>NC_135389.1:18887168-19242168 GCF_051989625.1 Stigmatopora argus | reverse complement strand
TAAAGATAACCTAATTATGTATTAATACTTGCTAGTACAGTCTTCCCTCGATTATCGCGACTTCACTTATCGCAAAGAAGTGAATTTTTCTGCTATTAATTATTTTTTTAAATTAGGGTGAGTGGCAAAAGTGAGCAGTTAGAGTTAGAGTTTAATTTATTTAATAAGGGTCAGCCCATATTAATGAACAATTATACAGTATTCCCTCGATTATCAAGACTTCACTTATCGCATAGAAGTGAATTTTTCTGCTATTAATTATTTTAAAAAATTAGGGTGAGTGGCAAAAGTGAGCAGTTAAAGTTTGAGTTTAATTTGTTTAATAAGGGTCAGCCCGTATTAATGAACAATTATACAGTATTCCCTCGATTATCGCGACTTCAATACCGCGAATTTACTTCTTTGCAAATTTTTTCTGCTATTAATTATTATTATTTGTAAAGTTCACAAAAATGTGAAAATCCACGTTGAAACTCGTAAGCCGAAGCCACTCTTGCTACTAGGACTCAGCATTGAAAAAGAAAAAAGGTAGATATAATAGGGGTAACCCTACTTTACGATTTTCAATTATCGCGACTATGTCTAGTCTACATTAACTGCGATATTCGAGGGATTACTGTAATTATTTTGACCTTAAAGACTGTTGATTATTAATCCTCTAAAGCCCAAACCACTAAATAATTGACCGCAAATTAAAATTCTTAAAACCCTGAGCTTTTAATGGCCCACCCGGACTAAAAAAGGCTAAAAACCTTGGTGGCGCTATTATGGTATATATTCATTCATTCATCTTCTGAGCTGCAACTAGCGATAAACTCATTACGGAGCCACTTGATTGGACGGCCAGCACAGCCGATGGCAGCCAGCGAGTTAAAGACACGTATATAAAAAATATCTTTAAAAAAAAAACATTAACGACGGTGCCCTTTGTCCTCGTCAAATGCTGAGACCGCCCCCCTTCTCCCCTACCGAGAATTTCAGTTCCAGTCCAGTTCACACCTTACAACGGCTTGAAAGTATTTGACATCTCTAAACACAGAGCGTGCCCGGAGGAGCAGATGTGGCCGGGTCGGGTCGGGACGGGACCACAGAGGCAGTTAGTGTATCCGCCTCCTTGCGAGAAGGGGGACCCCGGGGGGGCACTGACACCATGGTAGTGTGGCCATCCTGATGCCCCCCACCCCCATCCCCCCTTCTCGAACCAACGGCCAAACTTGACAAACAAGCTCAACAGTCGCTGGCTTTGCGACACGTGCCCGTGCCGCTCAATTATATGAAATTGCTTCGTGTTCATAATATACTCTGATGTTGCTAATACCCCATTAAGCCTTTCTCTAAGCAATTAATCATCAGATTAAATTTGCACACTTGTAATTAGGACACAGCGGAGAATAAGCCGTTTAATGAATTCTTTTCCTCGTACAGGGCCGGACAAATATGTCTGTTTTGCACATTTTCATGACTCAAATCAGCTCGTTTGCCAGTGAAATGAATGTCCGTTGTCCATTAGATTTTAGATTAGATTAGATTTGATCCTTTTAGGCTTTGCTAGCAACAGTAGACCGCTAGAATTTGGTCGTTAATATACGTAAGTGCGCTTGTTGGGTACCGTATTTTCACGACTATATGGCGCATCGTATTTTTAGCCGTAGTGTCAGTAACGAGTGCTATTTCTGTATTTTAAACACACAAAGGACGCACCGTTTTTTTAGACGCCTATATATTATATATGAATATCTAACCGCAATAGCGCTGGCTACCGGAAGCAGCCCCAGACTCTTTTTCTGGTTTCCGGTGCGCAGTGACTGCTGGGATATATAGTTCTTGCACGCTACACCCACACGCTAAAAACACGTTTTTAAAAAGGCAACGGAAGCAAAACTGAGTTCGGTTGTACTTTATTTAGCTATTTTACAACTTACTCACATCATCATCACCCACAAATCCCTCAAAGTCCTCATTTTCTGTGTCCGAATTAAACAATTGTCCTAATTAGTCATCGAAAACGCTGAGTTTTATACGTTCGTCCAGGCGGCCACAATCCATTCGCAAATAGTAGCTAGCTGGTAGCTAGTGTAACTTTTCCAACGGTGCTTTCCATGCTTCGTCAAGCTGTATTGATGTCGATGTATACAGGCCACAATCCATTGGGTGTATTGACAAAAGAACTACTACATATCCCAGCAGTCACTGCGCAGTACTTTGTCTACGGGAAAATAGTAGAGTCGGTGTACCCTATCGACTGATTTATTTTATCGTGATAACAATTTTAGTATTGGTCCATATATAAAGCGCACTGGATTATAAGGCGCCCTGTCTATTTTGGAGAAAATTTAAGACTTTTATGTGCGCCTTATAGTCGTGAAAATACGGTATTTGGATTCAGTCTGATAATACCTGTTTACTGAAAGCTCACATTTGGCTCACATTCAAATTGTTCCTGGTGATAAAGATGCGGTGGAAAATAGATTGATTTCCTAAAACCTTGTGGTTTTTGTGATGTTGTTTTTATGAGCCTTTAGTTGATCTATTATACGTTGTTGACATTACAGGAATAGATGCATTTCAGAATTGGAGTCACGTGGTGGAAGGTACTTACCAAAAGCCAAAGGGCATCTGAGGAGAAGTTGAATTCCGTCCTCTTGTGTGACCTTTGCAACTTTAAAAAAAAAGAAAAGAAGAAAAACTTGAATCTTGCACAAGTGTGTCTTTAGGAAGGCAAATCTGCAGATTTTCATGACTTCTAAACGCATCAGAAATCGACAAGTGTTTCATCGGGGCGGGTGGCCTGATCAAAAAGGCCACTTTGGGTAAATGAGCCATGATAATTGTATGCTTCAAAAGTGGCTTAAAGATGAGGAAGTTGTAAAGTTCACAGATTTGTGTCAGCACAACACGGTAATGTCCTGGAATGACCAAATGACAACATTGCTGGTATCATTTCAAGTCCACTCTTACTTGTAGATTCTCATTTAGACAGATTATTCCCAAATAAAGATGGAACCTGTTCAATTTTTTGGGCCCACATCTGACGTGAAATAGTGTTCAATTGTTATTTTGGCAGGTGAAGAAACACTTGAGGACTTCTCGGCTTCAAAGCTGTGACATTCAACCTTATAATTGTTCAGAGTCCAGCAGGGTGCTTACGTAACTTACTCGTTGGGCTTATGTAACTTACCATCTAACATATCCCACAGTGATAGAAAATGTCACCCAGTGGAACGCTACACACAGCATTTGTAATCAAATTCAAGAGGCATTTGGGAATTTTTTTTCATGAAGAGATCGGATTCGAATCTGATTTGTTGTATTCTTGTGCTTAACCAGTTTTAGGGCATTCATTAGCCCCATATCATATCTTTTACATGAAATTTGATATATTTTTATGAATGAAACAAAATTTGCAATTCATAAAAGAACTACACTATACTTAGAGACAATTTAGAGTAGGGGTGTCAGACTCGGGTTGTTTGCGGGCCGCTTTAACGTCAACTCGATTTCATGTGGGCCGGACCATTTTAGATATAATATTTAGATATTTTTTAATTTATATTTTTAACTGGATTAAAGCCCTGAATATTCAGTTTTTTATACGATCTAAAACAATGTTTAATTGAGCTTTTTTATATATATATTCAGATTTTACAAAATTATTTTTGAACTAAAAACAGAAAAAATGGATTAAAAAATTACAATTATTGATTTAAAAGGGGGAAAATCTGGAAATTTAATATACATCTATACTCTCCATTTTAATTTGATCCTAGAACAGAAAGTCGGCACTCATGATTTACTTTCCCGGGCCACACAAAATGATGCGGCGGGCCAGATTTGGCCCCCGGGCCGCTACTTTGACACACGTGATTTAGAGTCTCCAATCAGCCTACCATGCATGTTTTTGGAATGTGGGAGGAATCCGGAGTACTCGGAGAAAACCCACGCACATGCAAACTCCACACAGGTGGACCGACCTGGATTTGAACCCAGGTCCCCCCCACTGTGAGGCCGACGTGCTAACCACTTGCGCCGCCGGGCTGCCAATTACATCTAAAAATAAATGTAATAAATATAAAGGTGAAAAGGGGAAAGAACTCCTCGATTTCCACGAAAACATGTTTTTGGTGTTGGAGCGAACCCTGGATATGCAGAAAAGGGTTAAAGTTGTGATCCAAATATAAAAGACATTGGCGTTCTCCTTCAGGACTTTGCCACTGGGGACTTATGGGTTAAATGACATATGGTTATGAAGCTTGAGAGGAAAGCTGTGAATAAAACGGGGGCGACCTCTAAACTGTCTGACCTGAGTGACATCGATTAGAATGAGAATGTGAAGTGTGCACGGTGGCCTAGAGATGGATGTGGGGGTGCGTGGAACCGTTGCGGGCGGGTGGGGGGGTGGTATGGCCGGGGTTTGACTTGGTGGCGCTATTGCCATGCCGGGGACCCATTGGGGATTTTGCCATCTTGCGACTTGTTGCTCGTAATAGCGCCGTCTCTCGGGGGAGCGCCGTGTCCCGAGGACAAATCCCGTCCGTCTCTTGCTTCTGTGCATTTGGGTGCGTTAATGGCTCTTAATTAGCCCGAATCCCAGCGCGGACATACGCGGCGGAACGGAAATAGGTCAGAATTAATGGTCAGCTGTGTGTCTCCGGTGTCCGCCGCCTTGCTTTTTGAGTTTTGTGTTGACATGGCTGGGCCATGCTGGTGAAGTGGAGGGTAGTGGGGGTTGGGTGAATGGCATGCGTTGGGTTTCACAAGAGGAGGGGGGCCGGCAGTGGGAGTCGCTCATTGGTTGGCCCCCCCAAAAAAATGCTTATGGCTTTGCTGCATGACTGGGCATTTGTGACAGCCACATAGTCCGGCCGCCACATCTGCCAGGGGCACGAAGCCCTGAGCCGGTCAGCTTATAATCAATCACTTACGAGCGATCGCCACGCAGGCGGCCTGACATTTGTTATCCTTGAGTCAGCGGTTAAAAAAAATAAAAAAATAAAAACGCCCTCAGGTGGTTTTGGCTGTGACATCAAGCATTCAAAAGGGGATGCGACAAAGAAGGAGGTGGGGGGGAAAAAAGGGGACTAGACCACTACATCGCTTAGCCCAATTTCACACTGGCGTATAAAAGATGGATGATAATTATCAGGGGTTTTCAGAATGTGGGGCATTCTATCAACAAATATGCTTCGTTTGGAGGCGACAAGACGACCGCGGGCAGCGTAGCACGCCGTCTTGTAAAAGACAGATTACCTGTTGGGTAATGGCTTTTTCTCAGTTGAACTTTTCTTTTACAGGAAGTAGGTTTCGGGGTCATTTTATGTAATATCCCTATGATAGATATCTTGCGCCGGGCTGGCTTGTTTGTTGTCATGGAAACGTGGACAGAATATGAGACAAGCTTTAAAAAAATGTCTGGTGTTGTTTGGTTTTGGTTCCTTTCAGGCAGGCTCTTGGCGTTAATGGCAACAGGTCAGCAACCTTGACCTGGGAGGTTTTACGGCGACGGTAGGATTACAGATGATTTAGCGAGCGTGAAAAAGCGACAGCTAACGACTCAGGACGAGGACAAATAAATTAGAGGAGTTAATCCAGTGTTTTTCCGCACTCGAATGACTTTGAATAAGAGCAGGCTACATCTGGGATTGATCAAGTGCACTTATTTCAAAACAAAATGGCCATGCCAGCGTGTTCTGAAGACTTTGGGGTACGACCACACTGGAAAATTAAAGCAGCAGAAAAACATCAAATGTTTTACCATCGCAGAGCTATTTTTTTTTTTTGAATAACATTCTTTTTGTCACACAGTACATCAAGATCCCGACTTCGGACTCACCCGATGGATTCCGGGTCTTCTCTTTCTACCTGTCCTGCGACAGCAAAGAGAAACCTCAGTCCAGCTTTGACTGCATTCATCAGTTTGTTTCAGGGTAAGCAATCCCAGTCCAAAGTAGTCTGCAGGTTCTTTTCTAACTGAAACACACAACACAAACAGTTTTAATTATTGCATGTACCGTATTTTCACGACTTTACGGCGCATCGTATTTTTAGCCGCGGTGTCAGTAACGAGTGCTATTTCTGTATTTTACACACACAAAGGACGCACCGTTTTTATAGACGCAGCCAGGCAGGGCAAAACATACACCAGCTTAAACATACACGCTACACCCACACACTAAAAACACGTTTTTAAAAAGGCAACAGAAGCAAAACTGAGTTGGGTTGTACTTTATTTAGCCATTTTACAATGTACTCGCTTCATCATCACCCACAAATCCATCAAAGTCCTCATTCTCTGTGTCCGAATTGAACAATTCTCCAAATTAGACATCGAAAACGCTGAGTTTTATACGTTCGTCCAGGCGGCCACAATCCATTCACAAATAGTAGCTAGCGTAACTATTCCAACGCTGTCTTCCATGTTGGGGGCTGCTTGCCGTAGTTGTGAGAGCTGTAGAGAATGGTGTACCCTATCGACTGATTTATTTTATTTTATCGTGATAACAATTTTAGTATTGGTCCATAGATAAAGCGCACTGGATTATAAGGCGCCCTGTCTATTTTGGAAAAAATGTAAGGCTTTTATGTGTGCCTTACAGTCGTGAAAATACGGTAGTTTATTTTAAGCCTCTGTTTGACAAAAACAAACTATGTGGAAAAAAATTGGATGACATGGAAACGGAAGTCCAGTTAACCTAAAATTTTGAGTTGACTTCACCACATATATGTGTCAATGTATACATTTTTCCGCTTTATGACAGAGAAGGCAAAGACCAGCTGGAAGGCCAAGGCAGCATCCAGGACAAGATCACAGTTTGCGCCACAGATGATTCCTATCAGGCGACCCGGGAGCGCATGTCCCAAGTGGAGAAAGACATCTGGAGTCGTTCTGCTATCGAGATCAAACCGGGACCCAGTAAGTCTTGCTTTTTCGGAAGGAGGTCCCCGACCTATCACGTGATCGCAAATCGGACCAAAACCAGTCTTCTTTTTTTTTCAAAGATCGGTTGTGAGTGAAAAAGATCGGAATTGAGTGAAAAAGATCGGAAATTGAGTGAAAAAGATCGGAAATGAGTGAAAAGGATCGGGATTGAGTGAAAAAGATTGGAATTGAGTGAAAAGGATCGGAAATGAGTGAAAAGGATCGGGATTGAGTGAAAAAGATCGGCATTGAGTGAAAAAGATCGGAAATTGAGTGAAAAAGATCGGAAATGGATGAAAAGGATCGGGATTGAGTGAAAAAGATTGGGATTGAGTGAAAAGGGTCTGAAGAGTAAAAAAAAAAAAATCGGGTTTTAAAAATGTATTCATTTTTATTTTGAAATATCAACTCATTGTCTGTAATTGGCCACGATAGACGTCCAATCCCCCATTGGATGTCAATCCCCGATAGTGGCAGTGAAACATGAACACTGAATATGCTAGATCTTCCGGCCCAAATAAACGCAACAGCGTTAGCTGTCAATGCTAGTAAACGAATAAAGGCCTATGAGCAACAAAAATATTAATTTAAGCCGTTTGGGGTGTCACCGAGCCAATCACGTCATCGGAAAATCGACCCCGAACATGTCATTTTTAGATGGCAAAAAAATAGAGTTTTGTAACGATTCTTTTTATCGTCAAAACCTCCAAATTAGTTGACCTTGACTCGAACTCTAAAATATGTGATCGGAACAATTCTAATTTTTAGACAACGCTACAAAGATGGCGTCCAGTTCTCACATACCTAATGGAAAATAGTACTATAAAATAAGGGGTCATATAAAGTGAATATTTCTAGAAATGCTTTTAAATCCAACTAATGTTTCCAAGTATTCCGTCGTGCAAATAGTAATTACCACATGGTTAGAACCTATCACCTAGATGATAAAAAATTTGCAGATTGCTGCTTGAATTTTGAACAGATCGTCAAACGCGCTTTAGCGTAACTCCCGCCGAGTCACCCACTGATGGAAAATTGGTGAAAAATGTCATTGAAGTCACCCAGATTTAATCCGCCTGATGAAATATTTGGAACTTGCAAATATCTTCCAAGAAGAGGCAGTAATTAACTGGAGAGAATCGGAGAAGTGAAACAGAGATCATCCTTTTAGCTGAAAAGCGTAATATATAATAAATGACGACATGCTGCGTGGAGCGTGCCTCTAGCACAATGTCGGCTAATTGCGTTACAAGCAAGCTGTTGGAAGCTCTTCCTGTGCATGAAATCAAATGCTTTTTTGCAGGAGTGAGACATCCGAGTTGGCACTTATATGTCCACATAAAGACATCATTGTATGTCTTTAATGCAGTGACACATCAGATGCTTGCTGTTGACACGTTTATAAAGGCAAACGTTGATTAAAAAAAGTAACGAATGATTGGTATTAAAAGCTAGTATTTACATAACAATGTATTGTACATTGTTATGGAAATACCAGCTATGTTTACTAAATATGCGAATATTAGCGATGCAATTGATACTCATTTACCACATTAACGGCGCTAGGCGCCCAATCTATTTTGACTGAGAGGGTTGGCATCGAGTCATCGCAATGAAAAATTAGCATTTATAGTCCTTTTCCCTGGTTTATGGAGATTGGACATGCCTATTTTGAGAAAATTGATCGTAGAAAAGCCCATAAATAGATAAGAAATAAAGTGTTGATAAGCCCGCCAGGTTTATAAAGGACCCAGTAATACTGTGTGGGTGGGGGATTTTGAATGTTGTCCACCATGTTGTTGGTGTTCATTCATTTAAAAAAAAAAGATTATTAACATTTTATCAATTTAGAATTTCAATTGTCCAAAAAATAAGGAAAAAAACTGTTAAAATTGAGTCCTGCTGTCCACATACGTATACATTTTGGGTCATGAAGGTCCCCCTAATGTTAAAATTGTGGCCTAGTTGACCTAATATCTGATGGCTATGTATGTGGACGGCAGGACGTTTTTTTAGGAAAAATATTGTAGTCACTTCCCCTAGAAAGAGTTCAGTGCTAGTATTTATCTCGTAGAAAGCCTTAAGGTCAAAACGACATTTTTCCCCCTTCTGCAAACAGCTGCAGAAGCTGGCCTATGGCTGACGGTAGTTTTCATATCTTGGGAGGAACCATAAATGAACCTTCCAGTTATGCGACATGAAAAACGCCTGATGGAATCTTAACCAAATTTAAGAAAATAACTAGTTTGAAATTTAGAAACAGTTTGTTTTAGCAGTCTGGTTTCAAACATTCCAATTAAAGACCATTTGATTGAATCATGAGTCAACACAAACCAAAAACATTTTTTACAGTCTGGAAAACCCTGGACCAAGCGGTCCTTTCGATTGTACCGTTGGCTCTACGACCTATAGCAACCTCCAAAGTATGGCTTAAAGTTGTAATGAGATTATGGACCGTAGATATCTATAAGCAGTGACAGGCCGGGTCCAGCTGAATTAGTGGCGTAAGAGGAAGAAAGGCCCTCTGTTTGCTCGCTTTAACTTTCCATGCTCTCTATTTACCCAGCGGTGGACTTCTGCTACTCTGACCCTGTTCTAGCAAGACTTGCTTTCAATGCCTGTTCTCAAGCGGATTTTTGAGATGGCAAAGAACGTGCTACGTATTAGATTAGACTTAACTGTATTTCATCCCGTATTTGGGAAATTTCTTGGTTGCAGTAGCAAAACAGACGCAAGACACAGAAGACATTGTAGACCTAGTTAAAAAAAAACTGGAGTATAATGCAGCCATACCTTAAAGCACACAAAAAAATCTAAATATTATATCTAAAATGGTACGGCCCACATGAAATCAAGTTGACGTTAAAGGGACCCGCGAACCAACCCGAGTCTGACACCCTTGCTTTAGAGCGCATGTGTCAAAGTGGCGGCCCGTGGGCCAAATCTGGCCCGCCGTATCATTTTGTGTGGCCCGGGAAAGTAAATGATGAGTGCCGACTTTCTGTTTTAGGATCAAATTAAAATGAAGAGTATAGATGTATATTAAATTTCCTGATTTTCCCCCTTTTAAAT
The DNA here is from genome assembly GCF_051989625.1 of Stigmatopora argus. Classification (NCBI taxonomy): domain Eukaryota; kingdom Metazoa; phylum Chordata; class Actinopteri; order Syngnathiformes; family Syngnathidae; genus Stigmatopora; species Stigmatopora argus. The sequence goes on along the minus strand of NC_135389.1, from coordinate 19,232,180 downwards.
CAATAATTGTAATTTTTTAATCCATTTTTTTCTCTGTTTTTAGTTCAAAAATCATTTTGTAAAATCTAAAAATATATTTAAAAAAAGCTAAAATAAACATTGTTTTAGATCTATAAAAAACTGAATATTCAGGGCTTTTAATCCAGTTCTTTTAATCCATTAATAAAAAATGTAAATATATCTAAAATGGTCCGGCCCACATGAAATCGAGTTGACGTTAACGCGGCCCGCGAACCAACCCGAGTCTGACACCCTTGCCTTAAAGCTACATGCCTGAAAAGATCCGCAGAAAACTGTCAGTCAAGGATTGTCTCTTGATCAGTTCTTACCGCACTTGCGGTTCTGTAATACATTCAGGACCACCTATCGCAGACCAAACAGACTCAAGTTTCGCAAATGATCTATTGAGACTTGACTGTGCGTGCCTTTGTTTTGATCTCAGGTAAGTGCGTGAAGGTCCAGAGGAAGCAGGGTCTAGTTTCGGGCTCAGATAGCAGCAACAAGCACTCCCCCAGCAATAAGAGGAGCCTGGTTCCCAGCCCTGTGGCACAACGGCCCTTGAGGGACCGCATCATCCATCTCCTGGCCTTAAAACATTACAGGAAACCCGAGCTGCTGCTGTGGTTGGAGAGAGAACGAGCCGGTCCCAAGGACAAGGCTGACCTGACCTCGGTGCTGGATGAGGTGAGGCAGACGTCAAACTCGAGTAGTCAAGCTACGAGAAGCAACTTTGCAAGTGCTATTGACGTAAAATAACTTCAAGTAATTGACAACAACGAGTCTGTTTTGTCTATTTTAAGCGCTGCTGTGCCGTGTTTACAACGTTGCAATCATCGCACGAAAAACAGTGTCTCATTACCCCTGTGGTCAAATTAACATTTCTTGAGGAAAGATTGTATTCTGACATGTGAGAGGTGGGGTGTCTTAAGCTAACTTCTAAGTATTTCCAGGAATGAAATAGTGGTTAGATTTATATCCGCGGGGTTTTTTTGGCAGCAAAACAACCAACACAGGCAGGCGTGGTTGCTCTTGCTTTCCAGACATCCAGACAAAATGTCTTCTTTTGTTTTATTAATACCAGGAAGTGTTGTTTGTTTGTCTCAGGTTGGCAAGCTAAGCCTGAAAGACAATAGCTATTCCCTGAAGGATGAGCTTTACAGACATGTCCAGAGAGACTGGCCCGGTTATCTGGAGGAGGAGAAGCAACTCATCCACAGGCTTCTGATCAGGTGGGCTTTGGGGGTACACGTTTTTAAAGGACTCTGCTTATTTTAAAGTGCCTTAATTCATTTTTTGAAAAATATATACATGGATGTGTACATTACATTTGAGGTTATATAGGCCTCGATATTGACATTTAATATAGAAATGTGGTCCGCACAACCCAAATTGTGATTTGCGTAATAATTTCCTGTCTGAGTATGTAAAAACCTACAGAATTATGTGTTATGACTTTTTGATTTGTGTTTGTGTTGGAGATAACACAAGAACAAGAAAGGGAGTATTATCAAACTTGCTGGAAAGGAAATTGAGGAGGCAATTAAGTCTTGGGGTAATGAGGTCAAAGGTCACATAGGTCATGCAAATAGTCTCGCAATTATTTGACAACGCGTTAAGCTATGTAACTCAAATTTTCAGGTTACTTGGTTAAATGACGAGAGACATTTTAATACAAAAGAGGGAGTGTCCACTTCACCAATTATGGTGATGCTTTGAATTTGGCTGCTTAGCCCTCTAAGTATTATAGTATGTATTTTTTTATTTGTTTTCCCCCTCTCATCGCTTTTAAGGAGTTTAACTTGCATTGCTAAGGTTGAACCTATTTAGAGTGTTAAACCAAAATTGCTTGGAATGTTTCTGTATACATTCTTCTTGACCACTTAAAACACGATAGAAACGTAGTCAACTCGGGCCTCCAAAACAAATGGAATAATGATCATAGTCAAGGTTGTGAGGTTACTTCATAAAAAAAAATTAAAAATGTAAAAAAAGATTTACTCTCATCTCGGTTCTATTTGACCTTTGCGAGTCATTGCAGTTGAAAACACGGACGACGGAATCCATTTTGACAGTAATAGCATTGATAGGAAAAGGCCACGGAAGGGGTGCTGTGATCTTGCAGAAAGGGGGAGCATCTAAATGACTCCGTCTCTCCGCTGATGAATCTCCTAATAGACACATCAAAGTGGAAGAAAATAGCCCTTGTACTTGTTTGCCAAATGGCATTAGCATAGAAGGCTGAGTGAGGGCAGCCAGCCTGAGCTTTACAGGGTATACTTTTTTTTCCCCTTCATGTGCCTGCCAGTAAACATGTGTGCCATGTGCTTCCAAAGCTTTCAGGATAATTACACCACGCCACCACACACACAAACACGCACTTTTTTTTAACCCCTGCAAAGAACAGAAAAAAAACCAATACAATTGAAATACCGCATTTTCCAGATTATAAATCGCATTTTTCTCATAGTTTTATAGACTACTACTTTGGTGCGATTTATGTGTGAAATTATTAACACACTGTTATATCATTTCACATGTTATTTTCACACTAAACCGCAAGAGGGCACTCTTTGCATATGTTGATAATTTCTAAAAGTAAAACATAATTTATAAAACAACTGAGTAGGCATGTCGGTCATGTAATGTTAGTATACCGTACACTTAGCCTGTTGTTCTCTATTTTATTTTTATTTTAAATTGCCCTTTCAAGATGACATGTTTTTGGTGTTGATTTTATCAAATACATTTCCCTCAAATATGCGATTTATACTCCAGTGCGACTTATTTTGTTTTTTACTTCTTAATTATGCATTTCTTGGCTGGTGCGACTTATACTCAGGTGCGACTTATACTCAGGTGCGACTTATAGTCCAGAAAATACGGTAATTAAATCAAACTCCAAAAAAATACAAAAGTGTGATAATGCAAATACTCTAGCAAATCATTTTTGGTAGTTCATGCACAAGAACAGGACGATTAAATGACTTGTTGCCGGGGGCGTTTTTATGCGGTGGGAACTGTAAGGAGCAGATTAAAGGAAGCAGTGGTTCGGCCCTGCAGGGGTTCAAACATCTGCTTCTATTGTTAAGCTCGATGAGCTGTGTTCGGGCTGTGCGCTCTCGTTTTGCCCATCTCATCGCCTGGGACGCATCACGAATGGCGCCAGACAAATGACATTCCGCATCTGTCGTTTTTTTCTTCTTCTAAATTCAAAATTAGCCTATGTCGGGCAATTCAACGGTGAAATACGGGTACTTTTCGTTTTTCCTTTTCCATAATTATTAGTGAAATACGAAAAAGTACACAGACCTAAGCACCACGTTTGTCAAGAATCTTGTTTAAATGAATTATTGTGCATCTTCCTGTTTAGTTGCGAGCATTCAAGTGATGGATTTGTGTTTTTCTTCTTCTTGTCTACAGGAAGCTTCAACCACTCCACACTACTAACCAGTTGAAAAGTCCCCAAAGCAACCAATCATCCCACAAAACGCCCGGAGATTCTCCCTCCCAACTCAGTCCTGCAAAGACACTCTCTGCGGTAATTGTTTAAATACTTTGGATTCCATCTGTTTTTTAGGGCAATTCGCAGTTTCAATAAGGTGATCTCAACAACGACCTTAAACTGACTACATTCAACTCAAATACGTTATTAGAATTAAATGAGGACTTTAAAAGTGTTTCGTATCTGCGATTGTGCAGTTGAAAATGAAATACATTTACAATACAAAACATGCAATCAAACAAAATATCTTGCTGATAGGGTATAAATGTTTTTGCCATCATTCTATACAAATGACAGCCCTAATTATAATACTTTTTTGACGGAACAGTGTGTAAGAAATAAGGCCATCCGATAGCAACAAAAACTAAAAAAAACCTTCAGACACACAAAAATGATTTGAGCTAATTTCTCCCAAGTAGCCTAGCGTATTTGCATCATCACACTTGGCGTTTGTTTTAATTACCGTATTTCTCAACTATAAGTCGCACCTGAGTATAAGTCGCACCCCCCAAAAAATGCATAATTAAGAAGGAAAAAACATATAAGTCGCACTGGAGTATTAGTCCATAGGCCATAGCAAATTATCCATTTATATTTACTATAAGAAGTTTAGCTCTGCAATTTAACCATTTAAGAGAGGTCTTGTTATACCGAAAGTTAAGTAAAATGTTTTGTGTAATTTATGAAAAGTCTGAAATTGAATTGTGACTTTCAAGCAGACAGAAGAAAAAGTCTCATTAATAAAACCAATTTTCCTTATAAAGATTTGTTTCTAGCCACTTGGCGTTTGTTTTAATTACCGTATTTCTCAACTATAAGTCGCACCTGAGTATAAGTCGCACCTGAGTATAAGTTGCACCCGCCAAAAAATGCATAATTAAGAAGGAAAAAACATATAAGTCGCATCGGAGTATAAGTCTCGATGTTTCCGCAAATATCCAAATTGTACCGTTCCTCTCCGCAGAAACGTTCTTTGGCTTTGGACCAATCCCACTGTCACACCCCCAAAAAACAGAGACTAACAGACCACTGCGTCCCCCGGCAGTCTCCGTCCCATGGAGACTACGGCGCCCACAACGGCGACAAAAGCAACCCTAACCCTCTCCCGCCGTGTCCCAACGGTCTGCACTCGCCGCACAAACTGAGCGTATCGTCGAGGACGACTCCCAAAGCGGAACGGACGGAGCCGGCTTCCAAGGCACTAACCCCCAAGGCCTCGCACATGGACGGGACGCTTTGCACTGACCAACAACTGCCCAACGGTCAACACAAAAAGAAAAAACCCAAACGGCACAAAGAGAAAGAACGGGAGCGCTTAAAACCGGAGTGGATGGAAACCAGCCCGGACTCCAAGAAGAACCAAGGTAATATTTTCATGTTCGTGAGGCGTCTTAACAAGTCCCCGGTCGCCATTCTGTTGATGATTGACCACGAAACAGCTGCGTGACCTACGGTCCAGCGAGCCAGCGGGCGGCGTTGCCTCCGACTCGCGGCTCCTGACGTCACGGACGGATCGTGTTTCCTCAATCGGAAGCTGCGAAAAACGATCCTATCTGGCTTTTCTGTGACGTTTGACTTAGCGCAATGGCCTAATGCACAAAGTGGTGGCCCAGGGGCCAAATCTGGCCCGCCGCATCATTTTGTGTGGCCCGGGAAAGTAAATCATGAGTGCCGACTTTCTCTTTTAGGATCAAATTCAAATGAAGAGTAGAGATGTATATTACATTTCCTGATTTTCCCCCTTTTAAATCAATAATTGTATTTTTTAATCCATTTTTTTCTGTTTTTAGTTCAAAAATCATTTTGTAAAATCTAAAAATATATTTCAAAAACCTAAAATAAACATTGTTTTAGATCTATAAAAAACTGAATATTCAGGGCTTTTAATCAATTTATAAAAAAATCGAGTTGACGTTAATGCGGCCCGCGAACCAACCCAAGTCTGACACCATTGCATAGATCACATGTGTCAAAGTGGCGGCCCGGGGGCCAAATCTGGCCCGCCGCATCATTTTGTGTGGCCCAAGAAAGCAAATCATGAGTGCTGACTTTTTGTTTTAGGATCAAATTAAAATGAAGAGTAGAGATGTATATTACATTTCCTGATTTCCCCCCTTTTAAATCAATAATTGTAATTTTTTAATCAATTTTTTCTGTTTTTAGTTCAAAAATAATGTTGTAAAATCTAAATATATATATTAAAAAAAGCTAAAATAAACATTTTTTTAGATCTATAAAAAAACGGAATATTCAGGGCTTTTAATCCAGTTCTTTTAATCCATTTATTAAAAAAAATAATCTAAATATTTTATCTAAAATGGTCCGGCCCACGTGAAATCAAGTTGACGTTAAAGCGGCCCGCGGACCAACCCGAGTCTGACACCCTTGCTCTAACGGCTCCACCGTGTGCTTTCTTCTCAGGGGAGAAAACACCCGTCAGAAGCACAAAAGAAGACTTGCCGGACTATTTATTGTGAGTTTTCAACACTTGGATTTTCCTCTTATCCTAGCAATCAGGTCGACCCACTGTTTCCACGAATTGATATCAATATCAGCTGTCGTTAGTTGGCCTCGCTCTCACAGCGCTCCAATCAAATCACGGCGCGATGAAACAGCCTTGGCCAATCGTCCCAGAAAATAGTTCTGAAGACAAAACTGGTCTACATTTTTACCCATCTGTTCAACTCATCACACTGCAATAGTCCTGACACCACTAGCCTACGGCGCCACCTATTGGATTTTTCGTGAAAAGCAGCTTCTTCATACTTATACCATACCTCTCAACTTATACGTTTTCCCCTATTTTATACGTTTTTTGATCATTTCAAATTGTGTACGTCATACAACAACTTTTGTACGGGAAAATTATTTTTTTTAAGTACGTTTTTAATTGAAACCGATTTCGTTTTACCCATTTTGGCTCTAATTGGGATCGTCTCGGTCAACGTCATCGTCGACTGCTAATATTGTTAAGCTTTAAGCATCATATACACTTTTTTACTATATAAATATAGCGCGTCAGCAAGCAATGTACCCACACAGTCAAGCTGTCAGCGTCATACAGCGACATCTACAGAATCTTGAACTTAGTGCACACTGATTGGGCACCCCGTCTACTGTGCGCCCTATGTGAGTAAATATTAGATTAGATTAGATAACTTTATTTATCCCGTATTCGGGAAATTTCATTGTCACAGTAGCAAGAGGGTGAGAATACAGACACAGTAAAATACATTTTAGACATAAATAAATAGATAATAAAAGAGTAAGTAAATAAATTGTGTATAAATATGTGCCACGTTTTTAATCGCTTAATAACTGCAATCATTAATAAGGGGAGCAATTGAAAGGTATGTTTTACTTTCCCTTTTTTTTTTCTTCTTCCAGGAAATACAGCTCAATTACAGCACTGGAACAACGCGAGCAATACAAAAACGACTTCTGTTCAGAGTACGACGAATACAGAGCTCTTCACGACCGCATCGGGGCCATCACGGAGATGTTTGTTCAGTTAGGCTCAAAGATCAACACGCTCTCACCGGGAACACAAGAGTACAAGGTACTGCCGGAACCCACCGGTTCAATCCGGCTCCAGTTCTTGTGAAAACACATCCCTACCAGCGCCACTATTCACTTTCTTAATATATTTTGCAGTTAATGGAGGAGCAAATACTACAAAAGTACCGCAAGTATAAGAAGGTATGTATTATTTACACAACATCGGTAGCTTAAATCTGCGTCACAACTTTTAACGAGTGTCCAAACATTCCAACTAATTAGCCAACCGCAATCTGTATTGTCATTCCAGTTTTCTGGCATTTGCAATTGCTAATAATGAACCTTTCACAAACCACAAGGGGGCGATGTTTCCTAACATTTTTCTTTCTTTCTGTGGCCATAGGAAATTATCCATTTACATTTACTATAGGAGGTTTAGCTCTGCAATTTAAACATTTAAATGAGGTCATGTTATACCAAGAGTTAAGTAAAATGTTTTGTGTAGTTTATGAAAAGTCTAAAATTGAATTGTGACTTTCAAGCAGTCAGGAGAAAAAGTCTTATTAATGAAACCAATTTGCCTTTTAAATATTTCTTTCTAGCTGTTTTTTGAGCCAACTGATGTTGATTAGGATGAGAAAATATCTGGTTTTAATGATCAAAAAATAAAAACAATAACATTTTCGACCAATTTCCCATTTTGGAGGTTTTCACTTTTGTTCCCTAGAATTTACTTACACTAGTAAGAGTGAAAATTAAAAGTCAACACACTTGCACAAATGCCAAGTTATTCCCATTTTGAAAAATCGCCTCAAGATAATTTACAGAATTAAAAAATAATTTCAAAAAAGTTCAACTCAGGTCAAACGGCAGTCAACATTAAAAATGTCCCAAACAAAAAATAAACTTCACCACTAAACTTTTTCTATCAGACTTTTTCTCCTCCTTTTAAGTCAGAAAATGTCATGCTAACACAACCGCTATTTTAAAACGCTTTTAATTCCCTCCACCAAATGCTGCCTGCCCTCACTTTTCTGTGTGGGCAAAATCTAAATTTTCTTCCAACAAAGTGGTTTCCCTCACCCTTCCAAGACTCTGTATCTACAGTAACACCACCAATGTTCCCTCTAAGCTGCGCGCGTGCGCAATTGCGCACTACTCTCGTCTTCTCTGCACACAGCAAATCATATGGAGCGCACAAAATAAAATCCCAATTTTTATATATATATATTTTTTTAGGTGTGAGGCCGACGCGCGAACCACTCATCCGCCGGGCCGCCCATTCATAGATATTAATCATTACATTTTATTATTACTAAATCATTTATGTGTAGTAGACATACACCTGCTTATGGCAGGTGTGATACTGGTGTGTGCCCATAGCGAGCAATGATGATGTTCAGGGAGGTTGTCTTTCTGCCCAGACAAACAAAAAATTAGAGGGAACATTGAACACCACCCACAACAGCGGATCTGTGGTTACCTTTGCACTCTGTAAAAAACTGTTTTTAAAAAATGCTCTTGTACGAGGCCTAACATGACCTGACCTCACATTCGTACATTGCTTGTGTTTGTCTTCTAGAAGTTTCCCGGCTACAGGGAAGAAAAGAAGCGATGCGAGTATCTCCATCAGAAACTGTCACATATCAAAGGTCTGATTTTGGACTTTGACCGGGCGCAAGAAGTCTCCTAGTAAAAACTGCTCTGAAAACGGACCAAAAATACTGGCAGTAGACCCAAAGACTGACCTGACCGACTTGGGTTCTACTGCAGTTGCTGACACACATGACTCACTTTACGCCTCGGTGTGTTAATGGAATCAAGGAGCCAAGATGGTGCCCGGACGGACCACCGACTTGTGATCAAAATGTTGCCCTTTAACGCCATGCTTTCCGTGCTGTAAAGGCTGCAAATTGTCCTGCTGTAAACTGGGCAGATGTGCAAGTGGAAGCCAAAACTTATTTGTTGTTTTCCTGAATTTGATAATTTATAGTTCCTGTCGAAAAAGTCGTCGGTTCTTTTCTTTCTCTTGCCGCGGGGCGTTGAGTGTAAGAAAGTATTACAATTGATGGTACAATCAGTCTTAGAGGGAAACAAATGAGTGCTACTAGTACGCGTGTACGTGTCAAGGAGAGGAATCTCGTTACTTGCCCTTTGCCGACTTTCAGTCACTTTGTTTAATTAGGGACGTTTGAGATTGATTTGTTTGAATTCCTCAACGCAAAGGCCAAATTTTTGCAGCGCTGAGACTCTGGAAAAGTGTATCTTAGATGAATAAACTGCAGTGGTGCCTTGTGATACAAGTAACACGGCTAACTAGCGAATAGCTTTTTTTTTTAATTCCGAGTGTAACCTTGACATTCAAGCGCTTATGATTCACTCGACTCAACTCGCATCACAATGACAGCATTTTTGGCAAACAGAGCACAATTCTTCCCAAAAAAAAGTAAGGTTTAATGGCACTGACGGTCAATCTTTGCTGCACATGAAAGTAGGAAAACAAATTTTTCAAACAACTACACAGATTTAACCTGACGTATATTACATTTGAATCCAATTTTGTTCAAAATCTTTTCCCAATGCTCATCCACTTTCCATATTTGTAGACAATTAAAAATAACGCAACCCATAAATGACAAATAATTTGAATGAAAAAGAGAGCCCCGCTGGTACTTCCCTGAAAAATGTTTACAAATATTACCCGCTTTTACCCCCAAAAAAGTAGTTCCACACAACGGACATGTTCGCCCAGCAGCCAAAAATGGCGACTGAGCTGAAAATATGTGATTACCGATCTTGTGACCAAATTCCGTACTCTAAACATCGCCATATTGTCTGCCGATAATTGATATCCAACTGTGGCCTACAGAAGGCAAACTTGCATTTCTTTTTAAAGTTATTATTCATTATTTTTATACTTGTTCTTTTATTATTATAGAATTGTAAAGAATAAAAAGGGAATTACACTGGTTATGACCCCAAAGAAGACCCCATTTTTTTCCCCTTTTAACTACCTTGCCATTGTCAATGGCAGAGTAAATTAGTGCCCTGTTAACCTTTAACCTGCTAGCTTAATGCTAAAGCTAACACATAACTGGCAATGCATATACTGTATAACCTTTTAATCAAATGGTTCAGCCTCACTTTTAGACATTCAATATAATAAATCTTCACATCTTAGTCTTATTGTATATTCTTTATCCTCTACGAGGAGCTGCCGTGTATTGTTTTGCCATCTAATAATGTACCCTGGTGGCAGCACAATGACCGTTTAACTAATTCATTCATTCATCATATTTTTTTTATCCTATTGAACTGCATTGTTGCTCTTCTTGAGGTTAGGAACAAAATTAACTGGCGTTCAAGGCACCACTGTTTTATTGTTTTGCAGGTATGACGTAAGGAATATCATTATGTGAATTTCTGCTCAGAGTAAACAAAATCTGTCTTTAGTCTGATATCACCCACGTTCACATCATGTCGCCTACCATGAATTGCCTTTCACTTTTGTACATCAGTGGCACGTCAATTTTCGCTTACCTCCCGCTTTCAACTGATTTGTTTACCTGCACAGTTACTCAGTGATGCAGCTCAGGCTGCGTACTACAAAGGTTATCTATTTGAGTAAACACAGGCATTTGATTGTCATTTCTGTATTCACGGGAAGTGTCGTCTTTATGTGGCTGGCAGACATGAGTTGAATGTGACGTCTTATAACGCTAAAATTGGAACAGTGGTAGAGAAGGGGTGTCAAACTCAGTTTGGTTCGCCAATTCATGCCAATTTGATCTCATGTGGGCCGCACCTGTTTGTTTTTGGCCATAAAACTTCTCATAACTTAGTGGCTGCCATTCATCGTGACCGGACGTTTGGTCGCCCGGGTGAATATAATTTTGAGAGCTGGTTTCAACAGTAGATATTTAGATATTAAACTCTCTCGTTCATGAATATAATTTTGAGAGCTGGTTTCAACAGTAAACTCTCTGTCATGTTGTCAAACGTCCGGCGACCAAACGTCCGGGCGACCAAACGTCCGGGCGACCAAACGTCCGGGCGACCAAACGTCCGGCGACCAAACGTCCGAGTACCGCCATTCATGGGCCTAGATGGTGTAATGACAGGTCAATTCCTGTAAATTTTGAGGGAATTTCCAAGCTACTTCCAGAGTGTATTGGTCACACTCTGCTGATTTTAGGCCATTTTTAGGTAAAATAGGACTGTGGATAAGAAATTGAGCATAGTGCAATACAGCAGCGGTACCCAAACTTTTTCTCAACGGGGATCGGTAAAGCTCTTTCTATTTTCTCACCGCGGACAGGCTAATGGGGAGGGCGACAACTTAAGACAAAATTGTGTGGGGGTGGGGTCGGTGCACGAACGACACCCACAATGGCAAAAAACGACTTCCAAGCATAATAGCAATTATTTATTATTATTTTAAAAAAATCGTTTCAAGTGGGAGGGCGAGATTGAAAACGTTAATATTTTTGACTCTGACGGACCGGGACTAAGTAGCTTGCGGACCGGTGGTTGGGGACCTATGCAATACAGTCTTCCCTCGATTATCATGACTTCACTTATCGCGAATTCACTTCTTTGCGATTTTTTCTGCCATCAATTTTTATTTTAAGGTCATAAAAATGTGAAAATCCACGCTGAAACTTGTAAGCAGAAGTCACTCTTGCTACTAGGAATCAGCACTGAAGAAAAATAATATATATATATATATTTTTTTTAAGTTCATAATTTGCCTTTTTTCTGCTATTAATTTTTTTATTTTTTTAAAGTTCATAAAAATGTGAAAAATCCACGCTGAAACTCGTAAGCGAAAGCCACTCTTGCTACTACGACTCAGAACTGAAGAAGAAAAAAAGTAGTTATAATAAGGATGACCCTACTTCACGATTTTTGGATCGTTGCGGCCATGTTAATCTTCTACATTAACCGCAATATTTGAGGGATTACTGTAGTGCGCGCACTTAATCACAGAACTCACAAAATTCTAGTTTTACAGCGCCCATGTTGAGAAAAAGTTTTTAAAAAATTATTCTGTATGTGCAGTATGAATGAGCTATAAAGTCAGGCAGAACAAGGAAGTTTGACACCCCTGGTGGAAAAGATGGTGGTCCAAAGCGCAGTAGGGTTAGTTGGAAATAAGAAACAAGCTGACCTTGAAGGGGGGCACCTTGACAGTTTGGAATCAGATCGTTGTTCTTTCTAGACTTCGGTGTCAAAATTACATCTGTTGTAATGATTGCTTGGGAGAGAAAGGAAAAGAGAAAGTAAGCACATGCAAGTCAGCTTTCAAGAATTCTATTCTCATGTGATTGAATTGAAAAGAAGTTTCAAGGTTACCGCCAAACTGGATTGTTAAAGACATATTTTCCATATCAGGGCCGTTTTAAGTCTCCAGTTGTCTTCTGTTTAAGTCATGACTGAATGTTCTCAACTACAAATATTTTACAAGTCATCTTATCGTGTCGAAAACGCTCATTATAAATGTACGTGACCTTAATGTCAACTGCTCATGAATATTTTACACACAATATTTAGGTTTGAAGTCACAGAAGTGGTAGGAAAATTTGGAAATTACACATTTTATATTTTACAACCACCTGTTTTTAAAAAAAAAAGTGTGCATAGACGCTTCATATCACAATTTTGGAACCTTTGACTCATAAATCTTCCTGAATATATGTTTAATAAATTGGCAAATATCCTCTATAATTCCACTTTAAATACGCTCACCTGTGCTGGAATGAAAATAAATATGATTCAGTTATAATCATGAACACAGTATTGTCAACACAAAGACAATTTATTCATATTTCACACCCCAAAAATGTCATTCCAACCAAAATGATAACTACACATTTCATCAGATAATTACAAACATCAAATCATCTGTGTCCAAAAAAAAACGAGTTAAACACTCGAGGAATGCCAATCAAGTAGAGTCAATTAAAGTGCAAAATCATCCGTAATCATACGAGATTAAGACTGTAAAATTGGTTGAGGGACCTTATGAAGGAATATTTTTTTTTAATTTACTTTAAGTAGCACAATACAGAAGGTGCCTTCACATGACAAGGAAATTGCAAAAGTTGGTTTGCTCAAAATGTCTGTAGTTTCACACTGTTGCCATTTCAAATGTGCTGTTGTCAAATGCAATAAGAGCACTTGGGTTAGCAAGAAAAGCATTCCAGAGTTTCATTTTTTTTTCTCAAAGAGCCAGAAAATGGGTTTAATTGCACCAAAATAACAGTTTCCTGCATACTGGTTCCAACTTAGTTGATACTGGAACAACATTGACACACCGAAATGTGAAAAGAAAATATTTTGTCTACCAAACCCAGCAAATGATCTACCCCAGGAGAACAAATGTTTATTATTTATTACTGACTTTGGTTGTTTTTTTGCGCTAATTCCTCTCGGAGTAGTCATTTGTTTTCTTTCTACAATAAAACCTGCAATGATGTTGAAAGGGAAATGAAATATATTTTTGCAATTTTGATGGAGTACGCCAACGTCAGGGTCGTGAGAAAAAGCTTTCAGGCATACAAATGTATTGTTGTCTCGTTAAAAATTGAAAATAAAGCTATTTTCAATGGAGCGTGTGCAGACTGTTACATATAGGGCGGCTTGTACAAAAAATAATTTACTACTAGGCATTTAAATGTTTTAAGTTTGTCAATGTTGTATTGTTTTCCTTTACATGACCTAAATTACAGTGCAGTTACATATTAATAACCATGTTTGACAGTCTTTTATAAGGAATTTAGGTGTTTTGGTGATAGAATTTGAATGCCTACTGCCTGTTGCTTAGTGAATGCTCACATTTGGCTCACTATTTTAGCATTAAAAGGTACCAAGCTGTGAAAAGGTAGTCTTCAAAACATGATATAAATTCAATTTTCCAGATTATTAATTTATCAATTTTCTAAAACCTTGTGGTCCTCTTTCTGAAAAAAGCAAAATAAAATTTAAAAAAGGAAAGGAGTCTTAGTTTCACAGGTATTGTCCAATATTTTACAAAAATCAAGTTTAAAGGCGAATGCATGAAAAAATCATGATCGGCGAAAATTAATATGCAAAATTAATAATAATGGCTTTCCACAATTAGGTAAAAATTGAGAATCCTTGCAAGCTAACTTTCTATTCCATCAGTCTTGGTGCAAAGTAGATAAATGTACAAAAATGAAATGGAAGTTTTGTTCACTCAAGTGCAAACTTGTATAAATCACTATTGCACTTTTTTTAAAATTGACGACAGAGTAATTCTACGCTATTTAGCTTGTTTGCCGCCATAGACATCCATTTTATTTTGACTGGGAGGCCTAGCGGTGATTGGATTCGATCGTCAATCAAAATGCATTAATGACCCTGAAACACGATCACCTGTTTTCCGGAAAACAGGTCATGGTTTCATCCTCAATTTAGGCTGTACGAGCGTTATAATCCCGATCAATGAGGATAGCAGACCACAAAATGCCACCACCCCGGCATTAGACTGATAAATCCCCAATTTGTCCAACGGGATGGACAAATCGCAAATATTTTTGATGGTATCTATGACAACAGCGGGATGGGATTTGAAGATATGCAAGAGCAGAAAAAGAAAGGCATCCAAATGAGGGATGATGACTTCCGCCACTTCGGGATGGTCGTCGAGATGCGCGTTCATTTTCCGCATGAAGTGCTCATCCCGAGTCCTCTGCGCCATCAACCGGGAGATGACGTAAACGTCTCGGATCAGGCCAGCCACGAGCGAGAGGAGGTAGCATCGCGAGGCGCCGACGCTCCAGCGCTCCTTATCGAGATTCGGGAGAAGGCCGACGGTCCCGGCCCAAAGCGCGTTGTCGCAAATAAAGTAGAGCGCACGGTTGACGTTGGCGGCGGTAAGGCAAAGGCAAAGTGCTCGGTCAGGGAGTCGCACGCTTCGCTTGGCAGCCTCGATGGCATTTAGCGCGTTCCCCAGCCTGAACACTGACAGAAAAAGCAGGAAAAAAAAGCGGAATGAAAATGTGCACTGCGGATAACATCCATCTAATAGCATCCAATATAATAACCGTCTTTTCAAATTGAAGGGCACCTGGCCCATAATGACCCAAAGTCAGACGTTAGAGATGGGATGTCAAACTCACTTTGGTTCTCGGGCTACATTCATGCCAAATTTCCGGGGGACTTTCCACGACAACGCACTCTTAACCGAACAAACATATTTAAATTAACTTGGATTAATATATACAGACACACTCAAACATACGTTTAATGTAACGTTACACAAAACTGAATTCTAATTTTGTTTTAATCTTTTTTTACCTTCGTTCTGGCCGGGTTAGTTGTTTGCCACGCCTCCACCCTCACGTTCGCTATCGATGGGCTGTTTGCTGTTGTATTCCCTTCCAAATATTCCGAAAATGATGCACACAGATGTACTCACAATAGGATTACACACGACCACTTTGCCAACGAGAAGTAGTCTTGAATTAGCGATCACTCCGCCAACGGGAGCTAACAGGCTAGGGCGAAAACAGGAAATGCAATAGCCTACCCACGTATTGATTGTGGGTAATGAAGTTTTATTCTGAGAAAGGGTGCCATTGGCTATCTATGGGTGTTGTGTGCACGAGTATACTTCATTACCCAGAAAGCTCTCTTTTTGCCCGCGCATGCGCGTTGTGCGTTTCCTGGTCGATGCGTAGGAGGAAACACGTCTGAATAAATCGTTCAGTGCTCGTAGATATCTGTTATACACGAAAGAGATGCGGCAAAAAAAGACAGTGCGCTACAATGATAAACAGCCTCTCATGTCATGGCCACCTGGCTTGGTCGCATCTCAAAATTTTGATCGTATCACGGGCGAATTATTCGATCGAAATTTTCATCGTACCACGAGCATGTCGTAGGTAGAGCTGATCGTAGGTCGAGGTACCACTGTACTTATAGGTCACTTGGCCCGGCGGTTTGAGTGTTTAGCACATCTGCCCTGGGTTCAAATCCAGGTCGGTCCACCTGTGTGGAGTTTGCATGTTCTCCCAGGGCCTGCGTGGGTTTTCTCCAGGTACTCTGGTTTCCTCCCACATTCCAAAAACATGCATGTTAGGCTGATTGGACCCTTTAAATTGCTCCTAGCTAGGAGTAATTGGTTGTGTTTTTCTCCATGAGCCCTGCGATCTTGCCCGAAGTCAGCTGGGATAGGCTCCAGCACCCCCGCGACCCAAGTGAGGATAAAGCGGTTCCAAAAAAATGAATGAATGAATCCATATATTGTATTTATTCGAGGGTAACACGCAAAATGTTGTACCAAAAAAACTGAAGCGTTAATACACGAATCCCGGTGAAACACAGTGAAAAAGTCCGTCAGGCAGAACAACCCCGTGGGCCATTTCCAGCCCCCGGACCGCACGTTTGAAGAAGTTGTTGAGCCTCAAGGCTGCCGTGACTAGGTCACTCTAGATAGAAAAATTAAGTGCTTTAGGAAGTGAGTTTGGCCAATTTGACTGCGACCTCATATTGCAAAGGAGGGGAGAGATTTTTATTTGCACAGCCTGTATCATCATGAAAGGCTCATATCAAGTCTGCTGCTGAATTTTAAATTGTTCCGGAGCCTTGAAGTCGAAAAAAGTTGGGGAAAGCAAAACTCACTCTCACACAGTCTTAAAAGTGTCCTGCTGTTCACCACAACGCATTCATTCTGGTGGAGTTGAAAGACACCTTAGCGAGTCACGAGTCCGACATAGCTTTTACTTTTTTTTACCTTTCTTCCCTTTATTCAATTATAATAGAAAGGGTTTTCCTCAGAAGTGGTGAGCATCTAATGAGATTAAAGATTCTAACACACTACTTCCTGAAGGTGTGTAAAATTAACACAGAAACGCGGTACAAGTTCGATGGCTTTCATCTTTTTGTTCATTCCTTTTCTAAAGCAGAATTTAGAATCGGATAGCAAAAAAAAAGAATAAAATACAATGAAAAGGGTTAAATTGATAAGAATATGGTAATGGCGATTTTGTGTCGTGAATATTACGATAATCCCGTGTGGTGGCTCTGGGTTCGAGAGAAGCCTAACGGCCCACTAGGCTTATAAAGACTGGATGATAGATTCATATTTTTACCCACCTCTAACTAACTTATTCACTACCATAGATTTTGATATGACATCAGTCAACGTTAAAATTTGTAAATAAATTGAGAATGAGGTAGGATTGTTAGGGTCACTTAATATGCAAAATTTAAGTTATTTTGACTGTCGGCGTCCCACTCGACCAACCTCAAGATGGATCGTAATTAATGTTAATGACTGCCAATTTCCTCCTCATACCCTGAAATAATAATGCCACATTTTATATTTTCATATGTTAATAACCAAGGGACAAAACAAAACCTTCAAGTAAAAAATAAAAATAAAAAAATGTTGCCTACTCCGTTATTTAATACATTATTGATTTAAAAGACAGGCGTCTACAGGAAAAGGTCAACTACAAGCTGCAAATATCCGGCTGAAACATTATGAAAAATGCATTTTAAAACTTTAAATTGATCGTACTTACACTTTCGTCCAGAACTCATGTTTGCCTCCAATCTACTGAGTTTGACAATAAGGTCCTTTTGCTGTGCGTTGTTTCGAAGGCCGTACACAGCTAGGGCACATGCATATTGGGTTGTTCTAAAACAAGAAAAAAATACAATAAAATTCAAATGTATTTTTATGTTAGTTACCAAGAAGAAGAAAAACACTCAAGTTGAGTGATCATGTATCCCTTTTATCCACATATTATTTTTATGTAAACACTTGAGTTTTCACTTAACTTATTCGCTGCCATTGACGACGCTAGACGTCCAATCCATTTTGACTGAAACGGGCGAATAAAACAAACTTCTTTTTTTTTTATCCCTATGGGGCACTTATTTAACTCATTGACTGCTTTAGACAGCTAATTCAGTTTGAATGGTAGTTATTTTGGACTTAATAGCACAGAAACACGAGCATTTAAAGCTAATTCTCCCAGCTGAAATTAATTAGATGTCTGTCGACATTAGCTGCATGCAAGGAGATAAATACTACAGTGAAAAAATGGACTTTTAACGTGTTTACTGTTTATTCCTGTCAAATTCAATAATTTAGTTTTTATTTACATTGCTAAAAATACAAGGATGATTGATAATGTCCCAAAAATAATATTTGGTAATGTGTATTTTTTTTAAATGACCAAAAAGTCATTTGCCCAATAAATAGTTGAAACACGTACATGTCAAAATAAATAAATAAAAACAGTATTTAATAAGTCCAAAATAGTAGTCACTTTGTCATGAAGGCAGTTGACGGTTTATGTGCCAAACTTTGAATGGTTGTTCACTGTCGAAGAGTTCAATTTAACAGCGCGTGGAGTCGTTTACGTCTAAAAATTAAATTAAATCGTAACATTGGCGACAATTTGTCACGTACTTTGAATTAAAAACGTACCTGAAAATACGGTCTCTTCCTTGACTCTGGTTGATAACATTTTGAAAGATCTCCATTACTTGACTAGTACAAGTTGTTCCACTCTGGTCTTCCTGGATTTTACACAATTCACAGCAAATATGTTCGCTATAAATTACCTGAGGAATTACGGATAGTTTGAAGTTTTAGGTTATAAACAAATAGCAATTAAAGTTCGAATTGTGGAAAAGTTTGAAGCACGTTTCTTTCCTGACTAGTGATTTGGCAAACAGGTGTGTGTGCGTGTGTGTTTTTTTTTCCAACCCGGAAGTGTTCACCAGCCAGACGGAAGTGGAGACAGGGTCACGACCCAACGCGTCACTGTTACCGTGGTAACCACAAACGAATACAATGACCAAAAAAGTATACATATAATCAAACTTTTGGCCAAAAGTAAACTTAAAACCGGACGCATACTTTTGTTTCTGAATACGTCAGGATTCTGTTTTTCAAGGAACCGTTGTCAAACCTACTTGCAACACTTTTACTGTGATTAAATAACACAATCTTTGGATCGTTCATTTCCTATTATGGTTGAATATGTAGCAGAAAATCTTAAAAATGACAGCTTTTTTTCCACATTGCCCAAATTTCCTCCAATTTTGCAATAGCTCATCTCATTTTCTGAACCGCTTTATCCTCACTAGGGTCGCGGGGGGTGCTGGAGCCCAGAAGCGAGGGACATCCTGAATTGGTGACCAGCTAATCGCAGAGCACAAGGAGACAAACAACCCTGTACGCTCACACTCAGACCTAGGGGCACTTTTGAGCAGTGGTGTCAGGCTCGGGTTGGTTCGCGGGCTGCGTTAACGTCAACTCGATTTCATGTGGGCCAGACCATTTTAGATATAATATTCAGATTTTTTTTTACAAATGGATTAAAAGCCCTGAATATTCAGTTTTTTATAGATCTGAAACAATGTTTATTTTAGCTTTTTTATATATATTTTTAGATTTTACAAAATGATTTTTGAACTAAAAACAGAAAAATGGATTAAAAATTACAATTATTGATTTAAAAGGGGGAAAATCAGGAAATTCAATACACATCTATACTCTTCATTTTAATTTGATCCTAAAACAGAAAGTCGGCACTCATGATTTACTTTCGCGGGCCACACAAAATGATGCAGCGGGCCAGATTTGGCCCCCGGGCCGCCACTTTGACACCTGTGCTTTAGAGTGTTCAACCAGCTAGCCTCGCATGTTTTTGGAATGTGGACGGAAACCGGAGTACCCAGGGAAAACCCACGCAACTCCGGAGAGAACATGCAAACACAGTGGACCCACCTGGATTTGAACCCAAGTCCTCCACTGCGAGGCCGACGCACTACCACTCATCCGCCGGGTGCCCAATTTAGTAGTTTTAGTAGTAGTTCATAGTTTATTGTGACAGAGTCATTTTAATTACACCACTGATCTTCGCCCAGCATTGATGAAAAAGCGATTTGAAAAAAAACCCAACCTGAATCCAAAAGAACACCCATGAAAGCTCCAAGGATTCATTTACACCTCAGAAGCTCACGTTGCTCACAGCCTTTGTCAAAGGTCGCCGGATATTAAATCAATATATGCCTCACTGTTTGACCCCCCCAAAGCACAAAATTCATTTGAGGCTGTCCCAGCTCACGCTTCTGCGCCTCGTTAGTTTTCTCATCCAGAAATATTTTGGCCACGTAGTAATGCGGACACGGAAGCACTTCAAATGGAACATTTATTCTTTCTAAGGACTCAAATGACATCAAATGACATAGAAATTGAAAGTGAAATCTATTCACACAGAATAACAGACTTCAAAATGAGTATGATTAATTACATCTTCCACTTATATAATCATCTCAAAGATAAAAGTTAGCATGAAAAATGGGCTGATTTCATCTAATTAATTTTCCAGAAATGGCTCATGCTTATAAAAAAATCATCCACGATGCCAAATTGATTCGTGTTGCCTTTGAGGTTTTTTTTTGCAAATTTGTAATTGAAAGATCGTAAACGTGATGGAAAGCTGTGCTGCTGCCATTATAAATGACAAGTACAAATCGGAGATGAAAAATCCAATACTTATTTAAATGTGGAATTGTCAATATTCAAAGTGAAAATTTCACATTTTAACATTTTTTTATAAGACACAGTAGTTGTGGTGGTTTGATTTCTAGAGCATCAACTTTTGCTGACGTAAAGTCTGTTTTTTTGCATAAAATTAGGAGATTTAAGCAATATTTGGAGAAAAGTCATAAAATGATATGATTAAAAACATGACACTATACTTATTTTTGCATCACTCGAAACGGAAGTTGTTCAGGGTCTGCAGACATCAATGTTTGGTGACATTAGGTCAGTGTGAAAAATTACATTTTGGAATCATTTTGGAGGTTTATGTGATTCCTGCTGATAAAGCTTTGATGAGAACGACTATTGTTTTAAATGAAAATATTTTCCGATGGTGGTGTCCCTTGAGATTTTTTCAATGCAAAAAGTGTGCCACAGCTCAAAAAAGGTTGGGAAACAATGCACTAGTTAGATCAGGGGTCGGAACCTTTTTGACGAAGAGAGCATAAACAATTCATATTTTCAAACATTATTCCTTGAGAGCCATCCTCAGAATTTAAAAGTAAAAATACATGAAAATTTGTGCATTTATTAATAATTTCACCACTTTGAAAGTAAAAAAAGTCTCTGAATTATTTTAAGAATATTTTTTCACTGTTGCTAATCAACGAGTATCAATGAGAGTAAGCATGCAGAAGAGTATAATGAAGAAAAAATATGATTTAAAAGGCGCTAGAGATAGTGTCGGCACCAGTGTGACGCTCTCATTGTTTTGTTCGGGCTTAGGTGGTCTCTCACCAGGGCTTCCCATATTTTACCACACAGGTTAGCAGAGAGCCATATACACCCATCAAAAGAGCCACATACGGCTCCCGAGCCATAGGTTCCCTACCCCTGAGTTAGATGAAGCTGTAGTAATAGTTGTGGTTAGGAATTTTCTTTTATACCTCAACTACTGGGAACTGAAAGGGAATTTCATACAATGATCAACTAATATTAATCCATATTGGATTGGATTGGATTGGATAACTTTATTCATCCCGTATTTGGGAAATTTCGTTGTCACAGTAGCAAGAGGGTGAGGATGCAGAAATAGGAAAGGCATTTTAGACATAAATAGATAGGTAATAAGTAAGTTAATAAATAAATACATGAATAAATATATAAATAAATAAGCGTGTTGCTGAAGTACATATATAGATATATATACATACATATACACATACGTGTACATACACCTATACATATACATACACACACATATCAGCACATATATACATACATACACATAGATGTATATGCATGCATACGGTAGGTCTTAACACTCAGCCATTTGTTTTGTTAAAGAGCCTGACAGCTGATGGGAGGAAGGATCCGCGGAAGCGCCCCTTCCTGCAATGAGGGTGCCGCAGTCTATTGCTAAAAGAGCTTCGGGGGGCCTCCACAGACTCATGCAAAGGGTGAGTCTGTGGAGTCCCTCCGAAGCTGTAGTCTTTTATTTGCGCATTATAGTGAGGAAATACGGTAAATCTATTTCAATGTAAGGTAATTCTAACGAGCGAGCACTCATTTAGTTTCTCTGCTGCGCTTTGAATACTGCTGAAATGTTTTTTTAAACAGTTCCTAGATTAAAAGTCAAGCTTCACTATGAACAAACTGTCACATCCGATGCAGAGTAATTTGGTGTGCGTCTATAACGGAAGCAGCTTGGCCAACCTTATTAAATCACCTATTTTCCAAGTTAATTAAGCATAGTGAACATTGAAATCCCCACAATACTGATTTCCTCAGCTCAATAAAAACAAACAGAGCTCAATTTGCATTCCCTTTCTTTCTTTACGTTTGAATCGTTTTAAAGCAATGCAAATCATGTTTGTGGGGGAAAAAAGGCTTGATAATGGAATTCCATGTACCACTTCAAAGTAAGTGCACACATTTAATTTTCTGCTTTTGTGGTTTTAAAAAAATGACTGCCCATGCATGGAATATGGAAAGTCAAGTTCAAATGGATTGTTTCCGAATCCGTTGGATTATTTGATGAGGTCGTTGCATTAATTTGCATACGATCTTGACCTTGAAGAGGATTTATTATAATGCTAATCATTCCCCTCCATACAGAGTTGAGAGATGTTAAAAAGTATTACATAAAGTGTGACAGATTCATGTAAATTGATTTGAAGCTAGATTTCGCCAAGTGTTATATTTTTAGCCTAGTAGTCTGCCAATTACTCATCTAAATTCCAAGTAAGTTAGCATTTGATGGACAATGTCACATGAGCATTTCATAGAGCAGTTAATTGTTTTAAATTGTTTTTAAAATTATCAAATTGATAGATTTATTATTAATACACTTTAATCAAACAGGGAGACATCTTTAACATACACCGGCAACAACTTGCAAGGAAAATCACTCCCGATTCGTCTTCATCCAGGATGATTCTGAAGAAACGGCATCCTCCTCTGCCCATTTACTCGCGCCATACTCAAAACATTTAATGTAATCTGATTCAAACAATTGCATAAGCTAACCGAATAACACCATTAAGGTCAAAAAACAACTGCCACAACAATCTCATATTAGATCGAAACCAAAAACACCTGCGTAAGATTTTTTCACAAGTAACCATACAATGTGACCCGAGCGGATCGGGAACCAAAACAACTGCGTAAGAATTTGCACGACAAGGAAAGATAATTTCTTTATAAGGTAAACAGAGCGACCGTATTTTTAAACAATAATGCGATTATCGCCATCTGCCGGAATCCAAGTCAAAGCAATTCAAGAGTCCCTTGTAGATCTTCATTGCCAATCAGATCAACAGCCTCGGCCTGGAACATGGTGTCCTGTTCAGTCAATAGTCCTGAAAACAATTAACTGGCCTCGAAAGCAGCTGTGGGGGAAAGTGTCCTCGTGCTTACTTGGTCTCAACATAAAGCACAAATTAATTTATAGCTTCTTAATGAACATGTAGTAACATCCCAAAATAAACCCAACACAAATGATCAAAGTGAAAAACAATGGAAAGAAAATGCAATTAAATTTAAACAAATGAATCAACTTTAGAGCCTTCGGGGGACTTATTTTTCCCCTCCAATTTCCCATCCTTGACAACAGCTCAATTTAAACTAATTTATTATCTTGACTTATTTTTTCCAATGTTTTATGATTGTTGTTCAATATAGAGTACTTTAAAATGTATTATGTAGACTATGTTGAACCAAATGTGTATTCATGCATAAATTCAAACATAAATCCTGTAATAAAATGGTTAAAAATAGGAAGAAAAAAATTGTGTTTAAAAATATATATCTTCTAGAGCAATAAACAATCAAGTTGGTTTGGTTTCCCGAATTTTCTTATAATAGTGTATCTCATCTTTTTCTGTTTTCCTAAAGCCAAGTTTTTTAATTTATTTTTATTTTTTTACAATAAACACAATCTAAGTTCATCCGAAGTAGATCATACATTTCCTGGAAATCAACAAAAAGTATTCAAAGCGATATTTCTCGACAAGTTCATCTTAAAAATACACCCACGCTGTAGAATACTTGACTTGTTATATTATTTAAGCCACATTCAATAGTTCAAATGGCACTGCTACAAATGCCATAATAAAAAAAACATGTATAAGCTCTTAACAAAGAGGCCTAAATGCTTTATTAAAAGCTTGCAATGCACATTACGAGCTTTTTCTTTTCAATCCTAGCCATAAACAAATCCACAAAATCAAGTCCTATGCATCTTCGATGTTTTATGCCAATATACATAATGTTTCCTTCACATGTTTTATTCATTCAGAAATGTTACCAACATCATTACCAAGCAATAAAAACATTCAGAAAAGGGATGGCGAGATGACAGGAAATAAAAAGGCTCAATCGAAAATTCATTTCAGTCTGTAATTGTCAAGCAGTCGGGCAGCTATTAATAACAAATATGATAAACACTGGATATTGTGGATATTGCAGCAGTGGATATTGGACTCATTCACTGCTATTGACAGATAGACATCTATTTGCAATGAGATGGCCAGCACTGAGTCTTAAAGTTTGGATGTCTATTGCCGTCAATGGCAGCCAATGGGTTAAACTGATTCTAAAAATGGAACAGAAGATTCTTCAAAATGGAGTTGTGTCTTCTTTTGTTTTGTAAATGTGTTTGCTTGGAGATAACATGGTGTTTTATGCAGGGAAGGCACTCGGAGTGCTGCGTTCTGTAAATATAAACATGAGAAAAGCCTGTCATTTACTGACAACCACCTTTTTTTACCATCCATTTGCAGCATGATACATGCACTCTATTTTTCTGACTACATTTTGTCCTGCTGCGAAAAACATGGTGAGATGGAATATTTCATGTGAGTTGGAATTTTATGTGGGGCAGGGGACAATTTTGGCTCATTTAAAAAAAAAAAAAAAAACATCTACAACTTGATTTCCACAAGTCAGGTCAGGCCGCTAAAAGGTTTTTTTTTTTTTACATTTTTGAATAATTTCATGCATTCATTGTTGACAATGACATATGTCCAAATAGCTACTTACCTACCCACCTATCTATCTACCAATCTACCTACCTACCTACCCTCTTACCTACCAAGCTAGTACCAACCTACCTAAGCCCCCTTACCATCCTGCCACCCACCCACTCACCTATCTACCTACCCACCTACCAACCTACCTACCAACTTAGTACCTACCTGCCCACCTACCTACCAACTTAGTACTTACCTGCCCACCTACCAACTTAGTACCTACCTGCCCACCTACCTACCTTGTACCAACCTACCTAAGCCCAATTACCACCCTAACACCCACCCACCTACCTAACCCACCCACCTACCCACCCACCTACCCACCCACCTACCTACCGACCTACCTATCTACCTTCTTACCTACCAACCTAGTACCTACCTGCCCACCTACCTACCTACCAACTTAGTACCTACGTGTCCACCTACCTACCTACCAACTTAGTACCTACCTGTCCGCCTACCTGCATAGTACCAACCTACCTAAACCCCCTTACCACCCTGCCACCCACTCACCTAACTACCAACCTACCAACCTAGTACCTACCTGCCCACCTACCTACCTTGTACCAACCTACCTAAGCCCCCTTACCGCCCTAACACCCACCCACCCACCTACCTACCTACCTACCTACCTACCTACTCACCTTCCCACCTACCTACCTACCTACCTACTTACCTACCTACTTACCTACCCACCTACCTACTTACCTACTTACCTACCTACATACTTACCTACCTACTTAGTACCAACCTACCAACTTAGTACCTACCTACCTAGTACCAACCTACCTAAACCCCCTTACCACTCACCCACTCACCTACCTACCTACCAACTTAGTACCTACCTGCCCACCTACCTACCAATTTAGTACCTACCTGCCCACCTACCTACCAACTTAGTACCTACCTGCCCACCTACCTACCAATTTAGTACCTACCTGCCCACCTACCTACCAACTTAGTACCTACCTGCCCACCTACCTACCTTGTACCAACCTACCTAAGCCCCCTTACCACCCTAACACCCACCCACCTACATACCTACCTACCTACTCACCTTCCCACCCACCTACCTACCTACTTACCTACCTACCTTCCTACTTATCTACCCACCTACCTACCGACCTACCTACCTACCTACTCATCTACCCACCTCCCTACCTACCTATCTAACTACACACATCTGTCTGTCTCTTTATCACTCTCCCTAGAGTACATAAACAGTGGTGTGTAGACTTTTCCAATACATTGCAGTAAACAATTAGGCATCAAAATCCAATCGTTTATTTCATTCTGTGGCCAATCTGGGGGGGAAATTCTCCACTTCTCTTAAACTCGCTCTCACGATGGTGTGCTCTCGATGATGCCACCCAGTGTTTAGCAGATGGCTGAACAATCAGAATACGTACATGATATGATAGCACAGCTCAGAATGATCAATCGCAACAAGAAGTTTCACCTCTGACTGGAAGCACAATCGACGGGAAATATTTTCCGCCCGCCCGCACACAAGCGGCGCCACAGGCAAAAGGCATGTAAGATCGGGTTTAAAGCAGTGGCGCACGTGTGTAGGAAGCTGTTTTCCGGTATAATCTAAGGGTTGAAACCTCAAAGCCAAATTTCCGAAGTGCCAAGCTGGGAGGTTGCACAGGACTGGAGAGACCCTGGTGTCAACTCTGAGCGTAGGCGTTTTTGCAGCCCAGCTTTACTAAGTGCTGGATGTTGGTCCAAAAAAACAAGCCGTGTTCATTATGCTTGAATTTTCTATAGATTTGCCACAGCGTCAAGCAAAAAGCGTGAACTGCATGCATTATTGCTCTTGTAGCCTAGACGTCTTTCAAAGACTGTCAAATGTCAATAAATGCTGTTTCTGGAGGTTGAAAAAACAACAACAACTGAACAAATAAACCGTGAAGCGGACTGACTTGTGAGCTATTTGAAATGTCAAAAACTATTTTTCAAAATGCAGGTCTGTTTTGATGCCTGGCTTTCTGGCTCTTCCTTAAGTGGATTTCCATCAAAACACGTTTCAAATCATCAGCACTATAGCGGATTAAATCTCATTAAACTTTTCATTCATTTCCCTTTACAAATATCAAGGTGAAAAATGACAATTTTAATGACCACGTCTTTCACTTTTGATTAGCAGTACGCCTTTGACGCAAAAAATCCCAAAGAAAAATGTTAGCTGAAACATCTTGTCCTGAATTTGGTTAGAAATGGTTGCGGTAAAAAAATTCTACTCATGCTGGGAATTGAAAGTAATTGAGTATTGAAAATAATGCAGATTTGTGGCTTCCTCTCAATTGGTGGGATAGCCTTTTGGTAATGTGCAATTTAAAAGTGGGGAAAATAAAGTTGCTGAACTTTATAAGCAATCACAACAGCATTAGTGAACCTCATTTTGTATTCGGCTTTGGTATTGTGCTAAGGGGAAATCAACATTTTTCATATTCAGGGGTTAGACAAGCAGAAAAAAAATACATCTTGCAGAGTTTCAAACTAACACACGTACTAGAATTCTTCTGCAAAAAAAGAAAATGAATCAATGTAATCAGATGTGTATTATGATGATTATAATGGGATTATAATATGATTATAATGATAGAGTCACTTACAGTAGTACCAAAAGCTATTTTCACATTATTATTAATAAACATTAAACCTATAATTGCTAGCCTGATTCTTTTCATTGCTTACCATATTTATTAATAATATCTAGGCTTATTTCTGAGTCTTGTCACATATTCCATATGCCAGTGCTCTTTAGTCAGCAACCATGACAAGATAAATAATTAGTTTCCCAAACAAGTGCCGTTCAAGTATTTCAGAAATGCTTGTACTGTATAATTGTAAAAAAAGAAGAAAACAAGTGGATCTTCAACTTTAATAACAAATTAATGTAATTCTCCAATTTTGCTAATTACGGTGTTTTTTTTGGAGCTGCTTAAAAATATACAGCACGTGCTGGCAGTAATCATTTTTCAGAGACGCATATGTTTAAATCAATGATGAAGATGATGTTTAACTCATTGCAATGCGTTTAGGAATATGGCAAGTATTTATGGTTATTAAAGCACCTGCGGTGTAAAATATATTTGTCGTGAATGATTGCTAAACTGCTCTCCGCAAGGCGCTTTTATAAAAACACGAAGTTGCCTCACTTAATTGTAGCTCATTATATCACTTCAAATTATACCTCATGTTAAGATATATTTCTGATTTATGGCACATTGTAGTGTACTGCCACTGGTTATTTTATGTAAAATATAGAATATTAAAGCTGTAACAATTAATCATTTAATTCAATTAGTAAAAAGCTTCGAAATTAATTTCAATCAGAGTGGCTAAATGATGGGTTGTTTTGAAAGTTCGGTATTAAGTTATATTGATTTGGAAAGACTGCGATTGGTTGGGCTGGGATATACTCCAGCACCCCTCGCGACCCTTGTTAGGATAATATACTACCGGAATGAATGAGTTGGAAAGATACACTGCCCTCTGGTGGCAACAGCGAATACTATGGCTAGAATCAGACTTGTACTGTGAGCATCATGAATGAGCACAGCAGGTTTCCGGGATGAAATTATAATAAAATAATCATAAAAAGAAATGATTATCTAACTCACATCGATTCTACAAGTTGCTTACTTGTTAGGAAAAAGAAGTGTGCGTTTATGTCGATGTTTCGAGCTGTTTCGTCGAGTCATCACTCTGGTAAGCTAGGTCTGTTATAGATTGAAGCCTCAATGCTTAATTGCGCTCTAATACGTATGTTATTTTACTAAACTATGTACTTGTTCGAGGCTTCGTAGAACCCAATTAGAGTTTTAGAAGTGTTGTATATTCTTTTAGAGGTATTAGTATCGCTATTGTGTAAATATCTTGCTAATTAGTGATTTGCACGAGGCTAGCGCTAGACACTAGTAGTTATAAATGCTACGCTAGCAGATACAATTCATATACTACTATGCTATTAGTATAGGTACCTGGTAAATGCTAAGTATGTAAATATGTCACTAGTTAAGTTAATGTGCTTATTTTTTAAATACCGTATGATACATTTTATTTGTATAAAGCACTGATAATAAGCGTCAGTGAGAATAAGCAGTATAAAAATAGAAATGTTTCATGTGTTTCATAAATTTTATTAATACAGAATGTGAAACGTGAATTTTTGATAAATGTTATGTTTGGTTGTTCTAGGTGGTTGACTCACTGTATGGGTTGAAGAAGAACTCAGGTATTTTATTTTGTACTGGCATTTACTGCTCTTTTGAAAGTGCCATTTTGAAGGCAATGGTAAAACAAAAGTTATTGCAAGGAAAAAAAATATTCAGCAAAACGTCAAATGTTTGTTATCTGATTACTCGAATAATTAAAATGACTAATCAATAGAATCATGATTACTTAAATCCCCCAAATCTGCCGCCCTAAAAAGTAGTGCCACTTTAAAAAGAAAACACCCCCATTCACACACACTGACAATTTTGACACCCACGTTGCCATTACACATAATTTATTCACCTACTACATAATTTTAATATTATGATGATTATTTGTGTCAAACATCTGATGTCTTTATTAACGGAGACAAATTTAGCATCTGGCTTTATGTTTACAAATGAGTACAGCCATTGGTGTTTCGTGATCATTGCGTGAAATTTACTTACATTTTTTTGTGTGGGTGTACATGCTAGCCCCGAGCACCTTTGCAACTGTGGATTAAGCGGTTTAAATAATGGATTGGCGGGTCAAGCTGAATTGCAATAAGGCTTATATTTGTGGGAGAGGCTTAGCAAACAATATCTGTCAGACACACTATGTACACAAAGGCAAAGGGCGCAACAAACAACACGCTTTTCCCCAGGATTGGACTAATAATTACTATGATTGCGTCAAGGATTCTATAATAGCCTTGGAGCCATGGAATCCTCACTAGCTACTATGAAACCTTATCAAGCCTAACCAATATTTGTCTGTTACCACAACATTAACAGTTAATCAGATAACTATGGTCAAAACAAAACGGTATGATCGCTTGTTTACCAACATTTTAAATGTCTCCACAAAACAAATGGCTGAGTGTTAAGACCTACCGTATGCATGCATGTACATCTGTGTATGTATGTATATATGTGCTTATATATATGTATGTGTATGTATATGTATATATGTGTGTGTATGTATATATATATATATGTATATATATATATATATATATATATATATATATATATATATATATATATATATATATATATATATATGTATTTTCAGCAACACGCTTATTTATTTATATATTTATTCATGTATTTATTAATTCACTTACTTATTACCAATTATATATGTCTAGGGTGTCTTTTTCTGTGTCTGCATTCTCACCCTCTTGCTACTGGGATGAATAAAGTTATCCAATCCAATCCCTGCAACGTATCACAGCTGAGTATATGTCCCATGCCAAACTAAATTAAGAAAAAAAAGTGGGACTTATAGTCCGGAAAATATATTACAAAAGCGGTTGATCCTGGTGAACCTGAAGAGGAAAAGCATTGTTGAAACTCCAATGATGGATCTTCTCCCTCTTTTCAAACCTACAAAGTGTACGTCGCCTCATTTTTAACTGTGATAAGAAAGCGCCTGGTAGAAAGCTAAATCCTCATTCTTAAGCATTTTCAGCATCAAGTCATATTTCCTCCTGAGGAAAAAAAAACGACGGCGACAAGAAAGCTGAAGAAATTGAATTTCGCAAGGTCGCAACAAGGTGTTGAAAAGTATGAAGCCTGAATGTTTTTGCCTTTAGGGAGTTCAAAAGAATTGGTGACAGACAGTGAAGGAATACAAAAAAAACGTATCACTTCAGGGCAAAATGACAAAATAAGAAATTTTCAAGTACCCTACCGTGTATTCTCTTCTGCAGTGCCATTTGAGCACCGTGGTGTCAACACTGCATTTATGAATGATTTCTAAAGAAGCGTGGTGACAAAAAAGCCTCGACGCACGTTGAATCCCAACTACTACAACAATCCCCCTTGAAAGACCAGAACATCCCCGCAGATTATTCACCTCTTCACTATATACCAGCACTATCCTCTTTTTATCTCGAGTCCCAACGTGTCACCATAGCTATAGTGGTCATAAAATCACGTATGTTTTCACAATATACCGCGATTTTCAGAAAAAATGCTTTATTAAAGTTCAGTTTTCCATTAACATGTCAGTTGTGGATAAGAGAATGTTCTAGGATTATGGTTTTAATTGCATTCTTTTCTATTCCACTCTTATAGGGTGTGCGGGGATATAAATTGGATCGTGGACTTCTGAGCTTCCTGAACGTGTGCAGCATGTTGATGTTGCATGATGATTGGATTCATCAGAGGTAGCTTATTTTAGCTTTTCATCTCCCTGTTGACAACTGCTTTAACACATTTTCAACTTTTGAGACTTAGCGAGCATTGTGTCCTGTGACAATATAAGCATTATTATTACCCAAGACTGTTGAAAAGGTTGTTGACAATTTTAATTTTTTTGGACAGCCCTACAACTCTGGAACATGATGAGTCGGAGGGCTCAGAAGGAATTAACATTAGTGTTGTTATTATGTTGTATTCTCAAACTGCCATCTCTAAGCACACTTGCTCCAGGCTGTGTGCCAACTTATTTTGGCCGCGGGCCAAGTCGAATTTATTCGGATGTTTGGAATGTCTGCCAACTAGGCTGCCAAAATCAATCGAGTAATGAATTGTCAGCTTTTCTGGTCGTCGATAAATCATTTATGGACATTATAATTTCTGCAAATCCTCTTTCTGAGCTTCTTGATAGCAAAAAAATGTCTGATATTTTTCAAATTTATTTCACTTAGTTAACAAAAATATGAGAGAAATTGTAAAAATCAACAATTTCAAGGCAATTTTAGGCTATGGCTTATACGCGAAGGCGGCTTATATGCGAGAAAATACAGTAACACATCCTAACAAGTCTAATAAGTTGTTAGCGGTCCAATTTTCTTGGCACTACTACCTATTTTCACGACTAAGGCACACATAAAAGTCTTAAATTTTCTCCAAAATAGACAGGGCGCCTTATAATCCAGTGCGCTTTACATATGGACCAATACTAAAATCATACCTGTCAACCTCTGCCGATAACTGCCCTTATAAATGATTATTGATTCCCCTTACAAACCCCCCAAAAACCTTACAAACACCGTACGACTCGTACTAGCTTTAATGAAACGTGGCAGATAAGCTTTTATATGGCATCTGGAATGTGAAATAAGATATATTAACCCATGGAGATGTGATTACCATTATATGAACTGCTGCATATAAATGTGATTGTTTGGTGTTTTTTTCCTACATTAAAGGAAAGTCACTTTGATGTGCATTCAATGCAAGGATTACCGTTATCGCGTATGTTGGATGCGTTTTGCGGCAAATTATAGATCACAAATGATTTGTGTTTCCTTATGAATTCTTATTAAAATGTTACTTGGCTGCAAATAGTGGTAAGGTGTTTTATGAAAATGATTTTTTTTTTAAACTTGTTTATTATAATTGCGTTATTGAGTAATGATGTTTAAAATGTTATAAATTACACAAGTATGTCATGGCTGTTTTTTTGTTCTCAACTGTAAACTTATTAAAGTCAATGAAGTTGCCGCGTCAAATAGTCATGGAAATGTTGTGTAAATATTCAATTTAATGATTGCATGCTTCTACTTGTAGTCTAATGGGTAATACAGAAAAATATACTTGGCGCAATCATTTTAATTAAAACAGGATAGAAAATGTCTTTTGAAAACCCTGAGAAAGAAAACGCACTTCTAAAGAGCTTATTTTCACACAGAGGTTTTTTTTAAAAGTAAAGGTGTCTTATCTTTTGACACAGATTTGAATTACGTATGATTAAAATGGCTATCAACAGAGCATGAAAATATTAAGCACAAGTGAAAGGAAATCAGGATTGTTAGTTATCCAAAGGCCAGGGGACATTTCTTGATAACCTTACATTTTATAGCCTTTCTAATTTCTAATGCATCAACCTTTCATCCTGACAGGAGGATGTGAACTTCCAGGTATTACGTCAAGGATTGAGAAATGGAAGATAGAGAAGGTGGTTGCCAGGCTGCAGACCATCAGACGTCAGCTCGGTTTGAAACACCTGCACAAAATACCCGGTAAAGAGTTTTTCATGCAGTCTGACTGGGAATACGTACCAAAAAGCCAATTTTTCATTCTTTGGCTGTCATTGACGTTAATAGACTTCCAATTCATTTGGACTGGGAGGGCTTCCATGCGGTGGTTCGCTGCCAAACCCTTCCCAGTTTAAATGGCTTGGATGTAATTTTTTGGGAAGCCAATTAGTTATGTCGCAACTAATGGAATCCAGCTTTTTAATTAATTTTTATGTTTTGCGGGGTTGCATTTGAACAGATTGCACTGAAAATCAACAATACAATTGCTTTTATTTAACAGCGTTAACAAAATACAACAAAGCAATGACATGCAAATCAATTTCATCACAGTAGAACATTGTCTCACAATATTAGCGAGTTCGGGTCCAAAAAAATAAATGTGTTTATTCACAAAAATTCACATCATGATTTTGGGATTACATCCAACACGTCAATTTAATTCATTGGGTGTGTCATTTTTAGCGAAAAAAAAAGTTTCCTTGAGGTATAAGTAACATTTGGTTACTTTCCTCAAGGAAATTTGAGATTAAATACAATGGCTTGTGAGGAAAGATTTGATCGCTAAACTCAGAATGTTTGGTGCAAACCTATTTCACTCCAATTGCAAATAACCTTTAAAAATTCACTTCCAGTTTCACATTGTGTTCTTAATACAACCAAAGCTCTGCTAGCTTAATGGTAACAGTATGAAAAACGTCAAAAGATTAACAAATAGCAGCGATAATCGTAGTGTTTGTTGTAAACCTTTAAGCAAATAATACTTGAACACAGGCTGGTGAAACTTATGTAGAGCCACAATATCACAAGAATTATTTTTATCCTCTGCAATGAACAAAATATATTGATTGTCTTTATCAAGTTCAATCATATCGAACAGTACTTTTATTTTGTTGTCTGTATTGGGACAGCTTTGATTTCTATATTGTTGCATTACAATTGTCTTGGAAAAGTTCAATTATTTCATATCACAAGACACCACTACACAAGAAGTGATGTCACATAGTACACGCAAAATACCATTTTTTTTTCTTTTTAAAGATTGCCAACATTAATGGAAATGATATTTGCTTTTTTTTTGCTGACTGTAATTTCGCATTACGATACAAAGTATTTACTCACCTCCATAATCGCCATTTAAAAGATTATTTTCTTTTCCATTCTTTTCAATATGGAGTGCATTTCTAAAGCAGGTGTGCATTGGAACAAAAATATGACAGAGTAATAAAATGACTGAAAGTTTTTTCACATTTAAACAAACTATATAACACGCACCATCATTTTTTTCTCAACACAACATGCATACTACACCAGAGGTATTTTTTTTACATAGCACATTGTAAAGAAACAGATATAAATGTCTTTGTGGATGTCGTCAAAATTAGTGTTGCAAAGGAGTGTAAAATCTCAGAGACAATTTTTTTAAACTTGATTTTTAAAGGTTATTCCCACACGCCAATGAATAGCTCCAATTTTTTTGAACTCCCACCAATGTACACCTGTTGCTTTGGAATTTTTAAGATGTTCCAGGTTGGGATTACCATGGCAACACTTGCTTCTCTACATACATACCAATCTTTCGTCAAAGTCAAATTCATTTCACAGGTGCTTAATCCTTTGTCATTGTTCCACACTTTTGATCGTAGAAGTCATTACAGCTGTGCGTAGGAACAATTACCGTATTTTCACGACTATAAGGCGCACATAAAAGTCTTAAATTTTCTCCAAAATAGATAGGGCGTCTTATAATCCAGTGCGCTTTATATATGGACCAATACTAAAATTGTTATCACGATAAAATAAAATAAATGAGTCGATAGGGTACACCATCCTCTACAGCTCTCACAACTACGGCAAGCAGCCCCCGACTCTACTATTTTCCCCGTAGAAAAAGTACTGTGCAGTGACTGCTGGGATATATAGTTCTTTTGTCAATACACCCAATGGATTGTGGCCTGGCGATCGGCATCAAGACAGCTTGACGAAGCATGGAAAGCAGCGTTGGAAAAGTTATGCTAGCTAGTAGCTAGCTACTATTTGCGAATGGATTGTGGCCGCCTGGACAAACGTATAAAACTCAGCGTTTTCGAAAGCAACTTTGATGGATTTGTGGGTGATGATGACGTGAGTACATTGTAAAATGGCTAAATAAAGTACAACTGAATTCAGTTTTGCTTCCGTTGCCTTTTTAAAAACGTGTTTTTAGCGTGTGGGTGTAGCGTGTATGTTTAAGTTGGTGTATGTTTTGCCATGCCTGGCTGCGTCTATAAAAACGGTGCGTCCTTTGTGTGTGTAAAATACAGAAATAGCACTCGTTATTGACACTGCGGCTGAAAATACGATGCGCCGTATAGTCGTGAAAATACGGTATGAAAACTCCATCGGATTCTCTCATTTCACTTCTCCTTCCGACGAGTAGGAGATTGTGCTAGATTTAGAAATGCGCTCGTTCTCCGGTCAGAGTTATCTGCCACCGAAAGCACGATTCGATGACTGATTTTCTGAAATCCTGCCAGACGGGCCATTTAGTCGAGAGGACGAACTGCCAACACTGATCAGTCGGCGTTAAATCTCACTCACGGGCACGATCGCCCTCGTGCCGCTATTTATGCTGCTGTTGTCGCTTCTTTCCTCCAAGTCCGTTTGGCGGTCTGAAGTCACGCGGCGGCGGGTCATTTGCATGAAGCAATTGTTGTTTTCCAAAATGATCCGCCTGTTGGAACCCCGACTGTAATTCTTTCGCCCTTGTCGGAGGTTCATAGTGAACAAACCGTAGGTGATGGGGTCCAGACAGGCGTTGAAAAGGCCGAAGATGAACAGCATGTGAGTGAGGGAGTGGGAGACGGTTTCCTCCATTCTTTCGGGAAAGAGCCAATACCACAGGCCCAGCAAGTAGTATGGCGTCCAGCAGATTATAAAGGACGTCACGATGACAATGCTCATTTTAAGAGTCCTCATTCGGGCTTTGGGGATGTTGTTGTGGGAGCGACGGAGGTGAAAGTCTCTGGATTGGACTGAAACACAAAGTATTTTTTTTTGACGGAAAGGGGCATAAACAATTCATATTTTACAATGTCATTGGTTGAGAGGCGTACTCAGGATTTAAAAGGAAAAGTGTGTCTTTTTTAGTCATTTCACCACAAAGAAAAAATATCTGATTTTTTTTTACCTTACGCTCTTTCTAATCAATGAGTCTCAATGAGAGTGCATGAAGAGCAATGCAAGTAGTTAATAAAAAATGAAGATTAAAAAGGCGCTAGAGGTAGAGTCAACGGCACAGTCCCGATGTGACGCTTCTATTGGTGCCTTCGGGACTCAGCTCTCTTACCAGCAGTTTCAATAATTAACTCAGGTTAGCGCAGAGCACCCACATGTGGCTCCCGAGCCATATGTGGCCTACCCCTGGGCTAAGGAATCTTGCGGCCAGCAATTAATTCATTTTAATTTTAATTCCTCCCATCAGCTGTCAGGCTCTTTAACAAAAAAAATGGCGTGTTAAGACCTACCGTATGCATGCATGTACATCTATGTGTATGTATGTATATATGTGCGTATATATATGTATGTGTATCTATGTATATATATATATATATATGTGTATGTACACGTATGTGTATATGTATATATATATATATATATATATATATATATTTCAGCAACACGCTTATTTATTTATATATTTATTCATGTATTTATTTATTAACTTACTTATTACCTATCTATTTATGTCTAAAATGCCTTTCCTATTTCTGCATCCTCACCCTCTTGCTACTGTGACAACGAAATTTCCCGAATACGGGATGAATAAAGTTATCCAATCTAATCCAAATAGAAACACATTGAATTTTTGATGGTCTCATCTCGATATCGGTGTTGACTCTAAAAAATTTCAGCCTTTTTGAGCATGTTAGAAATGTTAGAATAAGGATGTCTCATTAAAAATAATTGGGTGGCTCTGACAAAATAACATGGTTGAGATAGGACAGGAGTAGGCAGTATATTTTTCTCAAAAAAATAACAAATATTGACAGTTAAGTGAGCCATTGCCATATAGCTGTCTAAGATGCAAACCTGTTCAGACATTTCTTCACCAGAGTGCGGGACAAATTGTGTGTAAATTGTGTGTATGTGTGTGTGTTGGCGACGGGGGAGATAAGAAAAATAACCTGTGCAGGAGGGTTTATGTGAGATTTCAGTCATCTGACAGAAGCATGCCTTATATGTCACACTGCTTTCCACTGTGTTCGATATCTTTAGTCGCCTGGGGATAAATTGGCATTTCATGGAATTCTATACCGAAGCGTAGTGGGGAATGAAAGATGGAAGATGTGCTGAAAATATATATTTTTTCATATATACGCTAATTCCCAACCGGTATGAATTTCATTGCCAAAAACATAAAGAGAGGGATAAACGAAATGCTTTGTACAAGGGGGGAGGAGGTTCATAAAAAAATAAAATAACAGTGAAAAACAGCCAGTATTCTTCATTTATTGATTTTCAATTTTTAGATTTAAGACATGCTTGAATAAGTAACAAATAGAGTAAATCAGGGGTGTCAGACTCGGGTTGGTTCGCGGGCCGCTTTAACGCCAACTTGATT
Source organism: Stigmatopora argus (assembly GCF_051989625.1). Classification (NCBI taxonomy): domain Eukaryota; kingdom Metazoa; phylum Chordata; class Actinopteri; order Syngnathiformes; family Syngnathidae; genus Stigmatopora; species Stigmatopora argus. Next base: position 19,194,317 of record NC_135389.1, on the reverse strand, counting down.
TCACGTGGGCCGGACCATTTTAGATATAATATTTAGATTTGTTTTTTTATAAATGGATTAAAAGAATTGGATTAAAAGCCCTGAATATTCAGTTTTTATAGATCCAAAACAATGTTTATTTTAGCTTTTTTTTTTTTTTTTTTAGATTTTACAAAATGATTTTTGAACAAAAAACAGAAAAAAATTGATTAAAAAAATTACAATTATTGATTTAAAAGGGGGGAAATCAGGAAATTTAATATACATCTAGACTCTTCATTTTAATCTGATCCTAAAACAGAAAGTCGGCACTCATGATTTACTTTCCCGGGCCACACAAAAGGATGCGGCGGGCCAGATTTGGCCCCCGGGCCGCCTCTTTGACACGTGCAGTAAATAGTATCTACATGTAAAATAATCTTCATTTTAATTTTAGCATGAAACATGGAGTTGCCCCTCATGATTTATACCACACAGAGTGATGTTTTGGGCCAGATCTGACTTAATTGAAGTCCTGTTTACTTAGTTAAAAGAAAATCATTAACCAATAACGTGTTGTTTTTGAGTTTTCCATCAAATTTGTTCACATGAAATTTGACGTTCTGACAATTTTTTTTTTACATTGTAGCTTTGGCTGTAACTTACCGTTATTGCGAGCCATCCGACTGGAGATCTCGATGAGTATTCTGGTGTAACAGAAGATCATAATGGCCAGAGGAAGGAGGAAGAGGCACGCAAAGGTGAACATGTTATACACCGTCTCCTGCCAATGCTGGACGAAACTTCCGTGCGTGGTGCACTGGGTGAAATTTTCTGGCACTGTGATGGTCACGTTGTGAAATATAAACATCTGTGTGGACAAAAGCGAGGGTGAGTAACTTTCTATCCCTTTTGAACTCTTAGTTTTATTGTCAGGGCTCCTTCTACAGTGGTACCTCTACATACGATCTTAATTTGTTCCAGGACTGAGCTTGTATGTCGATCTTATCGTAACTCGAGCGAATGTTTCCCATTGAAATGAACTAAAAACAAAACTTTATCCACGGCAATGCACTCGTAACAGAACAAACAAATTTAAATTAACTTGGATTAATATATACAGACACACTAAAACATACGTTTAATGTAACTTTACACAAAACTGAATTCTAATTTTTTTATTTTTATTTTTTACCTTCGTTCTGCGGGTTAGCTGTTTGCCACGCCTCCACCCTCACGTTCGCTATCGATGGGCTGTTTGCTGTTGTACGTATTCCCTTCAAAATATTCCGAAAATGATGCACACAGATGTCCTCACAATAGGATAACGCACGACTGCTTGCCAACGAGAAGTAGTCTTGAATGAGCGATCGCGGGAGCTAACAGGCTAAGGAAGGAATAACAGCCTACCCACGTATTGATTGTGGGTAATGACGTTTTATTCTGAGAAAGGGTGCCATTGGCTATCGGTATTGTGTGCACGAGTATACATCATTACCCAGAAAGCCCTCTTTTTGCCCGCGCATGCGCGTTGTGCGTTTTCTGGTCCATGTGTAGGAGAAACTCGTGTGAATAAACTCGTAGATATCTGTTATACACGAAAGAGATGCGGCAAAAAAGACAGTGCGCTACAATGATAAACAGCCTCTCATGTCATGGCCACCTGGCTTTCTCGCATCTCGAAATTTTTCTCGTATCTAGAGAGAATTATTTGCTCGAAATTTTCCTCGTATCTCGAGCATCTCGTAGGTAGAGCTGCTCGTATGTAGAGGTACCAATGTACTATAGTTTGTCCATGGATATTACTGTTAATGATAGCCAATGAGTCAAGCCACTTTCCTAAATGTTTTGTCTTTTTTGTGAGAGTAAGAGACTTAAAGGCAGTTCCATTCATTTTCAAGGGAAAATAATGTCAATTAAATTCAACTCGCATACAACTTTAATGCATTTTAAAAGGTCTTTGCAATGAAATTTCGCAAGTGATCTCTCAACTGATTAAAAACCAACGCATGTCACTTTTGCTTCTGAAGTGTTCTTCCTGCCCGCAGGTCTGCTGTGGTTAAGCAAGATGTTCTGAGCAATCCCGGCGATATCTTGGCACACCTTAAGTTGTTGTGACTTTGAACTGTCGAACGCATCTTTCTTGTAAGTACTAATCCCGCCTCTACGGGGTAAACAACCTTGAACATAAGAGCTGCTTGATTTGCTCATCCAACATCAAGTTATACTCATGTGAGATCTGTTACAATGCCATCTGGGCATCCGTTTCTAATCAATTGTTTTTATTTAGTGGAAATACAAAGCATTTTTTTGTAGTTTTCAGAAATCACAATACTTCAAATCATATATCTCCCCATTGAAAATGCCAATGGTCTGTTCCTGTATATTCCCCTTAAATAAGTTACCACTGTACAATATTGGATCTAATGAAATCATATACAGTCGTACCTCTACTTACGAAATTAATTGGTTCCAGAACTTTTTTCGTAACTTGAAAATTTTGTAAGTAGAGGTGTACTTTATATGTAAATTCTCTAATTCATTCCACGGTCCTCACACAATACCAATTAAATTAATTAATGTCTTAAAATAAATAAAGCTTGTAAAAATGTGCCCTGCACTGCTGAAATAGTTCCCTCAGCGGCCGTTATTATGGGAAACATAATACCCGTGTTTGTCCGCCAGATGGCGGCAAGAGCCCATTCCACCAGGGCCGAAAGCCGTCCACTTTGTAGTACATTTTAGACTTTTACATGTGCCCTATGTGTGTGTGCGTGTGCATATCTCAAGTCACTCATTTGCATAATAAAAAAAGTAACCTGAAAATTTCATACCTAAGTAGAGGTATGACTGAATTTTCTGCATCATTGTTTACAATTTGGAATTTGTTTCACAGCGCTATACCCGCCTTGGCCACCAGGAGGTGCTTTGCCATTTAGTCGGGCAGACAAATGAAGAACAATTGACTTCTCTTCTCACTGTAAGTTCATTCATTCATTCATTCATTTTCCGTAATATTACTCTGTCAATTTATGCTTACGAATATTGCTATTGTCTGTCTACCTACGTTGCTCCACCGTTCGGGTTGAAATATCCATTGCTTATGAAACTGATTAGCATTTCTTTTGAGATGCTAGCATTAATCTCGTAGGGTAATGTGAAGGCTTTCAATACATGTCAGTCTTTCTGAACTCGTTGCCTGCTTTTGGTGGCGCTAGACGACCAATCCATTTTGATTGGGAATTTATTTATTCTGACGTGATTTGAATTTAGAGCCAGTCACACTTTGAAAAAAAAATCTGCTTGCAAGTCAATGCACAAAAGAAATTCATTGGAATAACAGGTCAGATCTCGAACAATCTCACTACAGTAGCACGCAAGCACCAATAAACCCAAATCAATCAGCTGACAAATCATGGAGGAGTAGGACTTCAAAGTTAGATTGGACAAGAACAACAACTACTTGAGCATCTTTTAGTATCTTCTTAGGGCACCACTATATTGCAAATTGAATTTCTTGGCAAAACAGGCAGGAAAATATCATTTAAAGACTTCCAGTGGTTTAAGTCATAGAGTGGATGGAAACCCAGCTGTGGCAAAGAATCTGGAGAGGCTTGAAAAGCGTAGTGTTTAGATAACAATTGATTTTGGCAGAAAATAGGAAGCTTCCCTCTTAGCGATTTATGATGATGAAGCCTTTTCAAGTTGTTTGAGACCACCAGACATAAGAGCAAAGAAAAATGAACTAGAAAATCGCATATTGAAACTCGGCAGATTGTATTGTATTGCAATATAATAACAATATATAATAAATATTATTATAAAAAATAAAATATAATATAATAACAATATAATAATAAAATTCCGATGTATTGTCACATCCTTGATTGACAATACACTCAATTTCAGCAATCAAATCGTGGAAGGCACTCACATAATTGCACTGAAGCAACAGTTTTAAAGTCAGTTTCCTCAATTTTTTTTCCTCCTTTTAATGGAAGTTAATGCTTTTTTGGGATTCCAAGTGACTTGAATGCTTCAAGGTTCATATTCAGCTCCGCTGCCAATCGTCACAACCAAAAACTCCATTTGAGAATTTTTTGGGGAGCTGTGAAAAGACTATTCAGGCACATAAAGCACATAAGTATCTGAGTGAACAGGGTCGATGAAGGAGCTTTTTGGCCGTGTTGGAGCAGATTGGCAAAACCGTTTCTGTTCAACAATCTAACAGTGCATACCTGGCATCATTCCCCAAAGGGATTTTAACTCAATTAGTCAAATCAAATGTGTCGCTCGGATCTAATCGGCGGTCTGTGCTTTATTATTGATTGACACTTAGTGCTTTATTTCAATTTCATTTAGTTTTTGATCCTCTCATGTCATTTGACAAGAATTAATAAGAATCCGTTGCCTGTTTTAATAGAACGTTTCAAGTGTTGTGAAATATTTTGGTAGCTACCTGTAGGTTCATTTATCAAACAGAGTCATCAGAATATAAAATATCGCGTATCATCATAACGTTATATCTTCACATCATTAATTCACATCATCCGAGCTCTAATCAAACTTTCAATGACAACCAATGTTCTTTGTTCATGGAAATTTCCAAAGATGAAAAAAGTGGGGAATATCATTTCATAGTTTTTGGTAGTGTATCTTGTTTCTGAAAGCACTATTTCCAAAACACTCCCGCAGAGATAATATCACACATTTGAAGCGAAGATATCGAGTTAGCTCCACATTTTTCTTGTCGTTTAATCCACAGGTGTTTGATAGGGTAGGGGTTAAGTAAAGATTTTCCACGCATATGCTCTGCTGGATGGATATCCAGGAGTAACTTGAGTGTGTCCTCATTATACTATCAGGCAATTGCGTTGTGCCTGCTGTCATGACGACCACAGCGCGATCGTGAAATGAAATTGTAATGATGTTTTGTTTCAAGTGCGTGATTCGCTTCTTTTGGGACTTTAATAGGTGTTTACATTCTCTGAAAATTTGACTTTGACAGGCGGGTTGTGTCATGGAGACGACCTGGGGCCAATTACAAATTGTTCGAATTGGGGCTTATGTAGTCTGAGCATAATTATTTTGTTTTTTAATTGACAATACATTTATGGTATGCACTCCTGATTGAGTAGATAAAGCCATTGTTTGTTCAAGAAGGTACAGTGGTACCTCAAAATACAAACTTAATGTGTTCCGGGACTGAGCTCGTATGTCGATTTTCTCGTAACTCAAACGAACGTTTCCCATAGAAATGGACTAAAAACAAATTAATTCTTTCCAACCCTCTGAAAAAACACCCAAAACAGGATTTTAGATTGGAAAAACATTTTTATTTGTTCTAATTCGCCATCTATTAACAAAGTAACAAATAACTAGTGGTTTAATAGAACTAAAATGTGTTTAATATCATTAAAATTAGACGGATTTCGCGAAGGCGAGAAAGACGGACAGAGAGCACGGCAACGCGCTTGTAACATAACATAAACAAATTTAAATGAACTTGGATTTAGATGCAGACACACTCAAAAATAAATTCAATCTAACCTTACACTAAACTTCATTCTAATTTTGTTTTAAATTTTGATACCTTTCTTCTCCCGGCCGGGTTGGCTCTAATTGCCCCGCCTCCATCCTGACTTTCAAATGCAACCTATCGAGGGTTGTTTGCTTTTGTCTTCGCCTTAAAAATATTCCGAAAATGATGCACATAAATGTCCTCACAATAGGATAACGCATGACCACTTGCCAAGAAGTAGTATATACGCCATTTGCACTGACTAATGGGGAAAAAAAAAACACTGAAAAAATGCAATGCTCCGCCCAGTGCTCGCAGAGACATTACAAAGAGGGAGTTGCGACCAGAGACATTACACGAGGGAGTTGCGGGGAGAGAGACAGTGCCCATGATGTTTGTATGAGCAGCCTCTCGCCGTGTGCGGTCGATTGGTCGCCGGTCTTTTGGTCGCGGTCTTTTGGTCTCCCGTTGTCACGGTCGGGGCGACCAAAAGACCGGCGACAAAACAAGGTAAAACAACACGGTCTACGCATCAATAAAAGCCAACAATGGCCATGAGCACTTTCACTGAGCCGACGTGTGAGTGTAGAAGAGTTTGTATGTACATGCATTGTCCCTTTAAGAAGCGACGTCAGTCAGGGTCTTAAAAAGTTCTCCAACAAAAAACAATAAAAGTCCGGGAAATTTGGAGCTTTTCTTTAGCCTAATAATTAATAGGGCATTAAGTATGACTAAATAGTAATTCGCAGTTTGTATTTAGGGAATTTGAGCAACGATTTAAATGGTCATTATCAATAACCTTCCGGGCGACCAAAAGACCGGCGACCAATCGACCGTGTACCGCCTCTGGGGTCCGCTGCGTGCTCGTAAATCAAAATTTGTCGCGTATCTCAAGATAAATATTTGCTCAAAATTTTTTTCCTATCTCAAATTGCTCGTATGTCGGGGCACTCGTATGTCGAGGTACCACTGTACTTGGAACTGTTACTTTCAACCTACCAGAGCCAAGCTTCTATTCGTGTACACTTGAGAAGGGTGTAGAATAGGGATACAGACTTTTGGGGTTATTCCATTGAAAGTAAAAACCTAATGCCATAAAGATCTGGCATCTACATGTGTGCTCATCACATTTTGCTTATGTAGACCGCATTATTAACACTTATTGTGAGGATAGAGCCCACTAAAACTCTGTTACGTTTCCTCTTTTTCTCGAATGGTGGCTGATAGTGATTAAAAATGATTCATCCTTATGTATGAATAGTTTATTATTGTAGCTGAATGAATTACCTGCTGGTACACTGCAGAGAAAAAAAAACACTTGTATGATGGCCTAGCGCACAAAACTGTTTCCATGACATGCGGTGGGTGCACTCGCAATAGTTTATTGAAAGATCTTCCCTTTTCTGATGATAAACTGATGCAATAAGAGAATCAACGTTCAACAAATTACATTTGCAGCCTCCACTGTGACGTCTTTGTTGATTGGGTCTACTGCAGGACTTGCACAAAACCACTGATTATAGAGTGTACATGAATATAAAATAAAGTCATAAATGAGCTTTTCAAACTGATATAGCATGTAAATATGATTCTGATTCATATTTGTATGATGTCGTCTTTTAGTTCTGAGGGGACTGTTAAAGGCTCAGAGTTGAGAGAATTTTAATTTTCTGTCAATTATTTAGTCTTGTATTGTAGTCTTATCTTTTAAAAAGTAAAAGACAGATTGTGCAAAGCTCAGCTTGTGAAACATTTTCTGAAAGGAAATAAAATTAATACCATTTCTCAGCGTTGCTTTGACTTGTGACTTCAATCTGTCCTGTGAAATATTGAATATTCCCTTATATTAGCCTCTTTAGAGCATTTTACATCATTAGCATTAATCTGGCTTTTAAAAAAGGGTTGTTTTAGCACACCGTGAATTATTTTAGTTTCCCACACACTTGAGAGCTCTTCCTGTGAGTAGTAACGACCATCTTGACGCCTCTCTTTTGGAGTGTTGCTTCCAAAGTGCATAGCCTAACGCATAAAATGAGCTGACAGTTTGAAACCTAAACCAGCCGTTCAACGTCCCGCCTTGTAAGTTTCCTTACATTTTGAATGAACACAGCCGAATCGTCTAATGTTCAAAAAGCAAAGTAATCGAGGTGACCACAAAAGCCCTTTTTCGCTGCTAGCCAGTGAGTAGCGCAGCGACGTAAAGTGTTACAGAAGGTGCTGAACCTAGAAATCGAATAGCGAACTCAACATAGCTTGATGTGATAATGTGACGGTTCACAGCTCAGGCTTTCCACACACACATGCCAACCTTAAAATGTCATCACTTCACCTCAGGATGTTATCACAATGATTACATTAAGACCACTGTCGGATAAGGGGAATGGAGAATAATCCCAATTAGGCATTGGCCAGCATTTAGCTAATCAATGTGTCATTCAAAGTGCTGCTATTTCTCTGCTCTGCTATGTATCTCGAGGTACCAATGTATTATGAATAGTAAAAATAATCAAAAGGACAATAACACAAAATAAGAAAAAACGTCGTTAGCACATCTGCTTTACAGTTAAGAGATTGAGGTGGATTTCTTCTCCTGTTGCCTGGGTGGGTTTTATTTGGGTACTCATTTTGTAACGACTAATTAAAGTTACTTTTAAATTATGATATTACCAAAAAGTAGTCAGTTGCCTGAAAAAAATTCTACAAGTTCTAGAGACCAAAATTGAACTCGTGAATTTTTCCATTTTAAAAGAAAAAATGAATTGATGGCTCTGCACAGTCAGAAAATTGCTTACCCTTTCTGAAGTAAAACTATTCTCTAAATAACACAGCACAAAGAGGATAAAAAGAGAATTCGGCAATGATAAAAGAGGCTCGGTGCGCCGGTGGTTTACTTGTGTGTTCCTGCATGACATTTTAAATGTTCAAATGTGTCTTTCATCATTTTCTTGCACTATTCACACTCCCAACAGCCACAAACAGCTTTGTTGTCTCGCAAGAAAAATAATCATGTCGTCATATGTGCAATTCGGTAATAGTTGCTAGATTGCTGGATGTTTATGATTCTGGCATCATACCAAGTATGTTCAGGAGTAAAAATGTCTCCATGTGTCTTATTCTTGTCATTTATGGCACTAAATGACCAATCTAATGTATGTTAACTGTTATTAGGAGGGTGCCATATTGTGCCAGTATTATGACTTTAATCTCGTAATATTATGACACAATATTATGAGATTAATGTTGGAGCTTTATGGCTTTATTCTCATCGAACCATTGATTTTTCCTTCTTTGCGTGGCCCTAATAATCCTTCTTAATATTACAACTGTAAAGCAGATTTGAACACAAATATCGCTTTGCTAAATCAATTGAGTTTCTCCTGAAGGGAAATAATATTAATACTGCGTATTAAATTTCATTTGCTCACGACAAACAGGCTCAGCACTTTTTACTGGAAATATTTCACAGTTTTCTTTTGCAATATAATATTCCTTCTCTACTGACGCATCCAGTCTTCGATACTTTAGCAACTCCAATAAAAGAGCCGCATGAACAAATGAGCAACGAGGAAGATCCATCTCACGTCTCGATGGCAACCATGTGCTCTCACCATCTAATTTCAGGCACACTGTCGACAATGACACCAAATTTTTGACAGAAAATGGCATGCTGCCTTTGGATAGAAAATATTTGAATGAAGCAGGTGTGTCAAACTCATTCTTTGGTTTCAATCGTTTTCGGAGGACCCTCTTTCCACTATCCAATCTCCATCCATTTTCTGAAGCGCCTATCCTCGTCGAAAGACGTTTGGTCCCCGGACGTTTAGTCCCCCGGACGTTTAGTCCCCCGGACGTTTGGTCGACCGGACGTTTGGTAGAACGGACGTTTGGTAGAACGGACGTTTGTTCGCCGGGTTCGCGAGTCCCGAGGTTTGAGTCACGAGACTTTCATTTGTTTAATGTTAAATAATAGTCATTAAATCCCCATTCACCCAATGTTAAAATCTATCAATTGCATGCGAACCCGTTCTACCAAACGTCCGTTCTACCAAACGTCCGTTCTACCAAACGTCCGTTCGACCAAACGTCCGTTCGACCAAACGTCCGTTCGACCAAACGTCCGTTCGACCAAACGTCCGGTCGACCAAACGTCCGGTCGACCAAACGTCCGTTCTACCAAACGTCCGGTCGACCAAACGTCCGGGGACCAAACGTCTTTCGATGAAACATCCGGTCACGCCTCGCAAGTGTCGCAGGGGGTGCTGGAGCGGCTAACGGGGGACACCCTTAATCGGTGGCCGGCCAATGGCAGAGCACAAGGAGACAAACCACCAATCACACTCATGGCCAGGGACAATTTAGCATCCAAGGAGCCGACCCTGCACCTTTTTGGGATGCGGGAGGACAGCGGAGTACCCGGAGAAAACCCACGCAAGCCCGGGGACAATATGCAAACACAGGAAGGACCGGACCTGGGGCGCTAACCTCTCGGCAGCCCTTTTTTGTTGCTACATTTGGGCTGGAGGGGAAATTCATGACGCAGTTAAAACCGAATTAAAAATGGTCCTTGATGTCCTACCTGGGGGAAAGAGAGGACGACGCTCATGCTCCAGGCCACAGTCAACATTATCTTGCTCCTCTTCCTGGCTTCCCTGATTCCCAGCGGGTTTAAAATGGCCGATTGCCTATCCAGGCTGATGACCACGGTGACAAAAGCGCAAGAGTACATGGCCACCAGCTTGAGGAACATGAGCAGCCTGCAGGCGGCGTCCCCGGCCTGCCACTGCACCGTAATGTTCCACGCCGCGTCCACCGGCATCACGATAAAAGTCACCAGCAGGTCGGCCACGGTCAGGTTCATGATGATAATCCTGACGTGCGACTTGCGCCTGCCGCCTTTTCCGGCCGCCCACAACACCAGAAGGTTGCAAATGGCCGACACGGCGCACAAGCTGAAGGTGATGATGACTCGCACTTTGGCCGCCGTGGAGAAAGTGGGCAGTTGGAGCGCGTCGTCGGTCGAGGTGGCGTTGCAGGCAGCAGCGGTGGCGGCGGTTCCGGGGCAGCTGTCGTTTGCCGCCACTAGGTTCGCCAGCTGGTGGAGCATGATGAAGAGGTGGAAGGTGCAAAGTCTTCAAGAACCTGTGGAGTTAAGTCACACATTGGTTTCTGGTGGACGGGTTGCCAAATCCTTGGCGGAAAAAGGACAGATTGGTTGTGCTAACATCCAAGATGGCTGTCAGAGTCTTGTTAAATAAATGACTTTAGATGGCGAGTGGAATTTTCCGTGGATGCAAATGGAGAAAAATGATGCTCTTGTTAGTATTTGATCTCATGTACACAAGGTCAAGGCTGTGGAACTATTGAACTTCAGTTCGTCACATCTACTGAAAGTATTTCCTTTGAATGCTGTACAAAGAAAGGTTTTAAAACTTGGATGTTTACGCATGGAAACTGGCTGCTTTAGATGGATTATTTTGTCTCAAGGTTGACTAATGGTGGACTTATTGTTGCCTGTAGGTTGCGAGTTAGCCAATGGAGGAGATTCACGTGTCTAAAGCGTTGCGGGCAATTGTAGATGATCTGAATTTTTTTTTTTTAACTAAAATAAGATTGAAACCCTTTTTAGAACATTTTTTTGTGTGATATATTCGTTATTTTCATCAAAGACTTTCGAACACAATAGCGTTCGTTCGTTTCCCATGCCGGTTATCCTCCCGAGGCTCACGAGATGTGCTGGAGCCTATCCCAGACGACTATAGGCGGCAGGCAGGCGAGGCCATCCATTGGTTGCCAGCTAATTACAGGGCACAATGAGACGAGCCACAACTCATACCTCGGGAATACCGAGCTTACTGAGCATGTTTTTGGATATGGGATGACAGCCGAGTACCCCAAGAAAACCAATGCAGCCACGGGGAGAACATGCAAACTCCACGCGGGAAGGCTGGAAACCACCGGAATTGATCTGTTGATCGCAGAACTGCCAGCCCATGCGCTAAGCATGCTTCCTAACAACACAGTTATTTCTTAAATTCAATTATCATTGAATGCTATCGACTTAGTGCTTTTAGAACTGTTCACTGTGGACCCTAAACCGGACATCTATAGGGTCAACCCACGCACGCCTGGAAAGAACATGCAAACTCCACACAGTTGGACACGATCTGGATTCGAACCCAGAACCCCAGAGCTGTGAGGCTAATGCGCAAACCACTCGCTTCACCGGACCACAAGTTCTACCATTTCTCCTTTATTTTAAATAAGCAGTTTTAAACATGTTGTTAAAGCCCCAACTACAAATATGTTTTATCAAACAGACTACTTCTACAAATACTATTCACTTGAAACTGTGACTAAACCATCAATGACTCATAACTGAACAAACTGTACACTGTCCCTTAATAATAAATAAATCAAACACTATCAATGCAAGTTTTTTTAATCATCTAGAATCAACTTCATTTTTGGATGACCAGCAACCCCCCCAAAAAATCCTCCTTAAAAATAATAAACCCTGCCATGTCATTTAACTAGCAAATGTAGTTTAACTAGGAAAATCCATCCATGCGATTAAACTGGACAGTTCAACAGATTCTTACCCTGAGCGATGTTTTGCGCGCATTAATGGGGGTCCGGCAGTGTGTTCGACGCATCCGCAGCTGTGGCTTCCACACACCTCCTCATTTTGCCGCCGACTGCATGCAGGGACCACGAGGTTCCTTCAATTGAGAGCCAAAAAATAAAAAATCCAAGATAGGGAGGTGTCAGTGTGTGAGTAGAGCGAGAGAGAGAGAGAGAGAAACGAGGTGGTTGCTCTTTTTCATTAGCTTTGAATGACTGGATGTCATCTAAAACCAGTGATCCAAACTGCTCTCGCCGCAGGAAGTTAATTATCTACTTATGAAAAAATGCAATCCTAGAATTTATGATTTAATGTCACTCATAATGAATGAATTCGCTGCCATTTTACAGTAATCGACCTCAAATCTAAAACAGAAGTCGACGGAAAATATTACGAGATGCGAGGTCTGGATTGATTGTTTTGAGTTAGTTATTAACTTTTTCATGGTAAAATAAGATAAGCATACAAGTTGTCAACTTACAATCATATGTACAAGTTTTAGTGATAGATAAGTTACAGTACTCCCTTTCAAATACAGTGGTACCTCGAGATACGAGCTTAATTGGTTCCGGGACTGAGCTCGTATGTCGATTTTCTCGTAACTCAAACGAACGTTTCTCATTGAAATGAACTGAAAACAAATTCATTTGTTCCAACCCTCTGAAAAAACACCAAAAACCGGATATTGGATTGGAAAACATGTTTTATTTCTTCTAATTCGCCATCTTTAATAGTAACACATAACTAGTGGTTTAATAGTACTAAAATGTGTTTAATAGCATTAAAATTAGAGGCATTTCGAAGGGGGGAAAGAGAGAGAGACGGACAGAGAGGGGAGAGGGGGGGCTTTTTGCACGGCAATACGCTTGTAACGACATAAACAAATTTAAATGAACTTGGATTACGATGCAGACACTCAAAAATAAGTTTAATCAAACCTAACACTAAACTTAATGATGCAGAAATAGGAAAGGCATTTTAGACATAAATAGATAGGTAATAGGTAAATATTTGCCCGAAATTTTACTCTTATCTCGAATTGCTCGTCTGTCGGGCCACTCGTATGTTGAGGTACCACTGTTTACCCCTTTTTTGTTACATTTTTTTTCTTGATATTTGCACTAAAACATCATAGCCACCTCACGTGCTGCTAACCACATGAGTCACTTATTTTCATCTCACTTCATTTTAATTGTAATACGAATCTTTTTATGACTACCGTATTTTGCTGTTTAATATCCCCCCCCATTTAATATACCTGAGTATATTGAATGGCGCACAAACGGGAGGCTCAAAAAAGCAAAAATAATTTAATATACCAGGGTATATTAAACGGCAAAATACGGTAGTACTCATTTTGGTGTGCACTTTTATGGCAAAGCTTTAAATCTCATTGTACTGTAATGGCAATCAAGGCATTCAATTTAATTCATCCAATTGTGAAAAGTTGAATTCATGCAGTGAACAAACTCAGTTTATATTTATTGCATTTGAATATTTTCACTACAAGTCCTTATTTAGGTGGTCACTTTATGGCAAAGTTTTATATCTCATTGTACTTTGCGTCACGGCAATCAAGGCATTCCATTTTTGTGGAAAGTAGAATTCATGCAGTGACCAAACAGTGTTTCAAATCACTCACACGGCTCGGGCGACTATGGTATTTGTCGCCGATAAAAATATATACCTGTGTTGTTTCAGGCTTTGGGACTTTTTTTTCATTTCAACCAAAAATCCCCTCGATGCCGCTTCGTCATCAACAGCCGCATTTGTGTGGGTTTTCGCTGCCGGTGTGCGCCTTCCCGCCTGGATTCTTTTGTTTACCTGTGCTGGGAAGGATTATTTTAAACTCAGACACATGCAGGAGGTCTTTTTTACCGTGTGAATGATTAGAAGGAGAGCAAAAGCTGTCACAGTGGCTTATTTATCAGTTTCAGATGAGCAGGTCAGTGAGTCATTGTGTTTAGTTTTTAAAGGCTTGCAGTCGTGGGGCTTTGTTTGTTGTGATAGTACTACACTCCTCTTGTTTACCGTTCTATAGGAAGGAAAAGACCTCGAGAGAAATAATTGAGAACCCGCAGACCCGATAGCGCCGCGTTATTTCGTCGATTGGAGCGAACCCGGCGTTTGGCAGGCCACGTGAAAACCTTTTTGTATGTTGTGATACGGACCCTGTAAATACCATTTGCCATCATACATAATCCTGTTTGTATGTTCTGCTCAACGTGGAGAGACATATGCGCACCGAGCCAATCCGCTATTCATGATAGAACATTTCTATGAAGACATATTTCTGCTCTGAAGCTCAGATGTTTGTGACCAATTCAATTCAAAAGGTTTTGCAGTAAAAACGTGTGTACTTTTAAGTGTGGAGCAACAAAACAGGGGAGGGGGATTAAAGTCCCAGTCTCGCAGATTTTTGGATTGGATTGGATAACTTTATACTAACCCTAACCCTTACACCACGTATTAAATGATAGAATCTTGCTAAAGAATATTCAGAATACTTCGACAGATCCACAACTACAGTGGTACCTCGACCTACGATCAGCGCTACCTACGACATGCTGGAGGTACGATGAAAATTTCGATCGAATAATTCGCCCTAGATAAGATCAAAATTTCGAGATGCGACCAAGCCAGGTGGCCATGACATGAGAGGCTGTTTATCATTGTAGCGCAATTGTCAGGAGTGGCTCATTTGTCACTCCTGGCTTGCCGTCAGATCAGAGCAGCTGCAGACAATCCTTGATTGCCTCCAGGTGTGGGTATTTAAGCACCACACAAAGGATGGCTCATTGACGGATCGTTCCTGCAACTCCTGCATGCTCCCGTTTTGGTACCAAGCCTTTGTTGATTTGTAGATCCCTGTTGATTTATTAAAGATGTTGTTTTGAAGCTAACTGCCTCGTTCCCCTCCTGCTTCCCGCGCCTGGGTCCTAATCCATTCCCGATCGCGCCACGACGACGCGGCGCGATCGTAACAGCAATGTCTTTTTTTGCCGCATCTCTTTCGTGTATAACAGAGCACTGAACGATTTATTCAGACGAGTTTCTCCTAGCATCGACCAGGAAACGCACAACGCGCGTGCGCAGGCAAAAAGAGGGCTTTCTGGGTAATGAAGTATACTCGTGCACACAACACCCATAGATAGCCAATGGCAGCCTTTCTCAGAATAAAACTTCATTACCCACAATCAATACGTGGGTAGGCTGTTATTCCTTCCTTAGCCTGTTAGCTCCCGCGATCGCTTATTCAAGACTACTTCTCGTTGCCAAGTGGTCGTGCGTTATCCTATTGTGAGGACATTTGTGTGCATCATTTTCGGAATATTTTGAAGGGAATACAACAGCAAACAGCCCATCGATAGCCAATGTGAGGGTGGAGGCGTGGCAAACAGCTAACCAGGCCAGAACGAGGGTAAAAAAAAATAAAACAAAATTAGAATTCAGTTTTCTGTAAAGTTACATTAAACGTATGTTTGAGTGTGTCTGTATATATTAATCCAAGTTCATTTAAATGTGTTTGTTCGGTTTCGAGTGCGTTGCCGTGGATAAAGTTAGTTAATTTCAATGGGAAACCTTCGCTCGAGTTACGGAAAGCTCGACATACGATCTCAGTCCCGGAACGGATTAAGATCGTATGTTGAGGTAGCACTGTATTGAAATTGTATTTAAAAAAACAGATTATTGGAAAGTTGTTGATATCCATTTTTAAAAACCCAGGACGTATTGGAAAGACCGGGACCAGGCATAGGGCGCATCACTCCCGGACCAGCTGCCAGGTAGGGGACACCCTCAGCCAATCGCACGGCACAAGGAGACCAATCGTAGCTAGGGGCAATTTATTGCGCTCAACTAGCCTACACTGCATGTTTTTGAAATGTGTGGAGAAACCCAGAGTTCCCAGAG
Organism: Stigmatopora argus; assembly: GCF_051989625.1. Taxonomy (NCBI): domain Eukaryota; kingdom Metazoa; phylum Chordata; class Actinopteri; order Syngnathiformes; family Syngnathidae; genus Stigmatopora; species Stigmatopora argus. Next base: position 19,178,304 of record NC_135389.1, on the reverse strand, counting down.
AAAACCCACACAACCCCAGGGCGATCATGCAAATTCCACACAGTGAGGACCGACCTGGGATCGAACCCTCGACCCCAGCACTGTGAAGCCAATGCGCTAACCACGGCGCCCATTTATAAATAATGCTGTTTATCTTGCTGAAGCGGAAACATTTTGCGGATCTTTCTATCGGGTTCGAGAGAGACTGAACAAAGACAAAAGGTCACGTATGGAACTTAGATGGCTTATTGTGTTTCTTTTGTGATGGAATAACCAGAAAAAAAATAGTGACAGCCACTCATGTGAAAGCAAGCCCTTAGAAAGCCACTTGAAGCTCTTGACATGCGGGAATTGAAGACGTAACTCCATATAGGCTTTCACCCGCTTTTTTCCCCACTTCAGAATATGGCTATTACAATTTCCAACGCTCTAACGAAATGGAAAACTATGCGCAATCTCCTCATGTGCAAATGAGTTTAACTTCAGGCACTGAGGCGCAATAATTTATGCCTATAGGTGGAGCATGAAAGACTTCAATGTACATGCTAAGTCAAATACGAATGCCAGAATAGTATGATGTAAAAGTTTTGGATGAATTCGATTCTATAAATAACTCAGCGGATCGAAGCAAATGGCAACGAATGGGAAGGTTTGCACCCCGCGGCTGTGGGAACGCATGCAAATTTGAGAGGGGAAGATGAAGGTCGCGCCATGGGGTGCAAGCAGTTTTCTGTTGACAAGTATAAGCAACGTGTTTCGTCAAAGGAGACGACGTGCCAAATGTGATTTGGCATCTTTAAGGAGTGTGCCAAAAAAAAAACGGAGATTCAAGGCAGTACACAAACCAGCCTGTGATGCTCAGGCAAAACGAGAGGAGACAGGATGAACCTTTACACTTTTACACATGTTTTGGAACTCCGAGAAACTGACATTTTTTGGCTTGAGTTAGGGGAGATTTTCAATGATCAAAGGATTGACTTTAAGACAGATCGCAAGACGGATTCACGTCATATGGTACACGGTCGATTGGTCGCCGGTCTTTTGGTCGCCTGGAAGGTTATTGATAATTACCATTTAAATCGTTGCTCAAATTCCCTCGATACAAACTGTGAATGACTATTTAGTCATACTTAATGCCCTATTAATTATTAGGCTAAGAAAAGGTCCAAATTTCCCGGACTTTTATTGTTTTTTGTTGGAGAACTTGTTAAGACCCTGACGTAGCTTCTTAAAGGGACAACGCATGTACATCCAAACTCTTCTACACTCACACGTCGGCTCACTGAAAGTGCTCATGGCCATTGTTGGCTTTTATTGATGCGTAGACCGTGTTGTTTTACCTTGTTTTGTCGCCGGTCTTTTGGTCGTTGGCCTTTTGGTCGCCGGTCTTTTGGTCGCCCGTTGTTGTGGTCTGGGCGACCAAAAAAACGGCGACCAATCGACCATACACGCGTCATATCAACCATGGTGTTGTTAGCTCATTTAATCCGGCGTTACGTCACCAGAAATTGACGTCCACTGACCCCCAAACGACTCCATTTTTTTCTAAATATTTTTCTTGCAAACGTAGATTTTGATTTTCTTGATGGAGCAAAATACTCAATTTTTAAAAATATGCTACTTGCAGCCTTCTGTTTTTCCGCAAGAAACCTTTCATTATTTTATTGAATCTCATACAGAAATGACATTTTCTTCTCTATGAGGTAAAATAGGAGGAAAAATGCCACAAAAGCGCTTATGCATTATGTAAAGTTGTTGAATAAATGAGACATTCTATCGCAGCTTTCCTCCTCTTTTTATGCACTACAAAACTGAGCTGTCTTTAGCCTTTTTTGGGGTAAGAAACACACTCATTATGCTGGATTCATCTCACTGAACAATACAAACACCCAAACTTGGCGGTTGAATGGAGGAATCATCCCACTGGAACAAAACTAGGTGGAAGCGAACCCTTTCTGAAGCTTCCTTCCCTCCAGCCTTTTCGTCTGAATAATCAACTTCAAGTTTGTTTGTGAAACCCAGTTTGTCCACGAGGCAACTCAAACTGCCTTGCAGCCATCCAAAAATCACTGGTTATCCTGAGAAGAGAGTGCGATCGCATAGGAAAAGGCAAACAATGGCAAAAAATAAGCAAATCCAAGAAAAGAAAAACACCCTCATCTGTCATGTGCCCTACAAAACTGAGCTGTCTTTAGCCTGGATTTAAAAAATGGTCGGAGCTGCGGCCTGTCTGATATCACAAAACACTTTATTCCAGGTTGTTGCTCAATGAAATTGAAAGGCAGACTCTTCACGCTCAGTATAGCCTCATCTTATTTGTGCTAACATGTCAGAGACCATAAAAAGATTTGTATACGTAGAGAGAAAAAGAAATTTTAATTCCCACGATCACCTCAGGGAGTCTTTTACTGAATTGGATAGATTGCAATTTACTGAGCCACAACCCATCATCTTTTTTCAGATAAAATAACCCCCCTAAAAAAAAAAAAGAACAAATAATTTTATTCTTAATTCACCATGGGCCAGGAAGTCAAGAGTTGTTGTTTTATTCGTTTTATTTATTTAATTTATTATTTTATTTATTTTATTTATTTTATTTATTTTATTTATTTTATTTATTTCATTTAATTCATTTAATTCATTTAATTCATTTAATTCATTTATTTTATTTATTTCATTTATTTCATTTATTTTATTTATTTCATTTATTTCTTTTATTTTTTAATTTATTGTATTTCTTTTATTTATTGTATTTCTTTTATTTATTGTATTTATTGTATTCATTTTATTTATTTTATTTTTTCCTACGACCCGTCAGAAAGCCGTCCACTTCGTAGTACATATTAGACTTTTACGTGTGCCCTGTGTGTGTGTGTGTTAAAATATGTGCGGTGTTGCATTTGTACATTTTTTCATCGTTTAATAACGTGAATTGCAATCATTAATAAGGGGAACATTTAGCCGAGGTGGACAGGTATGTAAGAGAGAATCTTGAAACATGGATAGTGGTTGTTGTGAGACAGCCAATGAGACCCTGACTTGTTCCTTCCCAAGTAGTAGCTTGTGCGCATGGAGCTAGAAATAGTTTTTTTTATTCATATCATGTCTGGGGATAATGAACAGAGTAGTGATGTGGAATTTTGGGTCGGGAAGTTGGGTCAAAAAAAAAACGTCGATAAGACTGTTCCTTTAGCCAATCAGATTTCGAGTTGGTAACACCACAATGTATTGTCGCAGGCGTAGGGATACGTCATTGCCTTGTCGCAGGCGTAGGGATACGTCATCGCTTTCACCAACTATGATTAGCTACCAAACTGTATCTGGAGCTAGCTGCACAAGCAAATATGAGTCCTAGTAGGGGAGTGGTTTCCGCTTGCGAGTTTCAGCGTGGATTTTCACATTTTTATGAACTCTAAAATATATATATATATATATATATATATATATATATATATATATATATATATATATATATATATATATATATATATATATATATATATATATATATATATATATATATATATATATATTATTTATTTATTTTTTACATCAGTGTTGAGTTCTAGTAGCAAACGGAGGACAGGGGAGTGGCTTCCGCTTAAGAGTTTCCACGTGGATTTTCACATTTTTAGGAACTTTAAAAAAAAAATTCTCCCAGAAAAAATATCTGCAATGTAGTGAAGCCGCGATATTCGAGGGATTACTGTATTGCTAAGTGTTGGAGAGCTAAGTGAGGTCAAATTTTTGATGATGATAGGGCTCCAATAATGTGGCTTTTAAAATTTTGAATTTAAAACCCTTAGATGCATAAATGGGCCAAAAAGATGTTTTTTCATATTCCAAAAAACCCTCCAAAACATTGTTTATATCGTTCCAACTACATTTTTTGAAATCATTTTTGATACATTTAAAGAAAAATTTCATAGGTCATTCAGTCGAATTTTTGAAATATTTTTTCAATATCTTTTTAATGTATAAATGTTGTTTCATATTCCACCAATTCCTCTTCTGAACATTTTGTTGCTATCGTTGTACTCACGCTCGTTTTTATATTTAACTTCTATACATTTCTGGGAAGTATCTTGGAAAATTGTCCTTTTATATTCCAGGGATTTGTCAAGAAAATATGTTTTTATATGGTCTGATTTACATTTTTTCCAATTTCCCAAAGCGGCGGGGGGTGGACGCGTTCTTTTCTTCATCTCGTCAACACATTATGTTGCTGAAGTATGAAACGGAGCATATAAACATGGGCTTCAGTGATGGTCCGCTGAGAGCTTTGGCAACAATAGCGGGATTTCAAGTATGAATAAGTAGGAGTGCAACAAAAAAAAATCCAATATTATATCCTGAAAAATACTTTGCAATTTAGCCATGACATTATCAATAGTATGTACAGTGGTATCTCGACATACGATCTTAATCCGTTCCGGGACTGAGACCGTATGTCGAGCTTTTCGTAACTCGAGAAAATTTACAAATTTATTCGTTCCAACCTTCTGAAAAAACACCAAAAACAGGATATTGGATTGGAAAAAATGTTTAATTTCTTCTAATTCGCCATCTATTAACAAAGTAACACATAACTAGTAGTTTAATAGTAATAAAATGTGTTTAATAGAAGTAAAATTTGATGCATTTCGCGGAGGATAGAGACAGCGACATACACGGAGGCAGGGGGTGGGGGGTTTTCGGGGGGACTTTATCCACGGCAACAGCGCACTCGTAACCGAACAAACAAATTTAAATTAACTTGGATTAATATATACAAACACACTCAAACATACGTTTAATGTAACTTTACACAAAACTGAATTCTAATTTTGTTTTAATTTTTTTTACCTTCGTTCTGGCCTGGTTAGCTGTTTGCCACACCTCCACCCTCACGTTCGCTATCGATGGGCTGTTTGCTCTTGTATTCCCTTCAAAATATTCCGAAAATGATGCACACAAATGTCCTCACAATAGAATAACGCACGACCACTTGCCAATGAGAAGTAGTCTTGAATGAGCGATCGCGGGAGCTAACAGGCTAAGGAAGGAATAACAGCCTACCCACGTATTGATTGTGGGTAATGAAGTTTTATTCTGAGAAAGGGTGCCATTGGCTATGGGTCTTGTGTGCACGAGTATATTTCATTACCCAGAAAGCCCTCTTTTTGCCCGCGCATGCGCATTGTGCGTTCCCTGGTCGATGCTAGGAGAAACTCGTCTGAATAAATCATTCAGTGCTCGTAGATATCTGTTATACACGAACGAGATGCGGCAAAAAAAGACAGTGCGCTACAATGATAAACAGCCTCTCATGTCATGGCCACCTGGCTTTCTCGCATCTCAAAATTTTGATCGTATCTCGGGCGAATTATTCGATCGAAATTTTCATCGTACCTCGAGCATGTCGTAGGTAGAGCTGATCGTAGGTCGAAGTACCACTGAATGTCTAATCAGGGGCGGAACAAATGTGGACAGAGCCCTGCCAATGAGGGGCAACGGCCCCCTTCAATTAATCAGCCATTTTTTGCACCGAAAATCATCTTGTTTATTTTATATGTATAGCACAGATGACAATTATTGAATTATTATTATTGGATTAAATGCAGGTGCCCTATTAACCTTTTGACGATTGGACGTCTATTATCGTCAGTGACAAAAGCGTGAATGTGGGTGGTTATTTCGCGGCCAAATTTGAGCACGCCCAGAATATCATGTACTCATTGAAAAGTGATCAGGTCGGAAGTATTTTTCACCCTGGAACCCCACTGGGAAGAAAATTGAACCACGCGCGCATGAGCGAGTTGGCGTTCCGGTTGCGAGTCTCAGAAAGCAAATGAAGACGAATCACATGGTACGCTCGTCATCAAATCAGGTCGAGCTGAAGTCAACCCTCAGATTTGAGACTTTAGAATCCAGCAGGAAAGCCCCCCAAAGAGAGTAAGCGCTTTGAACATAGTTGCTCTGCACTTTTCTGACCTCTAGTGGACACTTTGGGTATTTTAGTTTAAAGCTTTTTGGCTATTGTCATTCTAACAGGTGGACAACATGTTTGTTCAGCAACACGTCTATTAATAATCCAGAAAAAAAATCTTTTAAAATTTCAACAGTAATGATATTAAGGGGTGTCCGTTTTTGACAGCCATTTTTAGATATTTATTATTTTTTGACATTTTAAGATTTTTATTATTTCACTAAATTGTTATTTTGTTAGTTGTTTGTTGACAGTTATTTTTAGATTTTTATTATTATTATGTTATATTTGCAGTATTTTTCAACGCTTTTTCGGACAAGTGGTCATTTTTAGTCTTTTAAAATAAATACATTTATAGATGATGTAAAAAGTTACAGAATTTATATTATCACCTCAATAGAAAATTTATATATAAATGACATTTTAAGATTTTTATTATTTCACTAAACTGTTATTTTGTTAGTTGTTTGTTGACAGTTATTTTTAGATTTTTATTATTATTATTTTATGTTTGTATTATTTTCAAGGCTTTTTTCAGGCTAGTGATCATTTTTAGTCTTTTAAAATAAATACATTTATAGATGGATGTAAAATGTTACAGAATTTATATTATCACCTCAATAGAAAATTTATATATATACATATATATTTTTGACATTAGATTTTTATTATTTGACAACATTTTTATTTTGTTAGTTGTTTGTAGACAGTCATTTTTAGATTTTTTTTTTATTATTATTTTATATTTATATTATTTTTGTAAGGCTTTTTTCGGGCAACTGACCATTTTTAGTCTTTTAAAATAAATACATTTAGAGATGGATTTCAAATGTTACAGAATTTTGTGGTGGCAATTTTGAAATGTGCTCCACATGGGTGCAGTATAATACAGTTGTATTTAATTTTTCAATAAGCCACAATGATATGAACTGTTCTTTGCAAAGGAGAAACTGCGGGTGGGCCTTGTCATGTTATTTGTCTGCATGTGTTGCTGCGCCATTTGTTTTTAAAAATCTCTTGTGACACTGTGTTTTGTATGAAGTGCTTTCTAAAGTAATGTTATTGCAATCTGGAAATGCATTCAGCATTGCAATCTGGAAATTCAACATTCAGCAGCTGGCATCCTCTTTTGTTATCATTATTTTCACCGTTTGCCCAACAGCTGCTCGTTAAGAAGCGATTTGAGTTTGTCTGTGCTATCACTTAGAAATAGGGGGATAATGTTCTCCAGGATATATGTTATATACTACTACACTTCCAATAAGACACATCATACAATAGATTGCTTGCTATGTGTGCTTTCTCTACATTCTTCCTTTCATCTCCTCATGGCACTTTTTTTGAACGGCATTATGAGAAATTCAGCCTTGCTAACAGCCAAATGTTCACATGAATATTTCACATAAAAAGGCATCAGTGCGGTTTTACAATGGTGTGGATTACTCCAGTTTTGTAAATTGGATTAAAAGAGATTGGATTTGTTTCCAAAAATCAGAAATGCACTTTTTCTTAAGCCATTTTACGTTTTGCCACTCCACCAAAAGTATGCCATTTTAGATTCATGCCACAATTTCATCTGCGTTTTGGGAAATACCGCCAATGTAAAACGTGTTTGAAGCGTACAGGAGTATTAAATTGAATGATTTTACCAGTGGCGGGCCGTCAGGGTCTTCAAGGCCTTCTCTGCTGGCCTAAGAAATATCTGAATCATATGTAATATTTTGTCCATCAATACTTATGAAATAATTCCAAATTGTCTGTTAGCTTCCTTTCATTGCTTTCCCCCTGGTTGCACTGCTTCCAGATGTGTGTTTTCATATTGAAACATTTAACCAATCACATTTCAGCCATTATTTGTTGCCAGGGTCAGAAATCTGCCTCAAAGCCTTCACAATCAGTTCTGCAGGCTCTGCTGCATTAAACACGCCTCGATAAGACTGTTGCTTTAACCAATCAGATTTCAAGTTGGCAACACCATAATGCCTTGTCGCAGGCATAGGGATACATCATTGCCTTGTCGCAGGCGTAGGGATACGTCATCGCTTTCACCAACTATGATTGGCTAGTGATTATCCAGAGCTACCAAACTGTATGTGTAGCGAGCTGCACAAGCAAATATATTGTTGTGTTGATTTAAAGCCATTTTCAAGACGGACTATGCCAGAAATACGACAGGACAGGCTCGACTTTCAGCATTAGCTTCCATGGCGAAAGAAAAGAAGGAAGAAAGAAAGGAGGATGGATATTGTGTACAGTTAAAAAGGATTTTGGTGAGTAAAATATGGCTATATTCCTAAATAATATTTCAATTGTGGGCCCGGTTCTGATATCTGAAAAGCTCCAGTGTTTGTATTTAATCACTAAATGCCATACCTGTCAACCTCTGCCGATAACTGCCCTTATAAATGATTATTGATTCCCCTTACAAACCCCCCAAAAAAACTTACAAACACCGTACGACTCGTACGGTGTTTGTAAGGTTTGGTTAAATGGTTAAATGCTTCAATATGAAAACACAAGTACTACATTGTTTTGTAATTGGTTCCTTCTTTGCAAAATTTGTGAAAGAGGAACGCTGCACTGTCTTCGGCGACTGAGTCCAAGCATACTATAACATGCAAAATGCCTTTTCTTTTGAAGTGAACGGCATTTGCTAACCTGACACGATAGAAATACCAAATGTTACACACAAAAACTTGAAATGTTTTTACACAAGCTGTGACAATTTGAAGTCATTGCAACGAAAATTCTTAAAATTCTTGGCCTACGGAATGGGGTCAAACTATTGGTATTATGGATAAAGCATATTACAGTAAAAAAAATGCAAAGTGCTGACACCACTTAATCTTTCCAGATTTTATTTCCCAAAAAAATGGACAAAAGGGAAAACAAAGTGCTTTGCTCAGTGAGTACTTTAGATCATCATTTCTGGAAAAAAAAAGAGTGCAATAAGGTCAAATAAAATGGCTTAAAAATACCATATTTGTTTACCCTTCATATTTAACAAGTAAAAATCTTTGCACCCTTCCTATAATAGCCGGAAACAGTCGAAACGGCAAAAGTATTTACAAGGCAATAAATATGAAAATAGTAAAATCTGATCATATAAAGTGTACTGGTATTTTTTACAGTGCTTTTATCCATATATTTGGACGATAGTTGATATAAAAAAATCCTTCATTGCTTATAACTAACTATAGTACAGGCATAAAAAAGTAGAATAAAAAAATGATCTTGCCTTCCAACTACAGACGACAGAATGTGCCAAAGGTCTTCTTTGCGTTCTTGGCAGCCAGTTTCACCAAAGACATTTTAGGCTTCACCAATTTCACATTCTTCCTCACTTCCCTTTTTTTCCCAAACAGAAAAGAATGGAGTCGGTCAAATTTAGAAATGTGACCCAGAACGACTAGCGTAGGTAGGAACTAGCGAGAAATAACATGGCCATGCTATGAAATGATGTACTTTTGCAATTTCGTAATGAAACCAACCTGGCCAGATGAAGCACAGCTTCCACCACGTTGGTTCCTTCTTTAGCGCTGGTTTCACAGAACAAAGCACCGTTTCTCTGGAAAAAAATAAAATAGCACAAAAGCCACTTTTTGGCAAAATGGAAAAAAAGAAAACTTTCAAAAAGGCAGTCTCACCGTGGCCAACGTTTCTCCGTCCGCCATGCTAACGCAGCGTCTAGCGGCCTCGTGTTCTCTCAAGTCCACCTTGTTGCCGATAATGCAAACGGGGACATTTTCTTCCGCGGAATCCTGAACGGAGAACAAAGCAAACGTGTTCACGTCGTCACGTTGCGCTTTCGTAAACGGGAGTGGCGAAAAGTACCCGAATCTGCTCCAGCCAGGCTCTGATGTTGAGGAAACTTTGTTCCGAAGTCACGTCGTACAAGAGCAGGATTCCTTGAGCTTTTTGTATATATAACCTGGAGATACTCTGGAACCTGCAAAAAAGAAAAATGCTTTTGGCATATACTATCAAAACCAGGGATGTCCCGATGACTTCATTTTGCACGAAAGTCCGGATAGCCCCATTTTGAATCTGCCGTAAATGTAAAAAGATGGCGGCACCTTTCTTGTCCAGCCGTGTCCCAAATCCGCAGGTTGGTCTTTTGTCCGTCCACCAGCATTTTCTTCATATGGAAATCCATACCTGAGAAAAAGGCAGTTCAGTTCTTGAATATGGAAGTTCAATATTTCTCTAGCGAGTCGTTCGTTCACATACCTATGTCGTCTCTGAACTGGTTGTAAACCAGTCGCAGCAGGAAGCTGGACTTGCCCGTCGCGGCGTCTCCAACCAGGACAAAATTGTAGATCGGCACGGCGTCGTCCCACGTGTTCGACTCTATGCTGCAACACAGATACAAAAAAAAATAATAATTAAATAAACTCAATGACTGAGAAATACTATGTTGTCATTTCTTTCTTAAGGCAAGGGATGTCAATCTCAAAATATTTTTTCTTGCAATAAAATGTGATTTACTTTCGCAGGCCGCACAAAGTGAGGCGGCAGGCCAGATCTGGCCCCCGACCCTCTGCTTTGACACCTTGATTTTTTTTCCAAGCTAAATTAACCCATTGAACAATTTGAGCGCACCTGTCTTGCTTGCCCTGCCGTATGGGCTTCATCCTTCGAGCTGGGACAACATCGTTCAAAGGGATCTGTGTTAATGAGAAACTTTTTTCAAGATTGGCGTGGAAATTCGACATTTTGGAGGGAACGCGAGCTTACCTTGCGTTTAGCTTCAGACGCCAAAGTGGGGCGCAAGCTCTCGTTGCTGTTGTACCTTTGCTGGTTTCTGTCCCTGCAAGCACATTTTTTTCAATTAGGAAAAAAAAAGATAATTTCCTTTTTTTTCTCCCAGCAAGAAAAGGCATTTTCTCGGTTTTAATGTGTTTGGACACAGTTGCTTCTCCGGAAAGTATCTTTTATGTCATTTATTAAACTCTGGGTAGCACTTCACTGTAGCCACGTGATAGCAGCAAAAACAAGATGTAAAGTATGTCGCCAAGCTCATGTTTTAGGAAGAGTTTCTCATTTTCATTTTTCAGTTTCATTTCCTCATTTCACTTGTCAAACACTGTATTCTTCAAACTAAGTCGCACTTTTGGTAGGGCCATTTATTTTATTTTATCAGAAACCAACAACAAACATAGCTCCAAGTCACAATAGTAAAATGAATACCAGTTGGCTAAATAGGCATTTGTGAACATAGCCATTTTTCATGTAACCAAAAAGGCTGTCGGTGGTCAGTAAGGAAAAAAATATATACATTCAGGAGCCACACTTGAGAATTGGTCGCAGGCCGAACCAAAGGATGAAAAAGAAGTGCGTCTTATAGTCGGGGAAATCGGCTTATTTCAAAAAAGGAGCGAAAACTTACTCCAAAATCTGAATCTGACTGCCATAAATCTCGTCCTTGATCACCATCCTCTTCAACTGGTTGGTTTCCCTGAGAAAAAGGAATAAGCAAGATGAATAAAAAATAAAACAGACAGAATGAAATCAAATGATGTGGCTCACCGTTCGTGCTGCGCCCGTTCGTCGGCCAGGTAGTTCTTCACCTTGTCCAGCTCCGAGTGCTGGGTGCTGATGCTGGTTTGCGCCTCCAGCAGGGTCGAGGGCAGCTGCGCGTTTTCCTGAACCGACATGATGGCCAAACCGCGGTGAGAGATCTACGAGCACGCTTCTTCAGCATTCGACTGAACCCACTTGCGAGATTTTGCCGATATATTTGTTGACTTTAAGCTCCGCGTCCTTGGAATGTGCCATCTGAGACACGCCTTAGAACTTGTATCGGAGCACACGCCTACTATGTGGTTGACAAATCCCATACCTGTCAACCTCTGCCGATAACTGCCCTTATAAATGATTATGATTCCCCTTACAAACCCCCAAAAAACCTTACAAACACCGTACGACTCGTACGGTGTTTGTAAGGTTTTTTGGGGGGTTTGTAAGGGGAATCAATAATCATTTATAAGGGCAGTTATCGGCAGAGGTTGACAGGTATGAAATTACTCCATTTTCTATAATTCGAATCAAATCTGATTACAGGACTGCTTTCATCAATTTGTCGTTGATAGCAGTATAATGAGATGTTTTTGATTGTACATTTTTTTAAATGATTGGTTGTGAATAAATCCAAATTTAAAAAAATGAAAAGGAGAAACACTGGTTATGAGACTCCAATAATATTCTTAAGTTGCTAAATAATGAAATAGAATGAACGGATAAGCTTTTTGTTTTTAGAAAAAACAAACGTGAACATTTTAAATAAAAACATCAGTTATTATCTTTTTCATTTGGGCATTAAAAGAAACACCTTTCAAATAAAATTGAGTACATTTCCTGTTTTGTCCTAATAAATAAAGAGACTGAGCTTCAATTAAATAAAAAAAAAGAGTAGGTAGATTTACGATGAGCGGCCGGTGATTGCGACAGACGTCCAATTCTTTTAAATTGAAAAGATTGGCTGGGAATGCTTGCATGTATCACTCAAAGGCATTAAATGATGATTTTTGTTGTCAGTGTTTGTCCCATGGACACATTCCAGTAAAGGGACGATTAGCACTCGGGACTAATTTCGAAGCAGACAAACAGGTCGGTCACACCACCCGCAAGCGGGACTCAGAACCCGTCAGATCCACAAAGTCAACAGTGTGAGAACAGGTTTTGCACACAGCTTTTGTCGCCAAGAAATTCCACTGGCAACTAAAATGTCTTCTTGTTGTGGAAACAACATCAGCTTGAGGACTATTTCGGGCCATGGAGGCAACAGCGAGAGAGACCCGGAGTCTGGCGGCAGGGAGTGGGCCAATGAACTGAATCAGTTCTTTAACAGATTCAGTCCTGCCCCCACTCCCCTGACCCCCCAGACCAGAAGCAACGCTCCCCCCTCGTTCTCCTCCTCTTCCTCCCCCTCTTCCACCGGTCTCTGCATTACTGTCGATCAGGTGATAAAACAGCTCAAGAAGATCGAGGCAAGGAAGGCTACCGGCCCAGACGGCCTCAGCTCCAGACTACTGAGAGAGTGTGCGGATCAGCTTGGTATAGTGATTCTGCATATTTTCAACCTCAGCCTCAGTCTGCAGAAGGTCCCCACCTTGTGGAAAACTTCCTGTGTGGTCCCAGTTCCTAAGACTGCGTACCCCAGGGAGCCAAACCACTTCAGGTCGGTAGCATTAACCTCTCACCTGATCAAGACATTGGAGAGAATCATCCTCAATCACCTCAGCCCCCTGATGAATGCAGAGCTGGACCCTCTGCAGTTCGCCTATCGTCCAGGCATTGGTGTGGAAGATGCTACCACCTACCTGATGCACAGGTCTCTTTCACACCTGGAGAACGCGGGAAGCACGCTGAGAATGATGTTTTTTGACCTCTCCAGTGCCTTCAACACCATTCAGCCGGTTCTACTGAGAGGGAAACTGGAAGAGGCTGGAGTAAGGAACCACCTAGCCGCATGGATCATCGACTTCCTCACTGACAGACCACAATATGTGAGACTCCAGGACTGTACGTCTGATGTGGTAGCTTGCAGCACGGGGGCCCCACAAGGCACAGTGCTCTCTCCACTCCTCTTCTCCCTCTACACATCGGACTTTAAACATAATACAGACACCTGCCACCTCCAGAAGTTCTCTGACGACACCGCTATTGTTGGACGAGTGACGGACGGAAACGACCTGGAGTACAGGGGAGTCATCACAGCCTTTGTTGACTGGTGTAGGCAAAACCACCTCTACATCAACACCAGTAAGACAAAGGAAATGGTCATCGATTTTCGGAGGAATCCTCAACAGACCACTCAGGTGAACATCCAGGGTACAGACATTGAAATCGTGGAGAATTTTAAGTACCTGGGTGTTCACCTCAACAACAAACTAGACTGGTCCACAAACACAGATGCCCTGTACAAAAGGGGCCAGAGCCGCCTCTACCTACTGAGGAGTCTACGGTCCTTTGGAGTGTGCAGGACACTGCTGAGGACTTTCTACGACACTGTGGTGGCATCTACAGTGTTTTATGCAGTGCTTTGTTGGGGATGCGGGAGCACGGAGAGGGACAGGAACAGGCTGAATAAGCTGGTCAGGAGGGCCAGCTCTGTTCTGGGCTGTCCTCTGGACTCTGTGGAGGAAGTGGGAGAGCGGAGGATGCTGACCAGGATGATGTCCATCATGGACAGCACCTCCCACCCCCTGCATGAGTCTGTGGAGTCCCTCCGAAGCTCCTTTAGCAATAGACTGCGGCACCCTCATTGCAGGAAGGAGCGCTTCCGCAGATCCTTCCTCCCATCAGCTGCCAGGCTCTTTAACAAAAAAATGGCTGTGTGTTGAGACCTACCGTATGCATGCATGTACATTTATGTGTATGTATGTATGTATATATGTGCTAAGCAACACACTTATTTAATTATATATTTATTCATGTATTTATTTCTTGACCTACTTATTACCTATCTATTTATGTCTAAAATGCCTTTCCTATTCCTGCATCCTCACCCTCTTGCCACTGGAACAACGGAATTTCCCGAATACGGGATGAATAAAGTTATCCAATCCAATCCAATCCACTTGAGGTGATAGCGAGCGGGACTCAGAAACCGTCAGATCCACAAACTCAACAGTGTGAACAGCTTTTGCACACAGCTTTTGTCGCCAAGAAATTCCACTGGTAAATGAAAGGAATGATTACCACTTGAGGTGATAAGTGTCAAAAGCAAAAGTGACGTCGCTCACTTTTCCATGTCATTATCAAATTTAGTCAGGTTATTCATGGCAAACTTGCGCAGAACACATTGGGGAACAGCCATTTTATTAAGCAAAATTGAATTTTGTGTTAGTTTCTCTTTATTCCAGTGCCACCAAGGTGAACACCAATGTTAAAAAATAAAATGTGGCATTGTTTGTTGTTAAAAACTAAACATCAGAACGCAGACAGTTAGGAATAAAAGGAATCATAGAAATAGAGAGAAGAAGCTGACAGAAGAATGGCTAATGTTCTTCTCCCTTTAGCAGAAAGTCAACACACGCCAGGGTAGCCCACAAAAAGAAAACAAGAAGAACAAACAAACAGAAAACGGCATTTGCTTAGGACACGATCGTTCAGGTATTTCCCAATTTCTTGAGCGTATATTTGTTTTTTCTTTTGGAATGGGGGGGATCTGCTGTATTGTCTCACATTTGATTTCCCTGTCGAAGAGGGGTAGGGAACCTATGGCTCGGGAGCCACATGTGGCTCTTTTGATGGGTGCATCTGGCTCTTTACTAACTTGTGAGCTAAAATATGGAAATTGCTGGTGACAGAACTGAGATATTACATCTAGAACTGCTTTAATCTTCATTTTCTTTTGCAGTAGACTCTTCTGGAATGCAACCTCTCATTGATTAGCAACAGCATAAGAATCTTTTAAAAGGTATTCAGTTTTTTTCCACTTTAAAAGTGGTGAAATTACAAAAAAAAATTGAAAAGGCACTCGTTTACGTGTATGTATTTTGACTTTTAAATTCGTAGTATGGCTCCCAAGGAATAACATTGGAAAATATGAATTGTTTGTGGCTCTCTTCGTCAAAAAGGTTCCCGACCCCTGTTCTAGCCTAACGCCACCCTGGCACACAAGCAGTGGCAAACTACCTGAAGACATAGCTGGAATGTGTCCGGTACACTCACAATATCGCTATTTTTCAGCATTACAGTACAGAATAGAGCAATAGTTTTCATAGACTTTTCTTTTTTTTTTTTTCATATTCCACCATTGGAGAATGGGACAGAGAAAGATCGACAGAGACGCCATTTCCTAATTTAAACAAGATATGTGCAAAAATGACTAAAGACTTTATTAACCAAATCAATTCTTCCCTGTAATATCGACAAATAAAAGTGATTTCTCTTTTTTTATATATATATATATATATATTTATAGTAGTAAGAATAATAAATCTTCACATTGGATCATTTCATAAGTGTGACAAAATATTCAGGCGGGCTGACCAGTTGACGATGGCATCCTCATTGTCTTTGAATTTATCATTCCATTGGATAATTTGCTCATTCAGCCAGACTGGCAAATCTGCCTCTGGTTTCCATTCATTTCATTCTGGAGTCAAAGAAAACATTCAGTTTCCAGTTGGAAATTGGACAACGACAAACCAGAAAAACACGGCCATTATGTAATCACGGAAAAATTTTCAAGTTATTTTTAACCTCCATCTCACACTGCATGTGCTCAGTTAAATCCGCGAGATTACACGGAGCAAAATTCACATATTGTGTTGTTCAAAATAACACAATATTCAAAACCCAACTCACGTCTCCCGCGCATGGGTCCCCATATACAGTGGTACGTCGTCATACGACCGCTCGTCATACAAAATGCTCGTCTTACGGGGGAAATTTCGATCGAATAATTCGCCCGTGATGCGGTCAAAATTTCGTGATGCGACCAAGCCAGGTGGCCATGGCATTTTTTTTGCATATCTTTCGTGTATAACAATATCTACGAGCACGGAACTAATTAATTCAGACGAGTTTCTCATACGACCAGGAAACGCACAACGCGCATGCGCGGGCAAAAAGAGGGCTTTCTGGGTAATGAAATATATTCGTCCACACAACACCGATAGATAGTCAGTGGCACCCTTTCTCAGAATAAAACTTCATTACCCACAATCAATACGTGGGTAAGATCAACTATTGTATTTCCTGTTATAAGATGCGGAAATGAATTCTCTGGTCATCTCAGATTTTGATTTTACTATGGCGGAGCCGAGTGTTTCCACCTGTTTTCACCATCTAACCTAGCGCCCGTCGTACGGACTGAGTGACTCACTACATCACCTGGCTTGATTTCATTTCCACACCCACGTGCAGTGGTCCGCCCCACTTGGCCGCCACGTGAGGCGGGCCACGAGCACCAGGCAACATTTTTCTTTTTGCCAAGCACGCTTTTCTATTAGATCAAAGCCGTGCGAGCTGTGCCCCGAAGACGTGGCTGGCATCTGCGCGCTCGCTTCATGGCGGCCACTCCAGAACGTCTTCATCTGAGCGCCGTGAACGCGGCGGGTGTTACAAATGGCAAAGAGAGCCACTTGGCGCTCTGTAAACGCGTTATTCGAGGTCACCTCTTGCGTATGCTTTTTTTTGGTGGGAGGCCCGCCTGCTGCGCACCATTTTTATGCAGTATTTATTAAGGTTATGTTGGGATATCATTGAGGATGACCTCAAACTCAAGCACACACTCGTACGCTTTGAATAACTTATTGGATGAAAATATTAAAACAGGGATATTTTACATCTTTTGGTTCCTTTGTCATTGCTGACAACTTGTCATTGGCAACATCTCATTTGTACGAGTGGTTAGCGCAGGGGTGTCAGACTCGGGTTGGTTCCCGGGCCGCGTTAACGTCAACTGGATTTCATCTGGGCCGGACCATTTTAGATATAGTATTTAGATTTTTTTTTAATAAATGGATTAAAATAACTGGATTAAAAGCCCTGAATATTCAGTTTTTATATATCTAAAACAATGTTTATTGTAGCCTTTTTTATATATTTTTAGATTTTACGAAATAATTTTTGAACTACAAACAGAAAAAATCATTAAAAAATACAATTATTGATTTAAAAGGGGGGAAATCAGGAAATGTAATATACATCTATACTCCTCATTTTAATTTGATCCTAAAACAGAAAGTCGGCACTCATGATTTACTTTCCCGGGCCACACAAAATGATGCGGCGGGCCAGATTTGGCCCCCGGGCCGCCACTTTGATACATGTGGGTTAGCGCATCAACCTCACAGCTCTGCGCCCGAGGGTTCGATCCCAGGTCTGTGTGGACTTTGCAGGCTATGTGTAGTTTTCCTCCAGGTGCTCGGGTTTCCTCTCACATCCCAAAAACATGCAGAGTAGGGTAGTAGTAAAGTCTAAATTGCAGTGGCGGGCCGTGCATTTCACATCTAGGCTTTCAGTAGTCGTCTGAATCAATCCAACCCTCAGTAACTATTTTATGGTTATAAAACCTTTACTGCAACACATATAAAAAAGCATCATTTCTAATCCCATACAATTGAAATATTATTTAGGAATATAGCCACATTTTACAATCATTTTTATTCGTAATTCATCCTCCTTTCTTTCCTCCTTTTCTATCGCCATCGAAACTAATGCTGAAAGTCGAGAATGTCCTGTCGTATTTCTGGCATACGAAGTTTGTATTCGATTTAGGGCTGAAAATGTCAGGCTGGCTAGCTATTAATAGCTATTAGTATTCATGGACAAAATAAAATTAACATAAGTCTGTGATTCAGATATTTTTTAGTAAATTGTCCCTAATGGTTATGATTGGTTGTCCGTCAAAGCAATCATGAGGAAATTATTCGGATTAAAACAACAAAATAGACTATTTACCGGCTCCTTCACTTTTTTTGTGTTCAATTCACAGACGTATGGAAAAAATAGACTTCAAATGGGCAGCGTTGGTGTTGTTCCAATTTCCTACAGAACACGTATCAACCATTTTCCGACTAAACATTCAAATTTCTTGGAAAACAGCTTCTAAAACGCTGGCCTTGAATCTAAATGGAAAAGGACGCCGTGTGCAAACGATGATGTCATTCTGTAACAACTGTACATTTCTGGCCAACGGCGAAATGGGATTTAAACCGTTTTTTTTTCTTACGCTGTTTTGGTTCATCTTAAAAAGAAGATGACTAAGGGTCCAACCTATCGAATTGGGTAAATTGCCCCTCCTCACCCAGGTGGTAGGGGTCCTTTAACCACAACATGGTGTTCTTATTACAGGCATTACGGTACAGTGCATAGGCCCCGTTAATTGGCTTCCGAGGACAAATAGAGCGCAACGGGAGTTACAGTATGTCAATAAATGTGCAAGGGGGGGAAAAAGTCGACTTTGGACTCGGCGTTAACGACCACCACGAGGAAAATTGGGAAGGTTGTGCGTAAGCGTCGAAAGTCGATGAAGGGCCGCGGGGGGTCCGCTCACCTTAGCAAAGAATACCAGGCATTTTGCACGTTTATTATTAAACTTGCTTGAGGTTAAGCCTCATTAAGCCGCCACCTTTTTTTATAGTGTACACATTCCAAACCCCACCGCGAGTTGCCTAAATTAGGAAAGGGATTGTTGATTTAAGTACTTACTGGCTTGTACTAAGTTTTATTTGCTTTCCGCAGCAAAGCTATATATCTTGCTTATGTTGCTTCCACGCTAATGACATTTAGAGAATTAGATGACCTGAATAGAAAATTGCATTTGGCTGCCGGGAAGCCACCGACTGACAGTTACATTCTCGAAATGTGTTTTTTTAGCTCCTTTTCAGTGTATTTTTCTCACCTTGTTGGCAAAATCAATTTTAAAAAGTGGCTTAAAGTTATACAAGTATTTGCTCATTTGCTATTTTGCCGTTTCGGTTGTGCGTGGAAGTCATACGATGCATTTCTTGCACGATTGGAGTCGATGTTGACGTGTTAGCGAGCGCTAACTCTATTAGCCTTTAGACGTTGATGGCACTAAATGTGAAATCCATTTTTGTACTGACACAAAATAAATAAATTGCAGCGTGTTATTGGGTCATAACAACAGTCTTTTTATTCATTTTAATGTTTTAGTTGTTATTTTTGAGTTTTTTTCTCATTTAATGATTACATTAATAATTGGAAATGTTATTATCATTGAACCTCTTAGTCTATTTATTTTTATTCATTTTAATGTTTTAGTTGTTCTTTTTTATGTTTTTTGGGCATTTAATTATTACATTAATAATTGGAAATGTTATTAACATTGAACCTCTTAGTCTATTTATTTTTATTCATTTTAATGTTTTAGTTGTTATTTTTTAGTTTTTTTTCCTCATTGAATTATTACATTAATAATTTGAAATGTTATTAACATTGAACCTCTTAGTCTATTTTTATTTTTATTCATTTTAATGTCTTAATTTTTTTTCATTTAATTATTACATTAATAATTGGAAATGTTATTAACATTGAACCTCTTAGTCTATTTTTATTTTTATTCATTTTAATGTCTTAGTTTTTTTTCTTCATTTAATTATTACATTAATAATTGGAAATGTTATTAACATTAAACCTCTTAGTCTATTTTTATTTTTATTCATGTTAATGTTTTAGTTGTTATTCTTTAGTTTTTTTTCTCATTTAATTATTACATTAATAATTTGAAATGTTATTAACATTGAACCTCTTAATCTATTTTTATTTTTATTCATTTTAATGTTTTAGTTGTTATTCTTTAGTTTTTTTTCTCATTTAATTATTACATTAATAATTTGAAATGTTATTAACATTGAACTTCTTTTCCTCTTAAAGGTTGGGGGTGCTGAAGCCAACTGTGGACGCCAGATGGATTTTAGGGTGAGTTTTTTTTTTTAATGTACTTTAAATAGTCACTTGCTCTACAAAGAGTTAAACATTTTGTGACCAAATGTTCACCCAACGTTCAGAACACATTTTTTACATATTTTCATTGTTTTCTGCGATGGGAGAAAAGTGCAAAACGCTACTAAGTTTCAGAAAAATAAATGCTGAAAGAAATGTTCATTCAGATTTGAGGGATCGCTGAACACAGAAAGAAGGTAAAATTTCACCCAAAAAAAACTAAAGTCACCTAAATTTTTGCTAATTTAGTTTCAGATCTGTTTCACAAATTTTCATTTTTTTAAATTCTGTCTTTCCACTCCTTTGCTTACTGAAATCGGCCGTGAACACGTTATAAGTTATGCCGAGTCAATCTTTTTGAGGGGGACTTTTCCTTGTTGAGGCTGCCAATATCAAGACAAGGTTCAGTGCTTCGCTTCTCATTAAACAAAGCGTGAAAAGTCCCAGTTTAGCGTCATGACGTCATGGTTTCTGTCAGCCGGTAAATAATTAGCTTGAATTAACGAGTAAGAGCACAAATATTCAGGACTCGGAAATCAGAAAACACTTTTATTCTTTATTCTCCGTCTGGCATTTTGGATCTGGAAACATGTCAAAATAGACAAATTCTTTGATCATTAATCAGGTCGCTCATTGTTGCTATTGACAACTATTGATGTCCAATTCATTTGAATTGCTGTGAATGCTCATCTAACAGTGCCATTGACCGCAATTCATTTGGACTCGTCATTTTCGGGGGACTTACAATTCGCTTCCTGTAGATGTTGTGTTTGTTGGTCGCTTTCTGCTAATTCTTGGCCATTTCCAGGTGACTTCCTCTTGATTTTGAGCCATTTTAAGGTTCCTTGTGAACTCCCTGGCTGCCATGGACTGAAGAACGAAAGCAAGCGCGGATACAAAATTGAGCTAAGTGCTCAAACTTCTAAAAAATTCAGCTTTTTCATATAAAATCTAAGTATTTGATTCAGTATGTACAGTAGAAATGGGCGACAAAGTAGAAAGAAAAGCCCCGAGGACCGGATCGGACGCCCTAGCGGGCCTCTCCCGGCCCGCGTGCCGTAGGTTGGACACCACCCGCCCTAGACGGAGTCCGTCCGACGTCTGGCGAAGACGGCAGACACGCTTTTGACGATGCCCCTGAGACCCGGCGGCCTCTTGGCGTCCTTCATCCTTCCCGTCAGCCCGTGGAAAACGGCCAGCACGCCGTGGTAGTTCTCGGCCGCCGACACCTCGTAGAAGAGGCAGCCGGCGTCCAGGGCTAGCCGCCGTCCCTCCTCGCTGGCCACCGTGCGGCAGTGGAGGAGGTCACGCTTGTTGCCCACGATGGCCACGGGCGGCTTGTCGGCGTCGGGGCGGCCTCGGGCCGACTTGATGGCGCGCAGTAGACGGCTCACGGCGTTGAAGCTGGCGCGGTCGCAGATGCTGTAGGCTAACACGAAACCGTCGGCCCATTCCACTTTTCTCTCCAGGAGCGATTTTTTCATGGAGACGTCCTGCAACCATTAACAAAAAAAATAAAATTGTGTCATCAAGTTGAAATCTATCATGTAACACGATAAAATGATTGAATTTGATACTTTACCTGCAAACAAACATCCTTATAGTGTGTTTTTATGCTAGCCTAAAATCACAAGCCATTATATTACCTTTACATCAGGATTGATTAAAAGAACTGAATTAAAAGCCCTAGAATATTCAGTTTTTTATAGATCTAAAACAATGTTTATTTTAGCTTTTTTTTAAACACATTTTTAGATTTTACCAAATGATTTTTGAACTAAAAACAGAAAAAAATGGATTAAAAAATGACAATTATTGATTTAAAAGGGGGAAAATCAGGAACTGTAATATACATCTATACTCTTCATTTTAATTTGATCCTAAAACAAAAAGTTGGCACTCATGATTTACTTTCCCGGGCCACACAAAATGATGCGGTGGGCCAGATTTGGCCCCCGGGCCGCCACTTTGACACATGTGCCTTTAGATGTTGATGTCACTATATGTGAAATCCATTTTTGACTGGCACAAAATAAATATATGGGTCATAACAAGTCTATTTTTATTTTTAGTCATTTTAATGTTTTAGTTGTTATTTTTTAGTTATTTTTTTCTCATTTAATAATTACATTAATAATTTGAAATGTTATTAACATTGAACCTCTTATCCTCTTAAAGGTCAGGGGTGCCGGAGCCAACTTTTGGACACCAGCTCTTGATGGGTTTTAGGGTGAGTTTGTTTTCTTTAAATGTACTTTAAATAGTCACTTGCTCTACAAAGAGTTAAACATTTCATTTAGTATTTTTGCTAGTCAGTCTAATGTTAGCATCCACTTTGCCAGCACAAAACTTGAGCAAACATAAAGCTTTTTTTGTTTTTTACTTAATTTTCCCAAGGTTTGAAAAATCTGTCTTTACAAGTGATGGTAAAATATATACATGAACTTGATTTACTATATTTCCAAATGTCACCAGTCGCATTTGCACTTCTATTTAAGAATAATCAAGGTTCTTTTACCTGAGAAAATGGTGAATCCCAAATATTGACAGCAATTTCCCTTCCATCCACGATGAATCTGTGACTGTAGACTGAGTCTGAAAGACAAACACCACCTTTTCACATCACCAAAATTCATATCAAATCAACACACTATCTATCACAGGGGTCTCCAACGCCGTTTGGTTGGTGGCCCCCCATTCATGCCAACTATTAGATCCAATATGGACCGAACCACTTCATTTTTTCCCATAAAAAGGGAACTTAATGTCCCCGAAATATGAGCATCCCTGCGTATGTCGGCCACCACAATCCCAGTTAAAAATGGATTGGACGCCTGTTGCCGTCAATGGCACTGAAAGATGAGCAGCCAAATGGTGTCCACTCACCGATGTCTCCGTACTCTCCGATGAACCTCCTCGTCAGCAGGCGTACTGTAAGCGCTGCATGTGGGACAGAACACAGTTTATTCAAAATAGAAAAAATATATATAATCACCATTATTGTAATAATCATAATAATAATAATAATAATA
Organism: Stigmatopora argus; assembly: GCF_051989625.1. Classification (NCBI taxonomy): domain Eukaryota; kingdom Metazoa; phylum Chordata; class Actinopteri; order Syngnathiformes; family Syngnathidae; genus Stigmatopora; species Stigmatopora argus. The sequence continues at coordinate 19,154,901 of NC_135389.1, read as the reverse complement.
AGGCACTTTCCCATTTTAATTGGGATTACTTACCTGATTTTCCCACGCTCTCAGCCCCCATCACGACCACGTTAGCTTGCATGATGTTGAGCTTCCATGGAGACACTGACTCGGTTGTGAACCTCTGGGCGCGTGCACGCGCCTATTTCAAGCGGGCTTGCGCAATAGGGGGCGGGGCTTATCATGGGGTACATTACCACAACAACTACAACGTGCCTTGTTTCCTTCCAGACGAGGATGAAGGCAAAAGGGGAAGGAATTTATAATTATAAGCACGATTGAGTAACCAAAAAAAGTGGAATTGTCTTTCTGTGAATTTAACCAGATTTTGTTCATCGTTTTGAAGCAGGAATTGGTTGAAGGGCTGTCTGTAAAAATCCAATTGAAGTGAAATTGAACTCGTCGCCACTAGAGGTCAGCAGAATTTAAGAAAACACTAGGACGGTTTGCCTTGCACTTTTGTAAGATGACTAAAATAGTTGTTTTTTTCGATTTTTCAGAAAAAAAGTCATGTGTTCCTCAAAAGTATTTTTGTTAAAGTTATATGTTAGCTCGAATTGTGGCCCTGATAGGCTTTCAAGTGATTTCTAAATATGTTATTTAAAGAAATGATGTGTTTTCCCACGGCTTGCTAACATGGCCTAAAGCCTAAACAAAAGAAAATGGTTGACGATAATGTTGAATTACTATAGGAAAACGATCATGATGAACACAGGAAAGCCAGCAGGAGTCCACGCCATGTTACTTATTCAAATGTCCCAAGTTCAAATTCAGGTTATTTCCCCCTTGGTAGCATAATATTTGCCTGGCAACTTAGGCATATTAAAATATCCACCTTCAGCGGGGTGTAAATCTTCTTATGGGCTTAGCATGCACACCCTCCATATGTGAGGTTAGCCGTTAGCGTGTAGTCATTGCACTCTTGGCTTTTTTTCTGTGACCAACTCGAGGTTCCTTCCCAGTTGAAATCGACAAATTCCAATTGTTGGAGAGTAGCCGCCCGCTATCGGGATACGCCCGCAGGGGCGACGCCTCGGCGGTTGCCCTGGCGACGAGTGGCTGGCAAATAGTCTGGGATCGTGTCATTTGGATACAGAGCAGAAAACAGCTGCTATAACCAGACGGACGAGTCAGGTGACACGCGCCAAGTAACGTGAGACCTGTTTAGAGCGGCTAAAAAAGACACAAAAAGCTACAGGTCGCACGGGAGTATAAGTCGTATTTTTTGGACAAAAACAACGAACTAACATACATTAAAGTAACAATAGTCGCATGGAGAACAACGGGCTGAATAGGCACCTGGTAATTTGACATTAACAGTATTTTGGACAGCTATTAAAACATAAAAAACAAGCTATCAGTGGTCACAGTAAAATAAATACATAAATAAATCACACTTGAAAATGTATCCCAAGCCCACTCAATGGAGAAAAAAAAAGAGATTTATAGTCCGGAAAATACGGTATTCATATTTTTTGGCCTCAAGTTTGATACCCTGTCCAGTAGCAATGCTATAAAAATATTTCCTAAAAAATTGAATTTTTGAAAATTAAAAAAAGATTTGTTAAGCACAGAACTAAAGTAAAGTACAGAAATGGATAAAAATAGGTGAATTTACACTAGCATTCCAAGCCTTTCATATATACTGGATTCCATTCAATCTGGCAACGGACACGGACCTGTTAATGTGACATTAACAGTATTTTGGATAACTATTAAAACAAAACAAAAACAAGCTATCAGTGGTCACAGTAAAAATAAATAAATAAATCACACTTGAAAATGTATCCCAAGCCCAGTCAATCGAAAAAAATGTTGATTTATAGTCCGGAAAATACGGTATTCATATTTTTGGGCCTCAAGTTTGAGACCCTGTCCAGTAGGAATGCTAGAAAAACATTTCCTAAAAAAGAAAAACATGGGATTTTGAGAATAAAAAAAAGATTTGTTAAGCACAGAACTAAAGTCCAGTACAGAAATGGATAAAATAGGTGAATTTCCACTAATATTCCAAGCCTTTCATATATACTGGATTCCATTCAATCTGGCAACTGACATGGAGAAGAGAACCACAAATGGCACTTTTCTTTTCAAGGAAGTTGGAGTGAAATGTTTGTTTCGGAAGTGGGCGAGGTTCCTTTTCCCACGTTGTCAGCTTCCTGCGTGGGCCGCATGGTCGTCGTACAAGTAGCAAATCATAACAGAGCAGCCTTTTACTTATTTTAGACGTTGACATTTGGATGGACGGCGTTTGCCTGGTCGTGACGCTGACTAATTGGAGCCAATGTTGGTTGTGGAAAGGTTGTCTGCCACTGGAGGCCCTCGCTCGCCCTGCCGACATCAAGAGTTTTTGCCCATTCACACTTGGGCAGCGCTGCTTTTCGCACGACACTTAAAATCTCAACGAGCAGATGTGCGAACCGTTTTTTCTGTGCTGAAAATAAAATATAGAGAGAGGGAAAAAAACGAGGAAAAATCCTAGCCCAAAAATGTTTTCAATGAAAATTATTCATAAAATTAATTCAAATATAAAGAAATTGAATAAAAACAACTACAGTGGTACCTCGACCTACGATCAGCTCGTGGTACGACGAAAATTTCGATCGAATAATTCGCCCACGATACGATCAAAATTTGGAGATGCGATAAAGCCAGGTGGCCATGACATGAGAGGCTGTTTATCATTGTAGCGCACTGTCTTTTTTTGCTGCATCTCTTTCGTGTATAACAGATATCTACGAGCACTGAACGATTTATCCAGACGAGTTTCGACCAGGAAACGCACAACGCGCATGCGCAGGCAAAAAGAGGGCTTTCTGGGTAATGAAGTATACTCGTGCACACAACACCCATAGATAGTCAGTGGCACCCTTTCTCAGAATAAAACTTCATTACCCACAATCAATACGTGGGTAGGCTCCTGTTTTCGCCCTAGCCTGTTAGCTCCCGTTGGCGGAGTGATCGCTAATTCAAGACTACTTCTCGTTGGCAGGTGGTCGTGCGTTATCCTATTGTGAGGACATCTGTGTGCATCATTTTCGGAATATTTTGAAGGGAATACGTACAACAGCAAACAGGCCATCGATAGCGAACGTGAGGGTGGAGGCGTGGCAAACCGCAAACCTGCAAAATGAAGGTAACAAAAGATTAAGACAAAACTAGAATTCAGTTTTGTGTAAAGTTACATTTAACGTATGTTTGAGTGTGTCTGTATATATTTATCCAAGTTCATTTAAATTTGTTTGTTTGTTTATGAGTGTGTTGTTGCCGTGGATAAAGTCACGCTTCTAATCAAAGAAATAAGTTTCATTTTCTATTTTGTTGCTTCTTATTTTGTATACAATTTTTATGCGTATTGCACCAATGCTTTTTATCATTTCAATGTGAGCATGACCTCCCAGTTCAAATGGATTGGAAGCAAATGTCATAAACTTCTTAAATGAGTTCTCTGCAATTGTTTTTAACTCATTGTCTGCCATTGACTTGGATAGACGTCCAATCCATTTGAAACGGTGGGGCTAACAGCGAATGAAAGAATGTTCATCACACTTCGTGTTCTTCACGTTGGGGTTATTGGATGCATTTGCAATGCATGATGGTCTTTTTTCCTCCAATCTGGCTCTCATCTTGGAATGGTGAAGGGGTTAGTGTGAAAGCTTCCTTCCTGCCGGGGGGGGGGGGGGGGGAAATGAGACATTAATGGGCCGCTTTTCCCGATTCTGCCGGCCTGGCTTGCAGCTGTCTAATGAGAGCTTTGCCGCCGGATGACGGATGGATGCTTTCGCTCTTATCAGCTGCGAGCGACCAAAAGAGCAAACCGTCTAATGTCGGGGTGCGAAACGCCTCCGCCGTCTTGCCGAGTTGCTAAAATGAATGCTTTTCTTTTTTGGGGGGGAGGTGATGTCATACGTTTGAGAAGGTTCAGCTGGATTGGTTAGCACACATGTGTCAAAGTGGCGGCCCGGGGGCCAAATCTGGCCCGCCGCATCATTTTGTGTGGCCCGGGAAAGTAAATCATGAGTGCCGACTTTCTGTTTTAGGATCAAATTAAAATGAAGAGTATAGATGTATATTACATTTCCTGATTTTCCCCCTTTTAAATCAATCATTGTCATTTTTTAATCCATTTTTTTGTTTTTAGTTCAAAAATCATTTTGTAAAATCTAAAAATATATTTAAAAAAAAGCTAAAATAAACATTGTTTTAGGTCTATAAAAAACTGAATATATAAGGCTTTTAATCCAGTTCTTTTAATCCATTTATTTTTAAAAAATCTAAATATTATATCTAAAATAGTCCGTCCCACGTGAAATCAAGTTGACGTTAATGTGGCCCGCGAACCAACCCGAGTTTCACACCCTTGCTCTAAATACTCCCTATTTATAATTTTGAGCGTCCTTTGTCTCCTTGTGCCCTGTGATTGGCTGTTCACCGATTAAGGTCTAGTGCCCGTAGTTGGCTCAAGCACCCTCCGCGATCCTTGGTAGGATAAGCGGTACGGAAAAAGAAGGAATCTCAACTGGTGGATCAAAGAAAAGAAAATGAGAAAATAATAACACTATTATGAATTCACACTCCTGAACAGTAGATGGCAGTAAGCGGTGAGTGAGCTCATATTTCACAGCACAAAAGAAGGCATGACTGCTGTTCACACTCCGGATCAGTGGGTGGCGGTAATGTGCCCTTAAGTTGTTGCCCCACCACCATAAAAACTCAAAAAGTAGAAGACTCGAAACATTTGGTTTGTTATTATAGTTCTTTTGCTCGCATATTACTGTAAAATTTTCACCTCAGTCTGAAAATACACTTTGAATAAAATTGAGAATTTGAAATCTTACTCTGTGGGAGCTTAAATAGACTAACTTGGATCGTTAGCTGTTGCTAATTTTCGACACGTTCTCTTTTATAACGGCACAATTCGGACTACCACGGCTGCCAATATTGCAGCCTGAATTCAACGTGTTTTTTTTTCAGTGTATAAATACCCCGTGGTTGTCTGATGATCTCCCGCCCTAAATTTCAATAAAGATCGCTATCGTGCTGGAAAGAACAGCAGGCTCTTCAGCCAGACCGCATTTAAAAATGAGCACTGGTGTCCCGTGGCTTGATTTAACCCAGAGAGAAAAGTGGAGCATGTTACTTTGGGGGTGTCTGTTTGCCCCCCCCTCCCCTCCCAAAGCAGCACAGACACTATCAACGCACACTAGCTTAGCGATTGATAGCGGTTTAAAAATAGACAGGAGTGGCAGAATGATACACTTGGAAAATGGTAGGAGCAGACAGCGGCAGGATATATTTAGACGGGACACAATTACCTACAAAAAAGGGAAAATAAGCGCTCCTTGAGACTGTTTCTCCTCAGAAGATGGGCCTTTGTTATCGTTTCTGCTTAGAAGAAGCAAACGGCATTTAAAGCGTGAGCCCTTGATTGCTTATTCGCATTAAGCGACGAGTTTTGAAGCAACTTCGCTTAGAGCAAGGGTGTCAGACTCGGGTTAGTTCGTGGGCCGCTTTAACGTCAACTCGATTTCATGTGGGCCGGACCATTTTAGATATAATATTTAGATTTTTTTTTTTTTTATAAATGGATTAAAAGAACTGGATTAAAAGCCCTGAATATTCATTTTTTATAGATCTAAAACAATGTTTATTTTATCTTTTTTAAAATATATTTTTAGATTTTACAAAATGATTTTTGAACTAAAAACACAGAAAAAATGGATTAAAAAAATACAATTATTGATTTAAAAGGGTGAAAATCAGGAAATTTAATATACATCTATACTCTTCATTTGAATTTGATCCTAAAACAGAAAGTCGGCACTCATGATTTACTTTCCCGGGCCACACAAAATGATGTGGCGGGCCAGATTTGGCCCCCGGGCCGCCACTTTGACACGTGGTTTAAGTGATATTATAGACCGTTTTTTTAGGTCAACCGCTAGCTTAGCATGGACGCTAATGACGTGGTGAGGTGAGTTGCTAGCTTAAAATCAAGGTGGGAGGAAACTAGCCAGATGCATACGATCTTATTAGAGGTTTTTGAGTTTCATTTCTACCTAAATGTTTTCTAATTGGCTGGCAGTTACTGCAATACATGTCCAACCCGTTTTGAGTGGGCGAGCCGGCTGCGATCGTTCTCGGTGGCGGGGAGAAGGCCGAATTCGTCGCATAAGCATTTCTTTAGAAATGCCATTTTGGGGAAACTATTAACTGGAAAGGTGTGGCACATTTGAGCTGCTATTTGCCTTTAGGCAAATTACAGTGAAGAGAATGAAAGATGATGAATGATTTAAATTAGCCTATTCGACTCTAATTTGCAGGCAAGCTGAAATGATGAGAAGTGAAAAGATCAAAGGTCACAGAGGTCAGAAATACAAATCTGGCTGGTTCGATAGAAATCTCTCCTTGACCGCCCATCAAGTTTTATATGATAAAATATAAATAAGCAAATATTTGAAAAACGGGTGCACTGAAGCCAATTCCAGAAAATTCATGAATGCTAGGCTAATTGGACACTTGTGTTTTAATCTTAAAGCTTCAACACAAAACCTCAAAATTCTTCTGAAACATTTATCTAATATTAGCAATATTTATTTATTTATTTTGTTTTGATCTGTGTCTGCCCAAGTTCCTTCATCTCAACTCTGGCTTCTATACTGCTATATACATCCAGGTTAATATTATTTTTTCTTTCTACCGTCAAAGGTCAAATACAGTACGGTAGTATGTACAAAATTGGAATATACTCCCAGTTAGCCTGGAGCTATACCCTCAGTGTCTCCCCGATGACAGGCGGGGCCTCCATTCCACCATCCACACCCTTTTAAAAAGCCTAAAAATAGCATTGACTTCTCCATGCAGAACAATGAAAGGCATTTCTATTTGAACAATTCTGGCAGCGATCCGTCCATGATGACCACCTGACCACATTTGAGGTTTTGTTGGGAGTTTAGTGTTTCCCCCGCACGCACATTGCTGGTAGCAGGAAAGAATTGACAGAATGTGCGAGCAGATTCGGGGCACCAGCAACACAGTCGCCCCCTGCCAAATGAATCTTTTTTGAATAGCTAGGCGCTTTCATTTAGTCTAAACTAGGGGTGTCAGGCTCCGTTTTAGTCCACGGGCCACATTAGATCTCATGTGGACCGTGCTATTTTTTTTAATCCAAATTTTGGGATTATTTCTTTTGATTTAAAAGGACTTTGTGCGATGCTTCTTGTTCTTTTGTCGGTTCTCAGACTTTTCCAAGTGACTTTCTGTGGGTTTGGGGGTATTTAAGGTTCTTGTGCATACCCACCTCATTGTGAAATAAGCGACCCATGATTTAACTGAAAGTTCAATATCGGTATTTTTATTTTAATGTGAAGAACCAGGAGACTACTTGCAGAAAGGCACCTGCAGAAAATACTGCAGTACTAGCATTCAACATTTATGCTCTCCCGCAAAGAATGACATCATGTCCACCTTTGCTAGCAGGGTGGATGGAATTCAAGTGTCATAACAAAAAACACTCAGCAGGGAGATGAGAGGAAAATGTTGTATATACATAGTGTATATAGTGGAAATAATGGTAACAACTCACGGTGTACTGTAAACAGGTTTTTGTGACCGTATTTATGCTAATTTGGAGTTGAATTTCATAGTCCTTTGTTGTGGGTCAAAGATCAAATGTTCCTTTATCTGAAGTATTAAAAAAATCGCTGTGATCATAATAAAATTGTTAGTGTCAATGGCAATAAGAACACTGAGGCAAAAATGGAAATTACTCACAGAATGTCTGCGCAGTTTCTTTAAAAACAGTATAACTATGTCATAGTAATTAACCTCCATGCGATGCTAGCTGTTATATTAAGAAGTTTTAAAAAGTTTCAAAGCTAGTGTGAAGTGATTTCTGAAACACAAACATAAATCTGGAATTTTACATTTGAAAGTTGTAATATCCCAAAGATTACATGTTGTCATTGTAAAAAACTGTTTATTTATAAAGCAAATTGGGTGCCAATGAGTTAATATTACCAGACATTGTCAAACATATGTGGGTTAGTAGTTATTCTCTTTTCAGATCTTTGTTTTTTTAATTATATAGTACTGTTTTAAGTAGGCAATTATACATTGCTTTACACACCTAGAAAGTTGCCTGACTTATTTTTTTCCCCTGAATACCGGCATTTGACGTCATAAGTACGCGTCATGTGTTTTTGGCGTCAAAACGCCACGTTCCGCGTATCTTTATGACCTATTATTTTGGGTACCAGTCGCGCGTCCTTACTCTCTCACGGCTTTTATCTGCAAGAGTCTGCCTCTTTTTGTATTTAAGTGTGTATTCTTGTCGCCAGGGTGGAGCGCTTGTAGTGACAGCTTTCGTCCCAGAGAGTGAGCTCAGCCTCCGCCTTGCCTCCGCCTTGCCTCCCCGCGCCTCCTGTCCGGCGTCTGAGCCTCCAAGTGGGCGGGGAGACGTGGCACAGTCCCGAAGAAGAGTTGAGTCAGAGAGGCGAGCCGAGCCTCCGCGCCGAGGTCACTTTTCAGTCCCCACGGTCGTCTCGTGGAACCCCCCCCCCCTTGGAGCTCGCACGTTTCGCCGAGAAAGAAGAATAAGGAGGCGGAGATGTTTAGACGACCCGACGAGGAGTTCGGAAGTGTACCGCTTAGCCTCCCCGAGTAGACTGACTTAAGCCGCCGTTCCTTTTTTCTTTCGGGGAGTCAATAGATTTGACGACGCGGGTAAACGCGGATGTAGACGACGACGCCGCCGCGAGCTGCGCTACCCAGGCCGGCGTAGCTGCTCTCACTGCGGCGGAGCGCTCGCCGCCAACCGGGAGAAGAAGACCGGGTATGCAGGTGAAGAAGAACCGGGAGTCGCACCGGAACAGCGGTGGGGCCACCATGCTGGAAGTGGACGACCCCCGAAAGAAGTCGTCGTCCTTTTCAAATATTAAGATATTCCTTGTTTCGGAATGTGCCCTGATGTTGGCTCAGGGCACCGTCGGAGCCTACCTGGTGAGTGATTAGAAGGGCGCCGATAGGGGGGTGCTGGTGGGACCTGCCTGGGGACGGTTAGCCCACCTGGGCTCCCAGTGCAAGGCTGGTGGACGGGGAAGCAACACTGTCATGTCCGTATATATGGTTTCCAAAAAAAAGTTGACTACATGGAGAATAGCATTGCATATCCTCAAAATGTAACTTCCATTGAGTGTACTGTGAACGTCTAACCTTTTATAGGGAAAGAAACAATAGTAGTTTTACTATTAATGGCCTGCATGACCCAAAATGGGATATATTTACAGGTCTCAATTAATAAAAAATATGTTTTCATGAATCACCATTGCACTTTTAAATAGTCTAGAATAAATACAAATTTACACAATTTTAATAGGAATAAAAGAAGATCAAATGTGATGAAAATATAACCTTATTCGCGTAATTGTTTTTCATACTAGTTATTATTTCCCATTGTAGTTATCTTTCAGTGCAATGGGGTGCTGCCAACGTTCCCAAGCTAAAATGGATCGGGCGTCAAACAGGTTAATTGTACATTCTAAATGAATAATTACAGATCATAACCGTGTCTTGTTTTCACTTTTAATATTCTTTCCCTATTTTAAAAAACAGTATCATGAAGACTGTTCTCCTGCTTTCATTCATTAAAACAAACTTAGCAAAGTCCAAACTACTTAACTGTAGTAAAATACAATTTATAAACAATTGCAAAACAATCAAATTCAACCGCAAAAAAAAGCAAAACATGTTTTGCTGTGTTTCCATTACCGGTTTATTATATAATCTGGCAGGGTCTATATGGAAAAAATAAAGAGCTTTGAGAACTATTATTATGTCAAATTAGTGAGAATTGTTGATCATGGGCGTTTCCAAAGCTGCAATCCACCAATGCAAGTAAGAATTAATTCGACTTGATTTCTGGCACAGATAGACGTCCAATCCATTGGAACTAGGGGAGACTGGCACTGAATATGAATTCCTATCACATCAAAAGATTTGTCCAAGAAACTAAAATATTGCTCTTAATGTACATTGCCGTCAATGGCAGACCAAAAAGCTGTAAAAATATTGATATAAACCTCTGTGACGTCTTACAAACAAGCTGCAAATGTGATAATCATTCTTTAATTCGTTTTTGAAAATAGAAACGTCCAAACATCTGACCGTTCACCTCACGACCCCAAAATTGAATCTCTTCCATTTAAAAAAATCTTGTTTGCTAATAATCGCTTTATTGGTTGTTGTTGTTGTTGTTGTTGTTGCGTAGTCATACAGAGCAAAATACATAATAATCATAGTCCTTTTCTCCTGAGTGCGCCATCCCTTCGGTGGAAATCATTTAAAAAAATGTTGGCTACCTCCTTTAATGAAAGAGCTAAACTAATCAATGACCTCAAAGCGGTTTCATCTCAAGATTAACTGCCTTTTTTTAAGATGCCAACATTTTATTGATTGTCCCGCCAGTGTCTTTCAAGGTTAACTCTTTCACCTTACTGTATTCTTCTACTGCCACAAATTTGATTAAAACGAAACCCAAAGTCGAGACTACCTTGAACACGAATCCGGTCCCCGCGGGACTCGCTTCGCAACTCGTCATTCCGGCATTTTCCGTGTTTATTCTCCGAGAGGCTGTTTCCTCGGCACGCTTGGAATTAATGGGGTAAATTCTTAAACTATGCTCCTGTTTGGAACACAGGAAAAAGCTGCTCTTCCTTTAAAAGTATACTCATAGGTACTTTAGCGTGCCGAAAGGTCGCTTGGGTCATGAAATATGATTGATATGAAGGTTTTAGAACCAGGATTGTCTCGGACTGATGTTGACGGCGAGAAGCGTTCAATCTATTTGAACTGGGAGGGATGGCAGGGAAATTTCTTGGAATATCTCATTGCCGTTGATGCCAGTGAATGCGTTAATACTTCTACAATACTTATTTAAGAATATAAATGAAAGCAGTGTTATTAGTGCATTTCTTATAGAGATTCTAAATTGACCGGATATTTCATCAGATCAATCGGAAGTCCCCCAAAATGAATATAAAGTTAGCAGGAAATGATGGAAAATTATTTGGACTATTCGAATGATATAAAACTAAAGAATTATATTAGAACTATGTAGGAATTATTAAAAATTGGCTCAAATCAATAGGAAGTAAACTACAGTAGTAGGAACCCAACTGGAAGTGACCCATGAATGCCCCAAATTGTACAGAAAGTGACCCTGTATTGACCCAAAACCAAGGAGTGACCCAGAAATGCCCCCAAATCCTCAAGTTTAAACCTGAATTTAAATGAAAAGGAATTGACCTAAAGTAAACACAGGAAGTGATGCAGCAACCCCCCCAAATCAAAACAAAGTGACCCAGAAATGTCATCATTAAAAGGGCAAAGTTCTGTCAGTTAAAAGGTAATAAAAACTGACCAAAAATTGTCATTCGCCCAGTCGATAAAGGCATCAATGTCTTTTGCTGTGTCTGTATTCTCACCCTCTTGCTACTGTGACAGTGAAATTTCCCGAAAGTGATCTAATCTAATCTAATCTAAGCAACCGTCATTCCCAATGGTTCTGCTTTTTAGTGTACTCATACGGAAGGACGTACTGTAACGGTTTAAAAGAACAATGAGTGGACAAGCACCTGCTCCGGCAAGCCCCGCCCCTCTTTGGCTCGGTATGACGTTCCCGGCCGATGAAGCGCCGCCAGTAAGAGTCAGTAATTGGATGAAAGGATCTAAAAGTGCTTTCTGTCAGGGCGCCGACAAGCGCGAGCCGGCTTCATTTTTTTTTTTTGCCGGCTGATAATTAGCACCGAACGCCTCATCAACACAATGCCACGGCCAAGTCAAATGTCACAGGTGTGCAATTAGCACTAGGATTAGGCGCGCCACATATTTTTGCAAGCGATTCACCTGATACCACATCGATCTAAAACTATTTTGAGGGAAATGGAGCGCATCCAAATATCATTTTGAACAAAAGCTGACCGACATGAAAGCCATATTATCGAAAACATACTTTTTTTGCTCATCAGTTGTAAAGCCCAAAATAAGGTTGCAAACCAATTACATTTAATTATTAACTTCTTGTGAATAAACTCAGATTAAAAAAATAGTCCAATGTGATACATTTGCTTCACTAGTGTAAATATAAATTGTAAAATGCTGTGTATACATCATTTTTGCAATATACTTGTATATATTTTAATTTATATAGGAAATAGTAATACAATGCGATAAACTGACCTCTTTTGATTGTCATTTTCTTGACGTATATATTTATATAGGTTTGTTTCACTATTGCAACTATATAATATAGTACTGCTTATGTATTTTAAACCATGTTGAAATTTTAATCTACACTACAGTTAGGAGTTATAGTATTGATTCTTTTATGAGTTAACAGCTAATAATGTATTGATTCTTTTGGTATCCCAATTGTTTTTGATATATTTGACAACCCTACCTAGACTACACAATACAATATATTTGTTATTTGCTTCTAAACCTTTAACATTTCAAAAACGTCCATTTGACTGTCCAAAGCTCCGTTGTGCTTGTCATCGCCAAGTTTGTTATAAAAAAAAAAAGCAAAACCAAAAAAATGCCTCTTTACGACATTGGTTTCTCCCTTGTGATGTCGGAATGGCGCCTTGTTTGGGTGAGGTTTATTTGGTTGCCAAGCAACATGTTAAACACTCTTGAGCTGGGAGCTTGACAACATGTCCATGTGGTCTCCTCCTTCTTCCTAATGGCCACTCAACTTTGTCGAGGACACGCTCTAAAATGGCGACTTTTCCATTATTGGCGATGAGATGGGAAGGAAAATTGGGGAGTGTCGTCGTTACAGTGGCGGAAGCAGTTGGCTAGCATTGTTTAGTTACGCTTGAAAAATGTGTGGGTCAGGCCTCTACTGTTCTTAAAATATCCAAAAAAGTACCTCGCAGAAAAATATCATGCTCCCACAATGCAACTGTGCAACAAGTCAAATCCAGAGATAGTGCGTATTTGCACCTGGGCGGGTATAGTTGGTCCAAAGTTGTATTCGGCTTGGGATTGGCTGCATTTTTTTTTGCCCAAAAATGCAACATTTTCTGTTTTCATGGAACATTTCAGGCATCGTTTTCTTTTTAATTCATAATGGTAATGTTAGGCCAAGTGAATTAGTTACTTATGAATACTGCACAAAGTTAGCGCACCCATCCAATTTGACAGGAAAACTATCTATACAATTAGCATTGCATTATGGGATTTTTACACCAAAAGACAGGCAGCTCACTGTCGTCGTTCAGTTGAAAAAAAGTATTCTCACCTACTGCCTTGAAAAACAAAGATGGTTGTTAAAAAATTGCAGTCAACTTAAAATATCAGGAATGGCAGCTTTTTGCTTGTTAGCTGTTCTATTTGTGTGAAAGATGCCATTTGCAATTGCCTTCATAATGACATTGTTTTCTAAGTGGGTTGTACAACAATGAGAGTTGGCCAATAGAATCTTCGCAACAATTAATCAACTATTAATTTATTATTTTAGATAACATTAAAGCCGTGACAACATTGATCTGTTTAAGACCAAGGGTGTCAGACTCGGGTTGGTTCGCGGGCGGCTTTAACGTCAACTTGATTTCACGTGGCCCGGACCATTTTAGACATAATATTTAGATTTTTTTTATAAATGGATTAAAAGAACTGAATTAAAAGTCCTGAATATACATTTTTTATAGATCTAAAAGAATGTTTATTTTAGCTTTTTTTAATTTTTAGATTTTACAAAATGATTTTTGAACTAAAAACACAGAAAAAAATGGATTAAAAAATACAATGATTGATTTAAAAGGGGGAAAATCAGGAAATGTAATATACACCTATACTCTTCATTTTAATTTGATCCTAAAACAGAAAGTCAGCACACATGATTTATTTTCCCGGGCCACACAAAATGATGCGGCGGGCCAGATTTGGCCCCCGGGCCGCCACTTTGACACATGTGCTTTAAGTGATATTATAGACCGTTTTTTTTAGAGGTTAACCGCTCCCGTTGTTCGTCTAACTAAAAACAGTCCATTTTCTCATTTCGGGTCACGCCCCAGTGCCCGACCAAAACCCACCAGAGACCGAATAAAAGCCATCCAAAATAAGCATGTGCACAGTGGAAGAATGTTCCGACAGTTAAGCCACAATTTATTCTCATAGTTACAATTTGGAGGAGCCACTGGGAGAATGGAAAATTGAGATGGCGGTCCCAGGGACGGTTTGGGACCCATTTTTTTTTAAAAAAAGCCTGAGAAACAAGGCGGGTCACGACGGTTCACACGGTACGGCAGTTTTCCTGGCCAGCCGTGATGACAGCTGGTAGAAGAGAGGTCACAATGAGTAGTTGGGCGTTTCAAGTCGTGGAAATGAAAGGACGAGTGGCCGACTAATGGAAAACGGCCGTCGTCTGTTGGCGAGGAGGCGCCACGCCACGGCGCAACCACTCATCCGCTTTTGATTTCATCATATTCCAATAATAAGGCGGCGTGACTGATGTGGAAAACGCAGGCCAGCCCAGCACTAATTGCTCAAAAGCTACCAAACTTTGTAGTTTACTACTCTAGTTTTCCCAAAATACGCATTTTGATTCAAAACTAAGAAAATCAAAAAAATCCAGACAATTTTTTTCTTCTTCAGGAATTTACATGATTTTTTTTTGGGTTGCAACGTCATGTTCTAAATAAGTTTTGCATTATGCGTGTTGTCAAAACATTGAATTATTTTGAAAGTTAAGTCAAGTTAAGGTCGCTTCCTTTTCAACAAAATGTCAGTTTCAAGCAGTGTTAGCTAAAACGAAAACGTGAGTAATAGTTGATTCACTGTTAGCATCATATGCTATAAAAATGGTTTTAAATTTTGAATAAATTAATAAAGTTAGTCTCCAAGTTTGTTCTACACATTTTTTTTCTTTAAATTTTGAATAACTTCATAAAATTAGTCTCCAAATCTGTTCTACACTATTTTTTTTTCTTGAAATTTTTAATAACTTAATAAAATGGGTCTCCAAATCTGCTCTACACTATTTTTGTTCTTGAAATTTTGAATAACTTAATAAAATGAGTCTCCAAATCTGTTCTACGCTATTTTTTTTCTTTAAATTTTGAATAACTTCATAAAATGAGTCCAAATCTGTTCTACACTATTTTTTTTCTTGAAATTTTGAATAACTTAATAAAATAAGTCTCCAAATCTGTTCTACACTATTTTTTATCTTTAAATGTTGAATAACTTAATAAAAATGAGTCTCCAAATCTGTTCTACACTATTTTTTTCTTTAAATGTTGAATAACTTAATAAAATGAGTCTCCAAATCTGTTCTACGCTATTTTTTTTCTTTAAATTTTGAATAACTTAATAAAATGGGTCTCCAAATCTGTTCTACACTATTTTTTTTCTTGAAATTTTTAATAACTTAATAAAACGGGGTTTTTTCTTGAAATTTTGAATAACTTAATAAAATAAGTCTCCAAATCTGTTCTACGCTATTTGTTTCTTTAAATTTTGAATAACTTAATAAAATGAGTCTCCAAATCTGTTCTACACTATTTTTTATCTTTAAATTTTGAAAAACTTAATAAAAATGAGTCTCCAAATCTGTTCTACACTATTTTTTTCTTTAAATGTTGAATAACTTAATAAAATGGGTCTCCAAATCTGTTCTACACTATTTTTTTTCTTGAAATTTTTAATAACTTAATAAAATGAGTCTCCAAATCTGTTCTACAATATTTTTTTCTTTAAATTTTGAATAACTTAATAAAATGGGTCTCCAAATCTGTTCTACACTATTTTTTTTCTTTAAATGTTGAATAACTTAATAAAATGAGTCTCCAAATCTGTTCTACGCTATTTTTTTCTTTAAATTTTGAATAACTTAATAAAATGGGTCTCCAAATCTGTTCTACACTATTTTTTTTCTTGAAATTTTTAATAACTTAATAAAATGAGTCTCCAAATCTGTTATACACTATTTTTTTCTTTAATTTTTACATGAATACAATCTTATGCAGTGGTCTACTGATAGAAAAATGCTATTTTCGATTCTGAAAATAATTGAGAAGCACTGACTTAGCCCTTTTTTTTTTTTGCTCCGCCCCCCAGGTGAGCGTTCTGACCACGCTGGAGCGACGCTTCAACCTTCAAAGCGCCGACGTGGGCGTCATCGCCAGCAGCTTTGAGATGGGCAACCTGGCGCTCATCTTGTTCGTCAGCTACTTCGGGGCCAAGGCGCATCGGCCGCGCCTGATCGGATGCGGGGGTATCGTCATGGCGCTGGGCGCCCTGCTCTCGGCCTTGCCCGAGTTTTTGACCAAGCAGTACGAGATCGGGGACACGTGGAGGACGGACAGGGGGCGGGACGTCTGCTCCGACGCCGCCAGCGCCGCCAACGCCAACGCCAGCGGCAAGGAAGCGCCGTGGGCCGAGGACGCTCTTTGCGCCAATAAGACCAACACCAACATGATGTACCTGCTGCTAATCGGGGCTCAGGTTCTGCTGGGCATCGGGGCCACGCCGGTGCAGCCCTTGGGCGTGTCTTACATCGACGATCACGTCAAGAAGAAAGACTCTTCGCTCTACATAGGTGAGTTGTGTCTTTTATTAAAATGCTGGCAATCACAAAGAGCAGGGTTCATTCTGGTCCAGTCTAGAAAGAGTTGCTTTTAAAAGCCAAATTGCCCGGAGTACATTTAGAAAAACATTTATTCCAACATATACAATATTTCGTGTGAATTTGCTCTAAACCAGGGGTGTCAGACTAGGGTTGGTTCGCGGGCCGCTTTAACGTCAACTTGATTTCACTAGGGCCGGACCATTTTAGATAGAATATTTATTTATTTTTATTTTTATAAATGGATTAAAAGAACTGGATTAAAAGCCCTGAATATTTGTTTTTTTTATAGATCTAAAACAATGTTTATTTTAGCTTTTTTATATATTTTTAGATTTTACAAAATGATTTTTGAACTAAAAACACAGAGAAAATGGATTAAAAAATGACACTTATTGATTTAAAAGGGGGGAAATCAGGAAATTTGATGTACATCTATACTCTTCATTTTAATTTGATCCTAAAACAGAAAGTCGGCACTCATGATTGACTTTCCCGGGCCACACAAAATCATATGGCGGGCCAGATTTGGCCCCCGGGCCGCCACTTTGACACACATTCTGATGAATGCAAACTATAACAATTTCCTGAGTATATGATTTCCATTTTTGGCAAAATACGCTATTTACTAATATTACAAAGTCAGTTACTGTTTATTCAAGGAATTGTGATGGATTTCAATTTCCACATTTTACACAATCCGTTCCATTTTACTTCTATAAATTTTGATGAATACAAACTATAACTAGCTAAGGATGTCAATTTCCCGAGTATATGAATTCAATTTTTGGCGAAATATGCTATGAACTGATATTACAAAATCAGCTACTGTTTGATTCAAAAAATTGCGGTGGATTTCAATTTCCACATTTAACACAATCCCTTACGTTTGACTTATAGCGATGAAAAATACTAATCAATTTTTAGGCTTTTGACATTATCTGCTGTTTCTCACATTAGAACGCCAACCATTGTTTGAGCACAAAGACGCCAATGTTTTAGTGAGTTTTAACCACTTTTTCGCTTCTGGCATATCTCGCGTTATGCCCCTATAACTTGATTACTAAATGCCTTTCACATAAGATCTGCCCCACCCACTCCAACAAGTCAGCCTCATCCCTTGGAAAGTTAACGATAGCAAAGCCAAAATATTAG
This sequence comes from Stigmatopora argus, assembly GCF_051989625.1. NCBI lineage: Eukaryota > Metazoa > Chordata > Actinopteri > Syngnathiformes > Syngnathidae > Stigmatopora > Stigmatopora argus. The sequence continues at coordinate 19,137,116 of NC_135389.1, read as the reverse complement.
TTTGATACACTCAGATTTGATTTTCCTTCCCTGATTTTAAAATTCTGCCAAATTTCCTATCTTTAACCTATTCGCCTCCATTGACTGCGATATACAGTGGTACCTCGTCATACAAAATGCTCGTCTTACGGGGGAAATTTCGATCGAATAATTTGCCCGTGATGCGGTCAAAATTTCGTGATGCGACCAGGCCAGGTCTTTTTTGCATATCTTTCGTGTATAACAATATTTACGAGCACGGAACGATTAATTCAGACGAGTTTCTCATACGACCAGGAAACGCACAACGCGCATGCAAAAAGAGGGCTTTCTGGGTAATGAAGTATACTCGTGCACACAACACCCATAGGCAATGGCAACCTTTCTCAGAATAAAACTTCATTACCCACAATCAATACGTGGGAAGTTCAGCTATGTCATTTCCTGTTATTCTTTCTTAGGAAAGAAGGTCCCGCGATCGTTCCTTAAAGACTATTTCTCGTTGGCAAGTGGTTGTGCGTTATCCTATTGTGAGGACATTTGTGTGCATCATTTTGGGAATATTTTGAAGGCAATACAACAGCAAACAGTCCATCGATAGCGAACGTGAGGGCGGAGGCGTGGCAAACCGCCAACCCGAAAAACGAAGGTAACAAAAGATTACAACAAAATTATAATTCCGTTTTGTGTAAAGTTACATTAAACGTATGTTTGAGTGTCTGTATATATTAATCCTAGTTCATTTAAATTTGTTTGTTCTGTTTACGAGTGCGTTGTCGTGGAAAAAAAACGAACCCCCCACGCCCCCAAACGTCTCTGTCTCCCGTCGGCGAAATCTGCCCAATTTTAGTTAGATTAAACACATTTCATTACTATTAAACCTCCAGTTATTTGTTACTTTGTTAATAGATGGCAAATTAGAAGAAATAAAACATTTTTTCCAGTCCAATATCCTGTTTTTGGTGTTTTTTCAGAGGGCTGGAACCAATTAATTTGTTTTCCATTCATTTCAATGGAAAACGTCCGCTCGAGTTACGAGAATCTCGTCATACGAGCTCGGTTCCGGAACGGATTAAGCTCGTATCTCGAGGTACCACTGTACTCAAAATGGAATTTTCGCCGTCCACACGGTAGTCCTCAGCCATTGGAGCAATATTTGCCTAGTTTTATGTCAACAGCGCGTGTTTGACATGCTTGACAACCAAGCACGGGCCTGTCCGCCGGTGCCAGGTGAGCACATTTTTAATCCCCCTCGCAGCAGTTTGAGCGGCAGCGGCGGCGGCGAGCCAGATGCGGGTTCGCCATCTTGGGCTCTTCTCCAGCCTTTTTCAAAGGCCAGACGGCTGCTGATGCGGCTTTTCAAAGGGTCCTTCCAACTGCTTGCGCTGCACTTTTCCTAATGCCCGATTGCCGGTCTGGGATGCCGGCGTGATGTTTATCTTTGTCCGTATAGGAAAAGTAGCTTAAAGCGCGGCGGTGGCGCTAATCCTTTGGACATTTTCAAGTTTTTTTGTTGTTGTATTGATTGCACTTTTGAGGTGTTCGTTAGGGGTTTGAATCCGACTGCGGATCAATTGTACAGCACTGAAGAAATGCTGGCGTGCCTTAAAAATTTTGCAGTTGTGTATAAAAGTGCTTGGCGTCTATTGTTTAGTACAAAGAAAGCTGGTTCTAATGTAGCAGTTAATAGCAGCGAGTTTATCGATGAGGTTTGTGGGTGTCGTCGTTTAAAAGTGCAAGGTATTCAACTTGAAAGCTTAGAAAGATAAACTCTGGGAAATAAAATGTATTGCGTCACAAAATGTAGGCTTTATGTCCCATCAAAGTCGGAGGCAACACATCCAATATTGTAGTTAAATTTATCAAAGAATTATCTAAAAATTGTTCGTGGGGACTTTATCCACGGCAACGCACTCGTAACCGAACAAACAAATTTAAATGAACTTGGATTAATATATACAGACACACTCAAGCATACGTTTAATATAACTTTACACAAAACTGAAATCTAATTTTGTTTTAATCTTTTTTTAACCTTCGTTCTGGCCGGGTTAGCTGTTTGCCACGCCTCCACCCTCACGTTCGCTATCGATGGGCTGTTTGCTGTTGTATTCCCTTCACAATATTCTGAAAATGATGCACACAAATGTCCTCACAATAGGATAACGCACGGCCACTTGCCAACGAGAAGTAGTCTTGAATGAGCGATCGTGGGAGCTAACAGGCTAAGGAAGGAATAACAGCCTAACCACGTATTGATTGTGGGTAATGAAGTTTTATTCTGAGAAAGGGTGCCATTGGCTATCGGAATTGTGTGCACGAGTATACTTCATTATCCAGAAAGCCCTCTTTTTGCCCGCGCATGCGCGTTGTGCGTTTTCTGGTCCATGTGTAGGAGAAACTCGTGTGAATAAATCGTTCAATGCTCGTAGATATCTGTTATCCACGAAAGAGATGCGGCAAAAAAAGACAGTGCGCTACAATGATAAACAGCCTCTCATGTCCTGGCCACCTGGCTTTCTCGCATCTCGAAATTTTCTCGTATCTAGAGCGAATTATTTGCTCGAAATTTTACTCGTATCTCGAGCATCTCGTAGGTAGATCTGCTCGTATGTAGAGGTACCACTGTATTTCTTTTGCATTCCAACTGTTTATTATTAAATTATATATATATATATATATATATATATATATATATATATATATATATATATATATATATATATATATATATATATATGAATAATATGAAACGCACATTGTTTTCTTTCGTGGGCCGCAAAAAGTGACGTTGATGAGATAACCACTCATTCCAGTACATTCGCATCCCATTTTCAAAGGTCCAAATTCACGTTGGACCGCCCATGGACGGCGTAAAAGCGATGCATCGGCATTGTTTTTTGTTATCGCTTTGCAATAGAGACAATAAAAGGCGGAATGCATTCTGGCCGCCTTTTCTGACGAAGCGACGCCGCCAACAAATGCAACAGTGCGACAGACACCGAAGCTAATTTCCTAAATTAGCATTAGTTTGTCTCTGGCGGGAGCCGCTTTGACCAAAAATGACCCGGCGCTTTGTAGAGAAGGCGCGTTTGTTGGCAAAAAAAGGCCTCGACATGGCGACACCGGTCTCCGTTTTGGTTGGCGCTTCACGGCGAGGAAGTGGACTGGGAGTGATGGGGTTTTTGGCAGGCACGCAGTCCTGTCCTCCTTTGATAAGCTGTGGGCTTTGGAGGGAAAACAAGCAGGGAACAATGCGGTATTGAGTGGCGCTCAGCTGATCGCCCTAATCCCCCGGCCGCAGGCGTGTCATGTGGCCGCGGCCGCGTGAATGGAGGAGATTGTCTGAAATTTTGCAAGATTTGCCTTTGCGTACGGCAGTTTATTTGCATTCTTCCCCCGTTTACGTCCGCGCCGACAGGGCGCTTGCTTGTTTTTGCATAGCGGGCTCGGATTTCGCCGAGATTTTTGAAAACGTGCTCGACATTAGAGCTCGATTTTGTCATACGTTGGCACGATTCTCGATTCAAAGGCAGTCTCAATCGATTTTTACGCGTGTGGAAATAAACAATAGGTGGCTGCATTTCCATTCCCATCCACTAGTTGGCAACACCCAGCCACATGTCATCGTCATCACGTCACTTTTTAAATCTAATATTGAGTTCTATATATTGAGTTTAAATCTAATATTGAGTTTAAATCTAATATTGAGTTCTATATATTGAGTTTAAATCTAATATTGAGTTTAAATCTAATATTGAGTTTAAATCTAATATTGAGTTTAAATCTAATATTGAGTTCTATATATTGAGTTTAAATCTAATATTGAGTTTAAATCTAATATTGAGTTTAAATCTAATATTGAGTTTAAATCTAATATTGAGTTTAAATCTAATATTGAGTTTAAATCTAATATTGAGTTTAAATCTAATATTGAGTTTAAATCTAATATTGAGTTTAAATCTAATATTGAGTTAAAATCTAATATTGAGTTCTATATATTGAGTTTAAATCTAATATTGAGTTCTATATATTGAGTTTAAATCTAATATTGAGTTCTATATATTGAGTTTAAATCTAATATTGAGTTCTATATATTGAGTTTAAATCTAATATTGAGTTCTATATATTGAGTTTAAATCTAATATTGAGTTCTATACGTCATTAAAGATGTGTACTTTTTTTGTATTAGAATTCTCTATTTGAGCAGGTTTGCACTAAGCACTGAAAATGATAAAATGAAGGCCATGTATTGTTTAAACACATTTACTTTAGTGCTGATTTTTTTAAGCTGAGCCTTTAATGGTCTCTCGCAACAAAATATTTTTAAAAAATCAAATATAAATTGGTATTATTTATTTGATCCGTCGCTTTTTATCCGAGAAATATGGCATCGCTCAAAATTAATGGCCAAATACAATGTCTGAAAATAGTTAAACAAAATACAAAAACACAGTCCTTTATTTTTTTAACAATAATTTTGTGCATATCCCCAATAGAATAAAAAAATAAAAATTCCAACACATCAACAATGGCTGGCTCTAGAGGTGACTGTGTAGTTCCCTTCAAAAAGAACATACTTGGAACTCAATAGCAATTAGCATACGTGAACTCCAATCTCTGAAACTCTTGGCCAATCATCTTAAAGCCTGGCTAATAAACAAACAAAATTGTGAACACAATACAGTCTAAAACTGATACGTGTGTCTAGTATGTGTCATCGTTTATCTTCAACCTACACAAGGGACTAGAGATGAAAATTAGCTTTCGGCTACAATCTTACATATATATGTTTATTAACATGAATATACATATGTTTATTAATATGTGCTGTCCCTCATGAAATAAATCAAACTCAATATATTGCTCAGTAAAGGTCCCAGGCCTAGTGGCAATGGACTGTCCTAGTGGATTTAGCCCGTTAGCCTCTTTTGCTAACTCTTTTGGCTGCCAATGACCAATGACGGATGTCCATATCCACTGGTTGAACAAGTTTTCAGCTTTTCCAGAAGCTCACTGTAAACCCCCAAATTGGAGAGCGCCACACTAAATGCCAGGCTGAGAATCGAAAGACTCGGACGGGGGCACGTCTCGCCTCGTGGGCCTATCGGAGCGGAGGCCTCGAGACGAACCGTAATTGCCGTGTGGAGCAAGGAATGCCAACCGCCTGGCCTGGCCTACCCACGTCCTGGCGGAATGGGAGTGGCTTGCGCACGCATACCACAAAGGCCTGTGAAAAACAACTCCAGCAGCGCCTGCTTCTTTTTTTCACTGCGAGTACTCCAGCCCCCGAGCGCTGTTTAAACAATAGTTAAACAAATCCGGCGAGGCCCACCCAACTTTCTCGAGACGTCTGGCCGTGAAAAACGCGTCGTTTGAAAGGGAACATTTGGCTTTATCTCTGGTCCGCGTCTCAGGCTGAAGGGAATCGACGTGATCGGACAACGGGAGCGCCGTTCCCACTCCCCCGTGACCTTTCCTTATCCGCCGCTAATTTTAGCGCTTCCCACAGGACCCCCCCCCCCTACCGCTTAAATGTATACTGACTGTACAGGACACACCGAAAGCGACCGTTTGGCGTCCGTCAGCCTTGCCCTGAAGCTTTTAAACAGCTGGGGAATCGTCATTAAACCGGGAGAGCTTTATGGTAGCACATTAAGAGGATGATGTCATTACTAATTGACGAGAGGAGTCGCTTTTTATAAAAAAAAACGGGAAAAAATGGAACTTTACACGCAAAAAAGTCCAGTTGGTTTGGTGTTATGTATTGGGGATAAGATATCCAGATGCAATTACCGTATTTTCCGGACTATAAGCCGCATTTTTTCATAGGCCGACAGCCTGTTACATACCTGTCAACCTCTGCCGATAACTGCCCTTATAAATGATTATTGATTCCCCTTACAAACCCCCCAAAAACCTTACAAACACCGTACGAGTACGGTGTTTGTAAGGTTTTTAGGGGGTTTGTAAGGGGAATCAATAATCATTTATAAGGGCAGTTATCGGCAGAGGTTGACAGGTATGCTGTTATGTTATTTTTTATTAGCCTATAGTTGAAAAACTGATGTTAACGGATGCCTATGTATGTTGTTGTTCTCGGTTTTTCTATTGTTACTTTTATGTATGTTTGTTCTTGGTTTGAGATCAAATCAAAAATTGCCCTTACAAAAAATTCCACTTGTAGCATCCCCATATTGAAGTGTAAAAATACCTAAAGAAGTTATTTGGGACATCCATCCATTTTCTATGCAGCTTGTCCTCAACGGGTAACTGGAGCTTATTAACTGGTGGTCAATCAATCATAGGGTCACTCGAGATGGACATACCAAAATACTATGGCTTCTCCATAATGTTTGTCGTTGTAAATATCGAGAGAGCTTTCCAAAAATATCCTTGCAAGTCATAATGTCGTTAATTTGAAGTCTCTGTGGATGATTATTTATTCTTAGGCAACTATTTTTAGACTACTTTGGATTCTTTTATGGAGAGAGTTTAGTTTCCACTCTATATTTGGTCCAAATAGGCTGTACTTGATTTTTTTTTAACCTTTATTGTGTGGAGATTTTGAATGGACGGTCATCTCAGCTTGGTTCGCGGGCCGCTTCAACTTCAACTTGATTTCACGTGGGCCGGACCATTTTAGATATAATATTTAGATTTTTTTTAAATAAATGGATTAAAAGAACTGGATTAAAAGCCCTGAATATTCAGTTTTTTATAGATCTAAAACAATGTTTATTTTAGCTTTTTTAAAATATATTTTTAGATTTTACAAAATGATTTTTGAACTAAGAACACAGAAAAAATGGATTAAAAAATGACTGATTCATTTAAAAGGGGCAAAATCAGGAAATTTAATATACATCTATACTCTTCATTTTAATTTGATTTTAAAACAGAAAGTCGGCACTCATGATTGACTTTCCCGGGCCACACAAAATGAGGCGGCGGGCCAGATTTGGCCCCCGGGCCGCCACTTTGACACGTGTCCTAGAGCAAAAAAATTAAAAAATGGAAAAGCATAAATAAAGCCGCTTGACGGTGATAAACGTCCAATCCATTTCCCAGGGTTCTCCAGTTTTACTCCCACGTGAATGCTAGGCTAGCTGGTTGAACGCTCTCAATTGCCCCTAGAATAGGCTCCAGCACCCCCGCGACCAATTAGGATAAACGGTTGGGTTAATGAATGAATACAGGATGACTATTTTTGAGACCTTAAGGCCTATATTACGCACCCCACTGATCCCAATTTTGTCATTTTGAGTACACTTCTGCTAGTTTTTGCATTTTTTATACACCAAGTTCATGTCAGACTGAATTTTGTGCAAATGTGCGTTCTGTCTTTCTTCTCCCCCAAACTGGAAATGACAGATTAGTCGCCCGGTTGTGAGGAAAGCACGTCTTTGTTCATAACTGCCGTTTACCTGGAGATTTTTTTTCCTTTTTTTTCTCGCCATCGTTGTGCTCTTCAACACCGCGACTGAACATTCCTTCAAAGCTCCAAATAAAAGCGATCCGTTTCACAATTTCCACTGTGGATAAATTTAGCCCCCCGGCGTTGTTTAGAAGGACTGGGTGGCGCGAGTCACATTGACTAAAAGTTCTCCAGAGACTTTTCATCATGGCTGCTGAAACGCTGCGACTCTAAACAGTGACTGCCAGGCTAGAACAGTTTATATAAGATACTTTAACTTGCCGCACGCTAAATGTCATCTTGAAGGGTTCCTTGCAAAATGCGGTTTTCTGGGTCTTGCCGTGAGATGCAAACTAGGTTGGCCTAGCAACTACTGGGTTTTGACCTCAAGACCATAAATGGTAGAAATGGAAAGCACATTATAGTGAAAATTTTCCTTTTAAAGCTCTACAGCACAGGTGTCAAAGTGGCGGCCCGGGGGCCAAATCTGGCCCGCCGCATCATTTTGTGTGGCCCGGGAAAGTCAATCATGAGTGCCGACTTTCTGTTTTGGGATCAAATTCAAATGAAGAGTATAGATGTATATTAAATTTCCTGATTTTTCCCCCTTTTAAATCAATAATTGTAATTTTTTAATCCATTTTTTCTGTTTTTAGTTCAAAAATCATTTTGTAAAATCTAAAAATATATTTAAAAAAAAAGCTAAAATAAACTTTGTTTTACATCTATAAAAACGGACTATTCAGGTCTTTTAATCCAGTTCTTTTAATCCATTTCTAAAAATAATAATCTAAATGTATCTAAAATGGTCCGGCCCACGTGAAATCAAGTTGACGTTAAAGCGGCCCGCGAACCAACCCGAGTCTGACACCATTGCTCTACAGTAATCCCTCGATTATCGCGGTTAATGTAGACCAAACATGGCCGCGATAAATGAAAAACGGCAAAGAAAAAAAGATAAAACCTTTTTTTCTTCCTCTTGCGAGTTTCAGCCTGTATTTTCACATTTTTATGAACTTAAAAAAATTTAATTGAAAAAAATTCCCCCAGAAAAAAAATCTGCCATGTCGTGAAGCCGCGATATTGGAGGGATTACTGTATTACAGCGGTGCTTGTTTTTCCTCGATCGCTAAGGTGCTATTGGTACATGGCCCGAGAGTAAGATATGTTCCGGTCTGTTAGTTTCCTTCCTTCCTGAACAATGTCTCGTTTGTACCGCAGCGTCGCAATCACACTTTTTTCGAATATGCCTCTCTGACTCATTTTTAGCAATCATTAGGCTCCAATCAGGAGCTTCAGAGTGGTGCCGAAAGCCACGGCTAACTTAAACGACCTATCACAGCTGCTTGTTAAGTCGTTTCTTTTTTTTGATGTTGAGACTTGGCACATGTATGTTTCATTTCGGCATCCTTTCTTGGGTTTGAGACGCATCTCAGATGCCCTCAGTGGCGAGGATTGGATTCTTTTTGTGAAAGAAAGGTCTTTTGCAACTATTTTGTTGCAAAAGAACTTGTGAATACATACCTGTCAACCTTTGCCGATAACTGCCCTTATAAATGATTATGATTCCCCTTACAAACCCCCAAAAAACCTTACAAACACCGTACGTCGTACGGTGTTTGTAAGGTTTTTGGGGGGTTTGTAAGGGGAATCATAATCATTTATAAGGGCAGTTATCGGCAGAGGTTGACAGGTATGTCTTCCAGTCAAAATGGATTGGACGCCGTCCATCGGCAGCCAACGAGTCAAAGGATCGCACTGGCGTGTCCGTGTTTTCCTTTACGATAGCCAACATTAGCTTAGCTCACATCCAGCCGCTCAACAAAATACTGCTGTGGCCAATTAGCGATGATCACATCAAATAAATAAAGTCACGCCACAAACTCGCCTCATGTTGGAAATGATGTTTAGGAATCTGTCTGCCTAAATTTATCACGTTTGATGAGCTCGAATGCACAAAAAAAAAATCACGTCATTACTTGCAACTTCTCGTAGTGGAAAACACTAACGTGGGACTGAAAACAGGTTTTGGTTACCATGGAGCTCTAACCAGACGACACTGTAAAAAATGGCGGCGCCTGTTTTCTTGCGGGTGAATGACATCATCACAAGGCGTGCCTCCAAATGTAGGAATTCCTAGATCTGTCCTAGTTTTGGTGGTAAAGAAAGAACGGTACACAGTTGCTCACTGTAGCGACCAGTTGAGCTGGTGTAACGTTTAATTGATTGGTCATTCAAGGAACTTTAATCGAGCAGATCTTTTATCTAATGGCGTTATGTATCGTACTACGTAGTTGCATTTAAGTCGAAAAGATGACTGCTGTTTTTCGGCCGTAATCATTCTTGCAATGAGTTGAAAAATCAGCCGATGTCATATCATGGTCCACTTTTATTACCGTATTTTCTGCACTATAGGGCGCACCGTCAATTCATGGAGTATGTTAAAATTAGTTGCCGGATTATAAAACAGTAGTAGTGGTGGCAGTGGTAGTAGTAGTAGTAGGGGATTGTGTTATAAATCCACTAGATGGCGCTGTGCTAAAGGGCTTTTCATACAATGGTTAAACAATATTGATCCATATAAAAGGGGCTATTCAGACAGTTGGTTTTATGTGGAATGCGATACAAACAAATGAAAAAGCTGCGGCTTTGGTGATTTCAACGTGAATGCGGCTCTTTGTTGAAATTGTGCGAATCCGTTAAACAAGGCGCCCCACTGTGTGTTGCCTCTTAAGTGACTCGAGTGGGAGTAGAAAGCTTGCCGTCTAGCATCGTCGTCATCATCATCATCATCATCATCATACCCCCGAGATCTTGACATAGTTGCCTCATTTTTTAACTCATCGACTGTACTGGGAGGGCTGGCAGCGAATGAACAAAGTCAGTTCGAATGGAAACGATGTCTACTCGTGAGAAACTCAGTTCAAGAGTTGGAATTTTGAATTTTAAGAATTTTAATTGAATTTTGAAAAGCCACATGACCGGAAAGTTGATTTTTCTCCCAGCCCTCCCTGTTCAAATGGACTAGACCAAGGGTGTCAGACTCGGGTTGGTTCGCGGGTCGTGTTAACGTCAACTCCATTTCATGTGGGCCGGAACATTTTAGATATAATATTTAGATTTTTTTTATAAATGGATTAAAAGCCCTGAATATTCAGTTTTTTATAGACCTAGAACAATGTTTATTTTAGCTTTTTTATATATTTTTAGATTTTACAAAATGATTTTTGAACTAAAAACAGAAAAAAATGGATTAAAAATGACAATGATTGATTTAAAAGGGGGAAAATCAAGACATTGAATATTCATCTCTACTCTTCATTTTAATTTGATCCTAAAACAGAAAGTTAGATTAAAAGCCCTGAATATTCAGTTTTTTATAGACCTAAAACAATATTTATTTTAGCTTTTTTTAAAATATATTTTTAGATTTTACAAAATGATTTTTGAACTAAAAACACAGAAAAAATGGATTAAAAATGACAATGATTGATTTAAAAGGGGGAAAATAAGGAAATTGAATATACATCTCTACTCTTCATTTTAATTTGATCCTAAAACAGAAAGTTAGATTAAAAGCCCTGAATATTCAGTTTTTTATAGACCTAAAACAATATTTATTTTAGCTTTTTTAAAATATATTTTTAGATTTTACAAAATGATTTTTGAACTAAAAACACAGAAAAAATGGATTAAAAATGACAATGATTGATTTAAAAGGGGGAAAATCAAGAAATTTAATATACATCTCTACTCTTCATTTTAATTTGATCCTAAAACAGAAAGTCGACACTTATGATTTACTTTCCCGGGCCACACAAAATGATGCGGCGGGCCAGATTTGACCCCCGGGCCACCACTTTGACACCTGTGGACTAGACTTTCACTAGTGACCAACTCTTTAAGATTTTCTATGCAGTTTTCAAGAGCCTGGACGTCTATTGCGAAGTCTTGCAAGCCGCTGTCAGGACGTGTTTTCCATCTGCCGCCGTAGCCGGAAGCCTTAGAGCAGATCCGCAGGTGGCCTCGCCGTGCCACGCCGCGGCGCGGCACGGCGCCCGCCGACAAGTATTTGGGCCAACGCACGCTGGTGGCGCCTTCCTCCTTCTCCGGTAAACCTCGGCCACCGCGCCGCTTTCTCAAGGCAATCTAGGTCAGGCTCCGACACCGCTGATTAAAACGGGATTTTTGTCATCCGTTGGGGGTGGAGCTTGCGGATAAAGGGGCGGGGGCAGAGAGCTTGTTGACACAATTGGATGTTGTTTGTTTGTTCATTTTAAGGAGGCTCAAACAAGGGTTTAAAAATCATCCGGTAGAATTGAAGGCGCCGCCGACCTTGCGCAAGGTCGGCGGGAAGGTGCGCATCCTCGCCGCAGATCCCAAGACGCATTGATTGAGTGGTGCCAGGGAGGTTGCGCCGTCAATTGAGCAAGGTCGCGGCGATGCTGCGCACTGCGCTGGACGGCGCACCTCATTAAATGCCCTCATCATTACGTGGATGCGTATTTCATGAACTCATTGCTCTTTTTTTTTTATCTCGGGGCTGTAGTTATTTGTAGATATGGGAGCTGAGGCCATAAGTCATTGGTAGACGTCCATTTGGACACTCACTGGCACATACAGTAATCCCTCCAATATCGCAGTTAATGTAAAGCAGATTGAAAAATCGTGTAGTATGACCACTATTATAACTATTGGTTTTTTTCAGTGCTGAGTAGTAAGGGGGAGACAGGGGGAGTGGCTTCCACTTGCAAGTTTTAGAGTGGATTTTCACATTTTTCTCATCTCATTTTCTGAACCGCTTTATCCTCATTAGGGTCGCGGGGGTGTTGGAGGCAATCCTAGCTGTCTCCAGGCCAGAGGCAGGGGACACACCCTGACTCGGTGGCCAGCCAATCGCAGGGCACAAGGAGACAAACAACCATTCACGCTCACACACTTAGAGTGTCCAATCAGCCTACCATGCATGTTTTTGGAATGTGGGAGGAAATCGGAGTACCCGGAGAAAACCCACGCATGCCCGGGGAGAACTTTGGATTGGATTGGATAACTTTATTCATCCCGTATTTGGGAAATTTCGTTGTCACAGTAGCAAGAGGGTGAAGATGCAGAAATAGGAAAGGCATTTTAGACATAAATAGATAGGTAATAAGTAAGTTAATAATAATAAATACATGAATAAATATATAAATGAATAAGCGTCTTGCTGAAATACACATATATATATATATACACATACATATATACATATATACATATATATATATATATATATATATATATATACATACATACACATACATATATAAGCACATATATACATACACTAAGATGTACATGCATGCATGCAAACTCCACATAGATGGACATGACCCAGATTTGAACCCAGGACCCCAGAGTTGTCAGGCCTACGGCCCACTCACGCCACCGGGCCGCCCTTTCACATTTTTATGAACTTAAAAAAATATTTTGGGGGAATAATTAACAGCAGAAAAAAAATCACAAAGAAGTGAATTCGCGATAATCGAGGGAAGACTGTAAACGGGATATTTTCTCTACTAGGCAATGCAGAGACCACCATAAAATTTGGTACAACACTTTGTTTTTTTGGGGCGAAGTCAAACTCCAAGATGGCTAGGTAGGCTAAGTAGGGTTGAAAACCAGCGTAGGGAACTGTAGAGCATAAAATCGAACGAGACACGAGCAAAATTCCAAAATAGCAAAGTGAAGGAAATGGCCAATGATGTGCTCCTCTAATCCAGCCGCGACGCGAGTACACTGGATGCCTCCTCTACCCCGACCGACAATTAGTCGTGCGCACTTGGCGAAGAAGCTGTTAGCAGCTGCTCCCCACGCCTGACGTCGGTGAGCTTGTGGTGAGCAGCTGGCGTGTCTGCCACGTCTGCCGCCGTCAACCTACCGGGCAGTCAGACACTCAACAATGCGCGCAGTGTGCCGCTCCGTCTCCAGCAAACAGCTCAAATGCAAAGCCATTTTGAGTTGAAATCGATTTTTTTTGGGCAGGGCAATTTTTCATTTGATCAGAAACCAAGAAGAAACACTTTAAAAATAGTTCAAGAGAGAACAACAAGCTAAATAGGCATCTGTTAATGTAGCATTTCGCTTTTTTTTTAAAAATAACTATAACCGAAAAAAGGCAATCGGTGGTCAGAGAAAAGAAAAAACACAAGCCACACTTGAGTATTCCTCGGAGGCCTGGCCAAACGATGAAAAAGAGTGATTTATAGTCCGGAAAATCCGCTTAAGTTTGTCATTTTACAACTTTATGTTACTTGATTCGCTTAAAATTAGCTTTGCGTTGCTACGTCACCAAAAGTGAAAGAAAACAACTTTGTTTGGCCTCACGGGACAAAATAAGAAAACAAGTCGGGTCATTTTACAAATTTAATCCCAAACTACTACAGTGTATGACTTGAATGACACAATAGTGCCATTGTTCTCTTGTCATAGTACAATGAATGACTGGTAATATTGCCACTTTAATCTCCATGTTTTAACAATTGCATACCTGTCAACCTCTGCCGATAACTGCCCTTATAAATGATTATGATTCCCCTTACAAACCCCCCAAAAACCTTAGAAACACCGTCCGAGTCGGACGGTGTTTCTAAGGTTTTTTGGGGGGTTTGTAAGGGGAATCATAATCATTTAGACGGTGTTTCTAAGGTTTTTGGGGGGTTTGTAAGGGGAATCATAATCATTTATAAGGGCAGTTATCGGCAGAGGTTGACAGGTATGCAATTGTTAGCGCAATTCTTTGAGGATGGCTTTGAAGGCGGCACATTATTTCTGGTCCTCAAAACTGGCCAATAGGGCTTGAATTGAGGTCAATTAGTAGTCTTAGGTCCTCCTGACACCGGGTTAATTGGACTCAAAAGATTAACTTAAAGTAGCCTAACTGTATTGACCTAAATGGTGGAAGAGATCACAGCTAACTTAACCCTTTTATATTGCCGATGGATCATATGCATACCTGTCAACCTCTGCCGATAACTGCCCTTATAAATGATTATGATTCCCCTTACAAACCCCCCAAAAACCTTACAAACACCGTACGACTCGTACTCACTGGATTATAAGGCGCCCTGTCTATTTTGGAGAAAATTTAAGACTTATAGTCGTGAAAATATGGTAAGCCAATTCATAATTATATATATATATATATTTTTACCCGATTCCGATCCTCTGAAACTGGGCTCGATTTCCCACATTCCCATCCGATTTCCGATCGGGGACATCCTTAATCCTAAGAGTGTTGGTTGTGCCTTTTTCTTTTCGATGACAGATATTTTTAGATGAATTTGTACATTTTAACTTAAGTGAATTTTCTTTTCGCCGACATGCAAAGAGCCACGGGCCGTGGCAGCCCCTGAATTATACATCGGGACTGAGATCTGTCTGGCACGGCGCCTTTTCAGGCGACATCCATGTAGAAAAAAAAAAAATCTATATATCAAATATAATATAATAGCAGCCAATGGCTGACCTGGGTTTAACGCTAGACCACGTCGACAGCCCCCCAAACTAGGCTCATCCTGTCGGGTCAAATCCCTAACAGTTCTAAACAGCTCCGTAAGCCGCACTTTTTATTTAGCGCCCATATGGCACGAGAGTCTCGACGGGATTCGAGCGCGGAGCGTCCGCAAGTTCCAATTTGTCCAATTTCGCTGGATGTGGCGCCAGGTTTAAGTGCGTTGGCGAAATGGCCTTTGAAATGGAGTTGAGTCTACTTTAAGCTCGTTATTTGGGTCACGGCCGCGTACAATCAACGGCCTCGCTATAGGAACGCAATGATTTATTTGGATGTTGTGCTGGAGAGGATTATGTTCCACGACAAGGAAGCACCCATCACGCCGTTACGAGTTGACCGCCGAGCGGCACAATATTGCGCCAATTTGGATTTCAAAATGAAAACGATGGCTGTTATGTAGAAATGTATTTTATCTATCATGACACGTTGATCTCGTTTTTAAAATCCTTTGCGAGATGTCCAATCAATCCATTTTTAATGGGAGGCCCTGGCAGAAATGGATTGGACATTTAGCACTGTCAATGGGAATGTTATATTTAAAAAAAATATTTTAAATGTTTTAAATTAAAACAAAATCAGCTAAAGAGAACAGTGTTATGTTTTATTTTGGGTCACAGAGGCCACATTAATTGGATGCCAGTTCTTTATGGGGTTTAGTTCTGTTAAATGTTGTTTTCATTCTGATTTCGGGAATGTTTTTGCAACAAAATTGTCAAAAACATTTTAATTTGATTCGATACCCTATGGTAAAGTCATGAAATTGAGGATTTACAGTCGAAGCGGGACGGACCATTTTAGATATAATATTTAGATTTTTTTTATAAATTGATTAAAAGAACTGGATTAAAATCCCTGAATATTTAGTTTTTTATAGATCTAAAACAATGTTATTTTAGCTTTTTTTATATATTTTTAGATTTTACAAAATGATTTTTGAACTAAAAACACAAAAAAAATTTGATTAAAAAAATACAATATTGATTTAAAAGAGGGAAAATCAGGAAATTTAATATACATTTATACTCTTCATTTTAATTTGATCCTAAAACAGAAAGTCGGCACTCATGATGTACTTTCCCAGGCCACACAAAAAGATGCGGCGGGCCACATTTGGCCCCCGGGCCGCCACTTTGACACATGTGCTCTAAAGCAATTCCTTTCCAAAAAAATCTCCAATTTTTCTGTCAAAAACTATCATTATATCCTTGAATTCAATTAGACCCAGCCTCCCCATGACGCTCGTGAGGATAACCAGCATGACACACTAATGAATAAGTTATCCTCCATTATTAATATCCATTTCCCTCCTTCTCATTTGGCTTGACGTAAACACGTGCTAGCGGGACAAGTGATACGTATCCTAAAAGCCACTTGCGACAAATTGCCATCCCCAGTGAAAGCTACTGTCGTTGCTAATGCGGTTAGCGCGTCTTGGCGGATCAGCCGTTAATCCCGCGTGCCTCGTCCAACCAAATAAGACTCTGTGACGTTAGCATGACTTTTACCTGTTAGCTCCCGCCAGCGTTTCCCCAACTATGACGACGCCAGTTCTCACGAGTTTTTACACACTAATTCTCTGATAAAATCTAGTCAAAGTATTAAAAAAATCAATGATCAAGACTCCCACAACTATTAAAATAGCAGAAACTAAATTATTTGTGTAACGGTTTGCCGCTGCTTAGTTGAGAGGTCATCAAAATGATCCCATGGAAAACGGTAGTGCATACTCGTTGTCTTTAAAGGGTGACGAGTCGGAATACGAAATTGAAAATGGGTCAGGGGAGGATTTAAGACTTGCAGCTCAGTGAAGTCCGATCTTATCAAATTCACAAAATGACGCTGATTAAAAAAAAGCATGTTTTAGAAGCCAACGCCAGCAGCGAGAACATATCCGCTATTGTCTGCAAACTGAAAATAAAAAATGGTGTCAAGTGAGCGTGTTCACCATCAAGGGACTTCCCCCGAAAAACCACAGGCAACGGCCAAAGCGTTTTTGTGGTTTTGGAAACTTGGTGTCTTGAGAAAAAGCCCCCAAGTTTGGCTACTTTGGTGGCAAAAGTCCCTTCGATGGAAACGTCTGCCGTGTTTAGCGTTTTCACCGTACAAAGCCAATTCCTTCTCTTCAGTAATCCTTGCTTAAATTGGCCGGGTAATCCCCCCGGGCGAGATAAGACACGGACGGCGGGCGGGCGGGCGCCGCCAAACGGACGGCTCGACGTTATCCTTCTCAGAGATAAAGGGGAGTGGAAACAACAAATGTCAAAAAGACGGCTCGGTGCGACGACAAGGAAGAGTTGGGATGGCCAAAGATGGCCGTGTTGCGTCTGCTGGGGATAAATAGCTTTCACGTGAGGTTAGAAATTGAGATGCTAAGAACGGAAGGTCACCAACTTCCCTCGTCAAGTCATAGATAAAGATAACGGACGGTTATGTAACAGCTACCTGCCACCCCCTTTGTGAAGAAATAGGAACTTAAAAGATGTCGAAACAAGCCAAATTTGTTGACTCGGTTCGCAGGAAAATGAAAGAAAAAAATGGAAAGATGAAAAAAATGGTTTGCTAAAAATTATTGATAAAATTACATGGAAAACAAAAAAATATATATATATATTTTAAATAAATAATATAAAATGAACTAAAAAAAGACATCAAATGTAATGGAAAACTAAAAAAATATATTTTTAAAACAAATAAATACAGACGCTCCCCTACTTACGAACATTCAACTTACGAACAACGGTACATACGAACATGTCTGCAAATTGCGTTTAAGTCCAAAAATGTTCGCAAGTCCAATTTTGTATTTCGCGCCTTTTTCGGAGTAGTACTTCTTTCCGACGCTAATACCGACGCCTGGCGCTGTGAGAGCTCAGCTCACCCAGCATCTACCTTCTTCTTCGTTGCAATGCGGAAGTGCGTGAACGTATCTCCAATGGGCAAAGAACCTTTTTCATTTGTATCATTAAATATCTCGTGCATCCATTATTCAATATGGTTGGTAAAAAGCGAAATGCTTCTATTGAGGGAGTTGCAAGGAAGAGGCAAGCCATTTCATTTGAAACGAGTGGCAATAATAACGAAGCTTGATGCGGGTGAGAGTGGTGAGCGTTTCACGGGCATACAACTTGAATCGTTCGACCGTCAGTACCATTTATAAACAGAAAGATCGAGCAGCAGGACCCAAATATTGAACGTTGCACAAAGTTTGCAAATCAATTGAATGATGCCATACAGTGCTACCGCATCATTTATGATGAAAGAAAGAAGAAAACTGTGCAATCGTAGTTAGATCGCTTCTTTCGGCCAGTTTCTAGTAAATCTCTCTCTCTCTAATGTATGTATACAGTACTGTATGTATTCTCTCCATTTTGTTAAAAGTTTTTTTCAGTACAAACCAATGTGTGTTACTTATACAAGCCTTAAACATACAAATGCACTTATATAAACCTTCAATATACTTATATAGGCCTTAAACATAAATTATAAAACAAAATATAGCACTGAATCAACTTACAAACAAATTCAACTTATGAACAATCGCTCGGAACCTAACTCGTTCGTAAGTAGGGGAGCGTCTGTAATACAAAATGCACTAAAAAAGACATAAAATGTAATGGAAAACTAAAAATATATATTTTTAAAGTAAATAAATAATATAAAATGAACTAAAAAGACATAAAATGTCACGGAAAACTAAAAAGAATTATTTTTAAAATAAATAAAAAATATAAAATGAACAAAAAAAGACATAAAATGTAATGGACAACTAAAAAAAATATATAATTTTTAAAATAGATAAATAAATAATATAAAATGAACTAAAAAAGACATAAAATGTCATGGAAAAATAAAAAATAAATGTTTTTTAAATAAATAATATAAAATGAAGTAAAAAAGACATCAAATGTAATGGAAAACAAAAAAAAATATTTTTTTAATAAATAAATAATATAAAATGAACTAAAAAAGACAAAAAAATGTCATGGAAAACTAAAAAAAAAAAAAAAAAATACATAAATAATATAAAATGAACTAAAAAAGACAGTTTATTATTACTGCGATTGGCTGATGTCCCATACCTGCTGCCTGTAGTCGGCTGGGATAGGCTCCAGCACCCCCCGCGACCCTTGTCACTCGGTCTGGCACATTAAAGTTTATGATCATCATTTTTGTTAAACATTTTTTATTTAACATGTTTTAATAATTGTGTATATGTACTTTTATTATTTTAGCTGTAATTTTCTCGTATCTTAGTATTTTTTTATACTATTTTTGTGGTTAAAAAGCAAAACAATGGACGCATGGATCCTAAAATCCTTCCATATTTATTTTTTAAATAGATGATAGCAATCTTTTTTTTAAAGATATAATATATGAATATTATCAGTAGTCACGATCACTGCCAGTCGCCCAATCAAAAGCGCCATCAATGGCAGGCAATAAGTGAAGTTTTTGGGCCAAAAATAAACTAGTCCGGCCCACATGAGATCGAGTTGGCATGACCGTGGCCCACCGGCCAAAATCCGAGTTTGATACCCATGCTATTTTTTTATTTTATTTTATTTTTTGACAGTTTTGCCATGGTCTTTCCTGTTGGTGCGCTCTTTCAAATACGGAAAGGAAAAGCCCCTGGGGCCGCCGTCCCTTTCCCAGCCAGGTTCTGTTGCCCTCTAAACAAATTAGACGGAGGCAGAGCTCCCGTTATTGAATTACACGTGACGTCCTCCCCCAGGAGGATCATTGACCAATGCTAAAGGCTTTTGCTTCAACCGCAACGTGATGATCAAATTAGCTTCTTTTGCAGGACTGCCGCTAGGCTAAAAAAGAGGCTGGCTCCGTTTTGCCTCGATAACATTTATTGGCTGCCATTGACATCCGGATGTCCAGTCTGTTTTGTTAGCGAATGATGATTGGACAGTTTCTAATCGTGTTTTTTTTTTTTTTTTTTCAAAGAAAAGCTAATTATGACCAGGCAAAATTAGTGTTCTATCATATTTACTTGCATATAAGCCGCACCCTTAAAAGTGCCTTAAAATCGTTGAATTTGACAATTTCTCGCGTATAAGCCCCGCCCCTTGATTCACAATTTTCACCTCCATATTCATGGTTTTAATAGGGAGTACAAATGTGTTACTTGGAAGGGAACATCTTAAGAAAAATCATCGCACGTGGTATTTCTGAGATACTGTATCAATCAAAAGCACATTATTAGCGTCAATATCACTGGTGTCAAAGTGGCGGCGCGGGGGCCAAATCTGGCAGGCCACATCATTTTGTGTAGCCCGGGAAAGTAAATCATGAGTGCTGACTTTCTGTTTTAGGATCAAATTAAAATGAGGAGTATAGATGTATATTAAATTTCCTGATTTTCCCCCTTTTAAATCAATCATTGTAATTTGTTAATCATTTTTTTCTGTGTTTTTAGCCAAAAATCATTTAGTAAAATCTAAAAATATATAAAAAAAGAAGCTAAAATAAACATTGTTTTAGATCTATAAAAAAATGAATATTCAGGGCTTTTAATCCAGTTCTTTTAATCCATTTCTTAAAAAAATCTAAATATTATATCTAAAATGGTTCGGCCCACGTGAAATCAAGTTGACGTTAAAGCGGCCCGCGAACCAACCCGAGTTTCACACCCTTGCTCTAAATACTCCCTATTTATGATTTTGAGCGTGCTTTGGAATTAATTCATCCAGTAATGGCTGTTTTCTTAATGCAAAACAGAATAACCAACAAATAGTCAATGTTACTTTGCCGACACCTACTGGTGAAAAAGAGTATAGCAACTCTCGTGCGCATATAAGCCGTACCCTTGATCATCATTTTTGTGAGTTCCAAATACGGCCCATATGTGAGAAAATACGGTCATCATAGAGTAATGTATCGATGCAGCTCATTTTGAAGTATCGGATTTTGTCTGTAGATTAGAATGTCATTTTTTTTACTTGCAACTAGTCACGTTCATGGAAAATGTTAGATGTATGTCGCACATGGGCCAAAAAAAAAGTAGCCAAAATGTAACTGATTAAATGAAAAAATTTGGACCGGATGTCCGTCCTCTTCGCTAAAAACAACACGCTGCTTAAAATGCATTTGATATCTCTGGCAGGAATCCTCTTTTCCACGCTGGTGTTCGGCCCCGCCTGCGGCTTCATCCTGGGTTCCGTTTGCACCAAATTCTACGTGGACGCCATCTTCATCGACACGGGTAAGTAAGCGGCGGCGACAAACATTTTGCCCGCCACCGCGCTAACGTCGCTAACGGCGCCCGACTCCCGGCAGATAAGCTGGGCATCACCCCCGACGACCCGCGGTGGATCGGGGCCTGGTGGGTGGGCTTCCTCCTGTGCGGTGCCTTACTCTTCTGCTCATCGCTGCTGATGTTTGGCTTCCCGCAGTCGTTGTCCCTCAAAGATGGAGAGGACGGGCCGGAGAGCCAGCAGGCAATGCTTCCCCCCGTTCCTCTCAGCCCCGACTCGGAGCCCGACTCCAACGCCGCCAAGCCCAGCAACGGGGCGGTGGCGGACCACCGGCCCTCCGAGACCCCCACCTGCTGCCAGCAACTCAGGGGTGAGATCACGACCACTTTTTCCCGAATCTCCGAGCACGCTAACGGTTGGTACGAGGGCTCCCTCTAGTGGTAACCCATGGAATCGTGGAAGAAAATGAACGAAAAGGATTTCCAAATCTTTGCCAAGTGTCTGAAAAATTCAGTTACAGAAGAGAAAGAGGATTAGGGCCACTGAATTGAATTGAATTAAATGCTTTTATTGTCATTATTCAAGTATAATGAGATTTAAAGCTTCGCCACAAAGCTAATCCATAAATAATAACAATACATAATCGATAATAAAGTCATAAATATATAAGTAGTCAACATAATAAGTAGCCAACAACATAAATAAGTAGGGAAGTGCACAAATAATAACAACAAATGAACAGATAATCAACAAATAAGTAGTCAACAGAAGTAGTCAACAACATAAATAAGTAGGGAAGTGCACAAATAACAACAAAAAATGAGCAGGTAATCAATAAATAATAATAGCAAATAATAAATAAATAATAATTGCAAATAATAAATAAACAATAATAGCAAATAATAAATAAACAATAATAGCAAATAATAAATAAATAATAGCAAATAATAAATAAATAATAATTGCAAATAATAGATAAATAATAGCAAATTACAAATGAATAATAATAGCAAATAATAAATAAATAATAGCAAATTATAAATAAATAAATAATCAATAAATAAGTAATAAATAATTGAGTTGTCGACATACTAACTAAGTAGTAGTCCAGAAGAATAGGGGGTCAGAATTGATAGAATAAAGTCACAATTTTGACTTTTAATGCCAGCTAGCTCTCGCAGTCCATCTGGATTGGTCAATGGTGGTCAAAAGAGAAAAATGGAGTGAGTCCCCTTTTGCTCTCAATACTAGCCAATATTTAGCCCCTTTTTGGCGTCTTTTCCCCCCCACAGTGATCCCCAAGGTGACCAAACACTTGCTGTCCAACCCGGTCTTCACTTGCATCATCCTGGCGGCCTGCATGGAAATCGCCGTGGTGGCCGGCTTTGCCGCTTTTTTGGCCAAATACCTGGAGCAGCAATTCAACCTGACCACCACTTCGGCCAACCAGCTGCTAGGTGTGTGTGTGCCCGCCGCCGCCGCCGCTTCCGGGCGCCACCAAACGCCCTTCTGACTTTGTCCGCCGCTTTTGGGCAGGCATGACGGCCATCCCTTGCGCCTGCCTGGGGATCTTCATGGGCGGCCTGCTGGTGAAGAAGCTCAACCTTTCGGCCTTGGGAGCCATCCGGATGGCCATGTTGGTCAACCTCATCTCCACCGCCTGCTACATCGCCATCCTCTTTCTGGGCTGTGACACGGGCTCTGTCGCCGGCGTGACCGTCTCTTACTTTGGCAACGAGTAAGAGCGTGGGCTTTTCCGTCTTGAGCCACCCGGGGGCGGTAGAGGATAGATTGCCTTTTTTAGGGAGGATGAAAATATTCACAGCGCTTTGTACGTCTTTTCAGCACGTTGCAAGCAGGCAAGAAGCCGGAAGCGGCGTGCGTCAACCAGTGCAACTGCTTGACGTCGTCCATCAGCCCCGTGTGCGGCTCCAATGGCGTCACCTACCTGTCGGGCTGCTTCGCCGGATGCAAGCACACCAGCTCTCAGGTCTTTGCGCTCTCTCTTGCAAGAACCCGGTTAGGAGTCAGATGTCTCTTTTATTACGGCGTGCGTTTGGGAATGCCTAAAGCAGGGGGGTCAGACTCGGGTTGGTTCGCGGGCCGCTTTAACGTCAACTTGATTTCACGTGGGCCGCACCATTTTAGATAGAATATATTAAAAGAACTGGATTAAAATCCCTGAATATTGCGTTTTTTATAGATCTAAAACAATGTTTATTTGAGCTTTTATATATATTTTTAGATTTTACAAAATGATTTTGGAACTAAAAACACAGAAAAAATGGATTAAAAAATGAAAATGATTGATTTAAAAGGGGGAAAATCAGGAAATTTGATATACATCTATACTCTTCATTTTAATTTGATCCTAAAACAGAAAGTCGGCACTCATGATTTACTTTCCCGGGCCACACAAAATGATGCGGTGGGCCAGATTTGGCCCCCGGGCCGCCACTTTGACACATGTGGGCTAAAGGGTGAACCTATCAGTCAACATGTGTATTGATGTAAAACGCAAAGCACCATATTTTTTATATCTTAAAATTAGTTCCAAATATAAAGCGCAATTGCATCAATGGTCTTGAAACCCATCTACTGCGATAAACAAGGAATATTTTTCAACAATTTTTTTTAAAGAATTAGCAACGGACATTCCCTGCCAAAACTAATGGGACGTCTAGGTCCGTCAACGACAACCAAACGGTTGCCTTTTAAAGGGTTCTCACGCGTCTTTTTTCTTCTCCTTTTAAACAGAACTTGAGCGGATGCTCTTGCGTATCCGCCGAGAGCGAACTGGCCACGGCGGTGCCGGGAAAATGCCCGACGGCCGGCTGCCAGGAGGCCTTCCTCACCTTCCTCTGCATCATCTGCGTGTGCAGCCTGGTGGGCGCCATGGCCCAGACCCCCTCCGTCATCGTCCTCATCAGAACCGTCACCCCCGAACTCAAATCCTACGCCCTGGGCGTCTTCTTCCTTCTACTACGACTTTTAGGTAAAACACACGTGGATTGGACACATAGAATGATGTATTTTTTAGACTACAAATCACAAGAAATGGACTGATTTAAATGACTTTGATGCAGAATATTAAGGATTTATGCTTCCGGAAAAAATGTATTTTTGTATTTTCTGACCTTGTAGACACAATTTCCAATCATTAGTTTTCTGAGATCATTCATAGATTTTTTTCTGAAACATTTTGAAGTTGAAAAGTTGGAAAAAAAGTCCAATATTATGTTCATCCACATTCATCCTTTGTTTACATTCAAACTGTTTTGCCGAGGGAGATTATTTCTTCAAATTAACGAGAAATAACAGCACCTAACGGACTCTAAACACTATTTTTGGTTTCCGCAAAGCCTCGCACTAACTTTAAAACATTGTTTTTTGAGGCAGCCGGTGCATTTTTGGCGAGAAATAACAGCACTTAACAGACTCTAAAATATGCTTTAGGCAACCAAAGGGTTCTAAAGGAAGACCCAAACAATTTGCATCTGTTTTGTGATGCGCACCGACTTTCACAAATGATTCAATTGAAATTTTGTGCTCTATTAGCATACCTGTCAACCTCTGCCGATAACAGCCCTTATAAATGATTATGATTCCCCTTACAAACCCCCAAAAAACCTTACAAACACCGTACGACTCGTACGAGTCGTACGGTGTTTGTAAGGTTTTTAAAAACAAAACATAGAATATATATATATATATATATATTTTTTTTTTAAATTGGCAGATGGGATTTTTTATGCTTCTTATGATGCTTTGATTCTCAGTTTCAGATTTTCTCTTTTTGTCTAAGTCAGGGGTGCCAGGGTAGTTTGCGGGCCGCTTTAACGTCAACTCCATTTCATGTAGGCCGGACCATTTTAGATATAATATTTAGGATTTTTTTTAATTTATAAATGGATTTAAAAAACTGGATTAAAAGCCCTGAATATTCAGTATTTTATAGATCTAAAACAATGTTTATTTTAGCTTTTTTTAAATATATTTTTAGATTTTACAAAATGATTTTTGAACTAAAAACACAGAAAAAAATGGATTAAAAAATTACAATTATTGATTTAAAAGGGGGAAAATCAGGAAATTTAATATACATCTATACTCTTCATTTTAATTTCATCCTAAAGCAGAAAGTCTGCACTCATGATTTAGTCTCCCGGGCCACGCAAAATGATGCGGCGGGCCAGATGTGGCCCCCGGGCCGCCACTTTCTAAGTTGTCCGTCACCCCTGCCTTAGTTTGAAAAAATTAGATAAGTAATGACACTTCTTTTCTCCAGGTTTCATCCCACCTCCGCTAATTTTCGGCGCCGGCATCGACTCCACGTGCCTGTTCTGGAGCTCAGAGTGCGGCGAAAAAGGCGCCTGCCTGCTCTACGACAACCTGTCCTACCGCCGCCTGTACGTGAGCTTGGCCATCTGCCTCAAGGTGGTGGCGTTTGTCCTCTTCACCACCACGTGGTACTTCCTCCGTCGCAACCACGACGCTTACATCAAGAGCCACGGAGCCAACATGTCGCCCACCGACTTTTACCCGTCGCTGTCGGACGCTCCCAAACTGGACAGGACGCAGTTTATATACAACTTGGAGGACCACGAGTTATGCGAGAACATGGAGTCGGTTTTGTAGGCCGGGGACACGCCGTCACGGAGCGGGGCGAAGTTTGGGCCGGTGCGGAAAGCTAGCGAAGCTAGCGAAGCTAGCCCCAGTTGTCGTCGTTTGCTGAAAATCGGGGCTATTTTGCCGTCATGGATTCGGATCCACATGTATTTTTCTTTAAAAAAAAGGTGGTTTGGTACCATCTTGTGGCCACTAAAGGCAATTACAACGCTTTTGGGGGGGTAGTCGAAAGGTAAGTAGCTTGTTTGCAACACTAGTCGCTAGGCGGATAAATGGTGACGTTGGTCACTACATGCTGCGTTTACTGACACTGCGTTAAGTGGGTAATGTCAGATTTGGGGTGTTTTTAGGGGGTTCGGGGTCACTGAAGGAATGGCAACATTTTAGGCATTGTCACATTTCAATCATAATAAAGTGTTTTTCAATCGTTGATTGCTCATTTTGCAAAATTATATTTGAAATACCGCAGGACATTTTAAAGGATTCCATTTAAAATAACTGCAATTGAATATCATAGCCATCAAACATTAGAATTAGTTAGCTTGTGGACGTCCAATTTGACTGGCAGGCACCAAATGATCCAATCATATTGCTTTCACCGTCAATGGCAGACAGATTTAAGAATAAAGTTGATTGATAATTGTTCAAGACTTGATAAGAATATATTTTTAGAAAACATAGTATTTTTGGAATAAAGGTACAAATTTTCAAGAATTATTTAAAACTCAAGAGAAGTATATTGATTAAATCTGTAAATTTAAAACACCACTTTGAAAAAAATATGCTTTTTTTTCTTGTCCTCACACTGGTGTATGACTATTTCACAT
Organism: Stigmatopora argus; assembly: GCF_051989625.1. NCBI lineage: Eukaryota > Metazoa > Chordata > Actinopteri > Syngnathiformes > Syngnathidae > Stigmatopora > Stigmatopora argus. Next base: position 19,110,509 of record NC_135389.1, on the reverse strand, counting down.
GATCAATCCCTGTTTTCCCTCCAAACATCCCATCCTGTCCTCATACTACCATTTTTTATTCCTTTATAGTATTACAATTTCATACTTTGTTTATGTTACGCTTTCTCACGGTGGCCCTGCTCCTCCTTGCCACCACTTTGTCCACCGTCACTTACGTCTACGCTTTCAAAAAGGTCAAAAGTTCCGTCTATTGTTAATTTACATCAAAGTTGCCAAGTGTTTACAAGGCTGTCATGACCTCTGACCTCTTGAGTTTGAGTCCTGGACCCTACGACAAAGTATTAGGGCCACACGAGAAAAAAAAGTCAAGTCCTAATATTACGGAACTTTACGTAGCATTACAACTTCTGTAAAATTGCTACTTTTTTCTCGTAGTTTACAAAAAAATATGAAATTAAAATTATTTGGCCCTAACACTCCGTCATACCTGTTTGTATCAGATGTCACTAGCATGTCTTTTCTGTCACAGGAGTTTATTCTGCCTGATTTGTCTTAATAAGGGAGTATATTGTACATGTGCGATGTTGTTTGAATTCCTACATATAGCCGAGGAGTGCATTCAGATGAAAAGGTATATCTTTGTTTATTTTGAAATAAAAAGAGATGAGCAGTAATATATTTATCTTGATAAAGGCCCTATTGAGAGAGTGCTTCCACAGAAAATGGTTTTCAGTGGGAGTAGGAAATGTCGGAGATTCATTCTCTACAAGTGGAAATCCACAGGAGGATGCTATCAGTGTGTGTGTGTGTGTGTGTATGCGTGCACAAAAATAATAATAGTGCAGTTGTGTGAAGAATTGGACTGTTCAAATGCTACTGAGAAATGATACTGCAGTTCTAGTTTGGACCTTTTCGTACTCTTTTTTTTCTAAGCCATTTATTTTACTCTGGAAATAAAATTTTCAATCAACCAACTGCGGTTGTTGTTTTCCTGATATGAAAAATCAAGTGGAAAAATTTAAAACATTTTTTTAATATCAGTGAATGCATTTTTCATATATACTTTCAAGAATTTCGAATATAAAAGGGACAGGATATATAATATTTTGTCAAAATACATATATAAATGCTGAGAGATATCAACCGTGTGAATTTAAAACGAATATGCTTGTATAATGTGTAAATTGTCAGTTAAATGTATTGATAGAACGTTTTGAGCAATTTTAATAAAGTTAGTGTGCATACTTAACATTTTATTTGAAGAAATGATTGGAACTTCAGTTTAATTGAGTTGTATTTTATGCAAAAATGTCATGGACATTTTGAATCTGGTAAAAAGACAAATACAAATATTAAAACTAAGACATTACATTTGGTAAATCATTAATTACTAGCAGGTGGGAGGCCACTTTACTGAATGAATTAGATACAATGGGACTTTCCTGGGCTTCAAACAAAGTCATTTTCTCTCTCTAAAATACATTAAAAAGCGCAAAAAACAGCTTTAATCCCATTGTTGTGTTGGACATTAGAAGAACACGAACACGACCGACCGAAGGATGAATTTAATATTTGGACACAAACCGCCGGCAAGTATGTATTGTTTTGTTTTAATCCGAGTAATTTGCTCAAGACTGCTATTATCAAATGACGAATGTTGTGTTGCCATTGAGTTGGGTGTTTTTTTAGCTAAACTGCAGTAAAATATATCGGCGTTTTATTTGGTTAGCATGCGAGCTAGCTGCGCTAGTCTTTGGTATTGGAACTCAATTCTATTTTGTTGGTTTAATCGTCATGTTTTGCTGCTCAAGACTGCTTTGACAAAGTGACGAAAGATGTGCGGCTAATGAGTTGGATTGTTTTCGAGCTAAAGTGCAGTAAAATATATCGGCGTTAAATGGTTAGCATGCGGGCTAGCTAGCTATGCAAGTCATTGGAACCCAAAGTGTCCTCGGCTGGCGTTCCCCAAAGTATTCTAAATTGTTGTTTTATTCCGAATAGTATTCTCAGAACTGCTTTGAGCAATTGACGAATTTCAAATGTGCTGTGAAAATAGTGCTAAACGCTTTTTTAAAAAAGAATATTGCAAAACAGAAATTATTAAAAAATATGGATTTTCAACAGTTAAAATTAAAATGCGAAACGTGAGTAAAAACTTATATAAAAGAAATACGTCACATGAAACTTAATTTCATTCATTAGCTGGCGTTGAGGTCGCTCATTTGCCTCTCCCAGTCAAAATGGATTGGACACCTAGCGTGGTCAACACTAGTCAATTAGTTAAAAATGATAGAACAAAATTATTAAAAGTAAATTGTGTCCTTTCCAATCTTAATGAGTACAGAAAAAGTAGTGCCTGACCCCTAATCGATGGCACCTTAACACTAATATTTAAGGATTCATTTATGACAAAAAAATGATTTTTGCCAGCATAATATGCAGGTCCACCCGTTATTTTGCATAAAATATAACTATGAAATATTACTACTTAACATACCTGTCAACCTCTGCCGATAACTGCCCTTATAAATGATTATTGATTCCCCTTACAAACCCCCAAAAAAACTTACAAACACCGTACGACTCGTACGGTGTTTGTAAGGTTTTTGGGGGGTTTGTAAGGGGAATCAATAATCATTTATAAGGGCAGTTATCGGCAGAGGTTGACAGGTATGCTACTAAATAATATCAATATTACATGGCGACAACCCCCCCCTCCAAACGAGCCTAATAAGCAAAAGCAATATGCACTAATATAGCAGTTATTAAAATTCTAACCAATAATAATGACATAAAACCACCGTTGTAAATCAACTATAAAAATATTAATGGCAAAACTCGCCCTTCACTAAAAATCGCTAACTGCGCCCTAGTCGATCTCCCAGCCCCCTCTAATATCTCAGTTTGATGAAATTTTGGTTCATTACTGGGCTTATGTTTAGGCCACGCCCACTGACTCTCATCTCAAATTTCCGCTCTCAAATCAAACCACGCTCGCCCGTAAAAATGATCTCCCAGCTCGTTGGTCAATTTCATTTTGTTGTTGTTTAATTATGATTATTTTCCATTAGTGCCTGCGCCTTTAAATCAGAGAGCATGTGGTCCACATCTACGCCGCCCAGCCCGACTCCCCCCTGCCGCCTCTGGAGGTGGCCGCTTCGAAAGTTGGAGCGGAGAATGAACGCTTTACGCCGGAGACCACCGCCACCGAGGCAGAGAAAGCGAAAGGGGGCGGACCGCTTGAGATTGGACTGCGGCGGCGTGCGCGGGGGGGTCCGCGGACCGCAACAAAGAGAGGCGCGCGGTCGCAAATAGACATGCGAAGGAGGTGAACGCCGGGGGGTGGGATGCCTACTGCCGGACTCGCGGCGCTCCCTCGCCGCCGACGGCTCCAGCACCCCCGGAGCATGACGTCCACGTCCGGCGGGCTGATCTTCCTCTTCGTCACACTTTTGGTGCTGCTCCTCATCGTTGACGATATCGCACAAGTGGAAGAAGAGGAAGAAGAAACCTCGTGAGTAACCGCTGCACATTTGTGTCCTTGTGTATACAGTTGCTCAATGAATGTGGTTCGCTTCGTAGTCTAGCGCCCCCTTCGGATAGTAGTTTAATTTAGATCGGCTTCATTTGTCGTTACAAGTGCGAGAAAAAATTCTCGCCAGGTTCAGCCCGACCGAGACGAGTACAGTGGCGGAATAAATGTGAGCAGAGCCCGGGGGCGATGAGTGTCATTAGGCCCCCCTGGGTTGGGGGTGCTAGTGCATACCTGTCAACCTCTGCCGATAACTGCCCTTATAAATGATTATTGATTCCCCTTAAACCCCCCAAAAACCTTACAAACACCGTACGAGTCGTACGGTGTTTGTAAGGTTTTTGGGGGGTTTGTAAGGGGAATCACTAATCATTTATAAGGGCAGTTATCGGCAGAGGTTGACAGGTATGCTAGTGAGTTTTGAATTGCCCCTACAGATGACCGATTAATGCCACAATTCCATAAGCGAAATGTGAAATACCGCTTAGGTAAAATATGCATGGCAGACTTGGTCATATCAGCAAAAATCGTATCGTATAAATGCAAAATTGCACTGCATTAAAGCATCAACAAGAAGTGCTGTATTTCCACTTCAAGGAAACCAAAGTGAACTGATCATAAAAAGATCACAATTGCACTCGCATCTGAAATTTTTGCCTAGGTAGCAAAAAGAAAACACCCCGTACCATTTAGGAAACCATGGCAAAATGACTTTATGCATTAACATTCGCCACCAGCCCTCCCAGTTCAAATGAGTTGGACGTTATTGGCAACGAGTCACACCGGTTGCCCTTGACGGCGACAGCTTAAAAGTTGCACCGATCGGGGCGCCGGCTTGATCCAGCTCAGGAGTCACGCCAAGGTAACGCAACCCACCCCCCCTGCTTTTGACGACCTCCATTGTTGTCATTGTATTAAGCCGCATTCATCCTGGCCCTCCTTGTTCTTCAAAAAAAAAAAAAAACAGATGGAAACGCGAGCATCCTAATGAACAAAATTAGGATTTGCGCCAAAATGGACGTGGGGTTGGATTTCCAATCGGTAGGAAATTCAGCCACGAAAGAGCGGCCCTTTTCTTTTCCGGTCCGTTGCCTTCTTTTCGGAGGCCGATCCCACAGGCAAGCTGCCGCAAGACAAATAGGCCGACCCTCGGGGACCCCGGGTTCCGCCGCCCGCTCCCGTATCAGCTGCGGCAGATGTACAAACAAAGCGCAAAAATACAGTTTGACATGTGGAGCTTATGAACAGCGCCTGTGAATGAAAAATAAGACACTCTGCAGCTTTTCTTGCTTATTTGCAGCAAATTAACATTTCCACTTGACTTAACAGCCTTTTTGTTATTAAATCAAATTTGTTTTCCAAATTAAAGAACACTTTGGTACATTTGTTCATTGCAGTTGTTGCCTTAAAAGCTAATTATTGTAAGACGGTTCAATTTCATTTGTTCAGTTAAGAATGTCAACCTAGCAAAATACAGGGTTTGTTGTTTAAAAATATATATAAAAGAAAGAGTCAGATGAATTTGATGCTAGGTAGTTAGCGTGCGTGGTACTAAATGTGCTAATGAGCTACTTTAGCTTAGCAGCAAGAGAACCTTGCTCATTGAGCTAATTATTGTTGTTGGTTTTAAAGCTAAAGGCAATATAAAGGCCGATTATTATACCATAGTTAGCATCCAAAATGTAAATTAAATGGACTTTCTTTCTTGTATTGAATAGAAATCGAGAATAATTTGGATATTGTGATTTGATATTATTTAGTAGAAGGGAATTTTCATAGTTATATTTTATGCAAACGAGTCATTTTCAAACCAATTGGGCTAACTAGCTACTTAAGCTAAACAGCAGGCAAATTGAGTGAATGTAGAGCTTGAAAAATGAAAATGTCGAGTTTAATTAAGTATTTTTGGAGCCTATTTTTTATTAATGAACATATATACACGCTCGTTTTTCCGAAAGCATCTCAGACATTTGTCATTGTACCAGTAAAGTCGCTAGCTGCCGTTGACGTCCAATTCCGTTTAAACTGGAAGATCTGCAATGTCAATTTCACATTTTCAAATGTCATTGTACCCGCGCCGCATCCCCAGAAGTGCCGTGGACGTAATGAGCCTCCATTAGAGTGCCGTGTGTCCTCATCACAGCAGCAAATGGGCCCATGGTGGATTGGTCTAAAAATACCCTCATAATGCGTACCTCTCACCTTCATTTGTTCTTTCAGGGAAGACCCGCTAACATCCCGCCGTTCCTTTCACGGCCTTTCTTCACAACTCTCGTTTCCTTTCTCCATTTAGAAATCCCGGCCAATCGAAAATGCGGCGGCTCTTCCCGAAACCTCGCAGGTCAGTAACACGATCGCCCAAATGCGCACACACGCCATACGATTGGTCGAAAGGGGATCGGATTGCGACTTGAACGTAATGGTCCGTTGGCAGCTTTGGCTAGCTTTTCGCCGAGTATCTGCTTACCGCTTACTTGGCGCCGCCAGCTGCTACTCGGGCAAGACGCCATATTCACCGTCCATGTCACATATTGGACGTCTGCTTTCACCTCGGTATCAAATGACGTTTTCACAACACTACACGGCTGCATTTAGGACACGTTTCAAATAAAGGACGTGTTGCGTTTGCCTGCAGAAAGACGGAAAAACGAGTGGGAAGCACTTCATCGCCACAAGTGCTTGAAACAGACCGCTTTCAAGTAGGCTACGAGGACAGCGACAAACGTCCTTCCTCTACTTGGACCTTCAACAAGACCCTCTCCAAGCTCATCAGGTAACTTCTTCCTCAGTTTTTCCCACTTGAACATTGAAAAACCACCATGTTCTTTCCTTTCAGGAAGAATATTCTAAGATTCCTCGATCCAGAACGGGACATCTCCATCCTGAAGGGCTCGCTGCGACCCGGGGACGTCGTCCACTATGTCTTTGACCGGCACAGCACCACTAACATCTCGGAGAATCTCTACCGTCTTCTGCCAAGCGTGTCGCCAATGAAAAATCGACGCTACCGGCGGTGCGCCATCGTCGGGAACTCGGGAATTCTGCTCAACAGCAGCTGTGGCACACAAATAGACTCCCATGACTTTGTTATCAGGTACGAAACGCCGATTATGAGCAAAACTGATGGATGTTGCTAATTCCGCTTGGCTAACTTCTTGACAAACACCACCAAAGGATATCATTAGCTTGAGCAGTTATAATGCGCTACGATTGTTTAAAAAAATGTGCCCAAATGGTTAGCGCGTTGGCCTCGCAGTTCTGGGGTCGAGGGTTCAATCCCAGGTCGGTCCTCACTGTGTGGAGTTTGCATGTTCTCCCCAGGCTTGCTCCCTAATCTTCACAAGGGTTGTGGGGGTGCTGGAGCCTATCCCAGCTAACTGTGGACACCCCGAATCGGTGGCTAGCCAATTGCATGGCACAAGACGAAAAACAACCATTCACAGGAGGGACAATTTGGTGTATTATTAGTCCAGCATCCCTGTTTTTCAGGGGTGCGGGTACCTAAAGAAAACCCACGCAAGCCCGGAGAGAACATTCAAATGCCACATAGGAAGGACCAAACTGGGATCGAACCTGCGATCCCAGAACTGTGAGCCCGTAACTACTTGGGCCCCAACAAAATTAAATATATAATAAATTCAATTATACATTTTAGTTTACAAAGTTTTATTTTTTATTTTTTTGCAAAAGTTTCGTCCATTTTTTTGTTACATGCCACGCAGTGAAATGGCATTAAATCTTATTTTGGGGGGGTTAATTGAACAAAGAAAATGACTATGGGTCGTGACCACGCTATCGAATTCAGTCAAGTGACCCCTGAGTTCATAAATAGTCCGACTTTAAAGCGCTATTCTCCTCTTCGGAAGGTGCAACCTGGCGCCGGTGGAGGAATACTCGGCCGACGTGGGGCGCCGGAGCAATCTGGTGACCATGAACCCTTCGGTGGTTCAGCGCGCCTTCCGCGACCTGGCGGACGGCGAGTCCCGGCGCGCTTTCGCCCGGCGTCTTCGGAGCCTCAACGGCAGCGTGCTGTGGATCCCGGCCTTCATGGCCAAAGGGGGAGAGGAGCGAGTGGAGTGGGCCCTGCGACTCATCCTGCGCCACGCGGCGGACGTACGCACCGCCTTCCCCTCGCTGCGCCTGCTGCACGCCGTCAGGGGGTAAGTAGCCACTCGGCAATCGTCTATCGCTGTTAAAAGGGGTTTTCAACAGTTTTTTTATTTTCTCCGAGGTTAAAGTATTAGTATTTTCGTGACACAGCAATAGCATAATAACTCCTGTTGAACAGGTGGGCATCTCACCAAAGTCGTCATTCATCGAGTTAGTAATTTCTGCCTTCCTGAAAGCTCGGACCACAGTTGAAACTTCCACTGGGAATGACGACGAACATAGAATTAATGTGCTCGATCAACCGAAATGCAACGCTGTTTTATATATCTCAGCATTCACTGGCGCACCGGAAATAGAGTCTGCGGCTGCTTGCCGTAGTTGCCAGAGCTGTTGCGGTTCGATATTTATCCATATATAAGATATATATATAGTTCGCAGTCTAGCTTTGACTGCTCTGTTGACGCCAACATCGAGCCGCAGGATTTCTTTTGTAAATCCAGCCGGAATGACGGCGAGCATCAAATTAGTGTGCTCGCCGTCATACTGGGTGTATTGACAAAATAACTATATATCCCAGCAGTCACTGCGCAGTACTTTTTCTATGGGGAAAATAGTAGAGTCGGGGGCTGCTTGCCGTAGTTGTGAGAGCTGTAGAGGATGGTGTACCCAATCGACTGATTTATTTTATTTTATCGTGATAACAATTTTAGTATTGGTCCATATCTAAAGTGCACTGGATTATAAGGCACCCTGTCTATTTTGGAGAAAATTTAAGACTTTTAAGTGCGCCTTATAGTCGTGAAAATACGGTACCCCAATATTTTTGTATTCAGGCAGTGAATGACTTAAACTATTGCTAACTTATGAATACCGTCCAATGTTTCCTTAGTGCTGTCAAACGCAGTCACACGGATAAACAGATAGCTGAATTGTAGGCGGCGGTTGGCTGTATCGATCAAAACTTGAGTATGATGGTCTTCCCTGGCTCTGGCCTTCCCTCTTTTGACAGCAATCTGGCCCTCCCACGCTTTCTAAAACACCAAAGCCATTCCTTCCTTTAATGAGGTCTTCAGAGTCCAATAACTGCGACCTTTGTTGACTCATCCGCGGTCAGCGTTTCATTAACTCCCATCTCAGCCAAATCAGAATTTATTCCAGCGCAGACCATTGATTTTCCCTTTAAATTATTCAGTCCGAAGGCGGATTTTTTTTCAATTGCACAAATATCCAGCACCTTTTTCTAAGCCTCTACTTTTTGCGCCCCGCTCAGGGACGGAGCTAGAAAAAATGTTTGTGGTGGTGCCGAGAGGGGAGGGGGGAGCCTATTGAATATTTGATGACAGTATAATGATCCATTTTTTGGGAAAATTGCCACCATATTTTTTGCAAGCATTCTATTTGAGGGCCTTTGATTGAATTCATACAAAAGTATGACCACATTGAACGCAAACGACGAATTTACCTAAAGCAATAAAAAATACAAATCGGTTTTGATATTTATGATAATTTGATTGATGGATGATTTTTTTTTGGTGCATATCAAAACTCATCATTTTGAACGCCTGGATCAATGTATTTATCCACATGGATTTATTTTATGTGTCTAATATTGGAGTTTCACACTCGTAAAATTTCAAATTTCAGGATGTATTTTGTCCTAAATTTTCCCCAATTCTCCCAATTTACACAAAATTGCCAAAACCACAAAAATAAAAAACTGCATACAAAAAAAAGATAAACACTGAAAATAAAACCTCCCCAAAACTCCCAAAAAGAAAATCACGACAAAAAATGCTCCAGTTTTATTATTCTACATCAGGGGTCTCGAACTCAATTTACCTGGGGGCCGCTAGAGGCCGAGTCTGGGTGAGACTGGGCCGCATCAGGATTTCCACAAGAAAAGCACTGATAAAACTTTCCAACGTTATCAAATATCTTTATTTTTTAACAAAAAATAATGAATTAAATAAATTAACTTAAAGATGAATAAAAAATAAATCAATCAGTAATATAAAACCAAATAATACTAATGAGCATACAGTAGATATACACTGGCTGGCTAAGTAGAGAAAATGAATTATTTTTATTCCGTTTCAAATGTCTGTATTAACAGCTCTTTAACCTTTAACTTTCTGAACTTGAATGGAACATTGAACATGAAATATTCTGAACACGGCTTCTTTTGCCTACTCCTTGCTGCTAGAGACCTGGCAGCGCTTCTTCTCACATAGTCAGATTTGGCTTGAGGGAGGAAGCAGTGGAGACCCTCAGTAGAGCTTGAAGATGCTCATCAGTAAGTCTGGACCTGTACTTGGACTTATTGAAGTTCAAGGTGGAGAAGAGCTTCTCACACAAGTATGTGCTCCCAAAAAGGCACATGGTCCGCTTGAACCTTCGGGAAAGTTCAGGGAAGCTGGGGGTCAACTCTCTCAAAAATTGCCCAAGCTTGTCTGCTGCTCCACTCACCTCCCTGAACTTGGCTTTGAGTGCAGAGTTGCACTGCAGGTCAATGAGCTCCATTTGAAGCTCAGGACGGGCATCTTGCACATCAAAGGAGAAGGGGTCCGCAAAAATTTGAAATGTGGCTTTGTGTGTCTTGAAGTCTGCAAATATGTGATCAAATTCCTCCTGTAGCTTCGAAAAGGCCTCAACATACTTCTCACCACTGAATGGTGTGCCTGCATCCACGAGAGCCTTGCATGCTGGGAAATGGCAAAGGTTTGTCTGAGAGAGCTGGGCTTTCCATAACACAAGTTTAGTGCAGAATGCTCTCACGTTGTCATAGGCAGCACTGACAAGTTGCCCCTGGCCTTGTAGCTTCTTGTTCAGTACATTAAGCTCATGTGTGATATCAACAAGAAAAGCCAAGTCCATGAGCCATTTGGGATCACTTAGCACAGGATCAATCAACTCACAAACGGCGTAGCTAGCTTTGACTGCTGCATTACTGTCTTTGGTAGCCTTCTTGAAGAGATCCTGTTGCCTCAGAAGACGTGTTTTAAGACTGGCAACCTGGTTGGCTCTCTCATCTCCCTGGTATTTTTCGTACTCCTTAGCATGTCTCATAGTACAATTACGTTTCAAATTGTATTCCTTGTGCACCGCAACTTTTTCAGTGTAAATGAGACACGTCGGGGTGCCCCTGTGTTCAACAAAGAAATATTGCACTCCCCACTTTTCTTGAAACTGTCTGTGCTCATCACCGACCTTTCTCTTCACGGCAGGCTTTGAAAGAGACATCTCTGGGGCTCTGTAATATGTTTTTCCACTTGGAATGAGTCTCGGGTTGATCTTTCACATTCAGTCGCGCGGGTTTGTGGCGCATGTGCACTTTCGCTCTCCGTTTCAATCGCGGAGATGGCTACAGACACTGACACAGGCTGGATCACGGATCATAGCGCCTCATTCAGTTCTATGCTGAGAGCAGCGGAGGAGTGTGCGCGCCGAGCGGAGTGATCGGCCTCACGGCTTCTCCTCCGCCCAGCTGATTGGAGGAATGAATGAGTAAGTGAGCGAGGCACTGGACAGCCCGGCCGATGTCCCGCCCTCCAGAGCCGTATACCTCACCGTGATTGGTTCATTCAGCTCCGAACCAAAGTTCCCTCTAATTTTTTGTTGGTCTGAGCAGAAAGACAACCTCCCTGAGCGCACTGAGTACCAGTGTGAGCGACATCATCGGTACTCGGATGATTCGCCTAAAGACGTTTCGCCGACGGACGTTTGACAGACGGGCAGGTCGCCGAATGGACGTTCCACCGAACGTTCATTCGGCCGAACGGAGGTTTCGCCGAAACGGGATTCGAACGCTCGCCCCGCCGGATCGTGTGTGTACAAGTTTTTCAACCTCGGCCCGCGGGCCATATACGGCCCGTTAGGATTTTTAATCCGGCCCGCCGCCGGTGTTGTCCAAATTATAGTAAAAATCAATGTTCGTCTACCATCAATGGCAGTCTGGGAATAAGCACTCTTGGGCAGGCAGATGTAGCAGAACCGAGCCGTAAAATGACAGCAATCGGGTCAAATCCATCCTAAAACAGCATTTAATGATTAAATACAAATACTGGATGATATCGCGATGGAGGCAAAAAAACGTCTATAGACGTCCATTCGCCAAACGGCTCAAAATGCTCTCAAATTCGGTCAAATCCAGCTGAAAACAGCGTTTAATGATTAAATACAAATACTAGTATTTGTATTTAATCATTAAACTATCAAATACTAGTACGACCTGTCCGTCTGTCAAACGTCCGTCGGCGAAACGTCTTTAGGCGAATCATCCGGTCACGACATCATCATTGCTCGCTATCGGCACACCAGTATCACACCTGCCACAAGCAGTTGCATGTCAATGTTCCCTCTAATTTTTCATGTAAAACATGCTGTAAAACAAGAAAAACATGAGTGGACAGAGCTACTGCCACTGGCTGCCACTTAAACGGCGCCATCATGGGGAAAGGGGTAAAAAAAAAAAAAAAAAAAAAAATTAAAAAAAAAATTTAAAAAAAAAAAATCGATCTTTCATATTAAGACGGGGGCCGCAAATTATCGTCCCGCGGGCCGCATTTGGCCCGCGGGCCGCAAGTTTGAGACCCCTGTTCTACATAGTTAGCAGTTTCTCTCTAGTATTATTGACAGTTGTCACAGGGCCGCCATCTTTGTTTCCAGGTACTGGCTAACCAACGAGGTCCACATCAAGCGTCCAAGCACGGGGCTCCTCATGTACACCATGGCGACCCGCTTCTGCGAGGAGATCCACCTCTACGGCTTCTGGCCTTTCCCCCGCGACGCCGCCGGAAAAGCCGTCAAGTACCACTACTACGACGCGCTCAAGTACGAGTACGCTTCTAGCTCCAGTCCGCACGCCATGCCTTTGGAGTTTAGGACGCTGGACGCCTTGCACCGACAGGGGGCGCTCAGGCTTCACACCGGGAGCTGCCAAAAGGAGAACCCGACAAAGTAACGTGAGTGTAATGCCACTGGGGAAGCAGGGTTTTAAGACTAGGGCGAGTTTTATAGGTTTTTTGGGGGGATGTTGGTTTAGTTAGTTCAATGAAATAACTCGAGTGATCCGCTCCCCAGACAAGTGAAACAAAAAACTCAAATGGATGGGAATCCACGGAAAAGAAACGGATGTGCCGTGTGAAAACGGCAAAAAAAATTGTCAAGTGTCAGCAACTGAGGAAGAGGAAGAAAAGCAACAAGAGGGGGAGAAAGACCACCAGGAATGAAGCGATGAGGTACGAATTACTAGCTTTCCAGAATTAGCTAAAACGCTAGCCGATTTGCAGCTACTGTTTAGACTCCAAGTGCGTTAAAAGGAACTTAATATTTGTGGGGATACGTGCTGATTTTCAAAATGATACAAACTCTCAATGAAAAAAAGGGATTTATTTGCAACAACTTACTAACTAACTACCAGAGTGCTTCTTAATTGAATGTCAATATAAACAGTGCTTACAGTGCCCTCTGCTGGTCACATGAACACATATCAGGACGCGTGCGTGTGTTATACGTTATTGGCAGCCTAGTGAGTTAAATGAGTCCCCTGGCAGATTAATATTCTGCCTACGGGGTTATTTTTCTCAACATGATGCCAGACCAAAACTTTGAAGGGATCACAGTGCATTACCGGGGGAGCCCAATGAATAAAAGGGGGGAATCTGGCGCAATGTGGAGCCTCCGTGGGAAACAAAGGCGCCGTGTAGCAACTGTCAAAGGGCCTCGTTTGCACAGACTCAGCCAAAAGTCATTTGAAAAGATTGTCGAGTACTACACCAGCGCTTCAATGTATTTTTTTTTATTTGACCAAAGTGTGAAGCGTTCAGTTTGTGAATTCAGTGTGGGGGGTGAATGGTGCCTAGAATACATTTACAGTATTTCAACAGTAAAGTTTAACCTAAGACCACAATGGTGGAAAAATAATTTAACGGAGTGAGAATGTAGTAAGTCGCAATAAAATTAAAAAGTCATATGTCAAGTTAAAACAAAGGTAATATGAGTAGTATTTTTAACTGGGGTGGTGTCAGAATAATTATTGAAATGCTACATTTAAACAATGAAGTCCTAAAACCGCTAAGTAGTGGTAGAGTGCACAAATTTGAGGAAAAAAAATAATATCCAAAAGAAGAAAAAACACAAATTTATAATCGCGCATAACAAAATGTTAAAATTTTAGAACGGTAATGCCTTCCAGTTAGAGTTGGGAGTTATTAGGTACAAATTAGCCTACTTAAGCATTAAGATGTAATATTTATACTGAAAATGGTAAGGGTATCTATATTCAAAAAGTCATCATTGTCCAATGAATGGCATAAATTCCTAGTAAGTGACTAGTAACAGTTTTTTTTATTAGTTACATCATAATAGTTTCAAATATGCTTAGAAATTAGTTGTTTTTTTTAAAGGAAAATAGCAAAGAAAAGGCCAGTACTACAATATTCATTTAAAATTGAATGTACAGTTTTATGTGACATTAGATAGCTTCCTAGCTGCGGCTCTTTAAGTGTGTGTTTTTTTTCTTGCCAAGAGCAGCTATAGACTCTGTTGTTGCACTTTTCTATTTATAGTTAACACCTAAAAACCCTAATAACTGCATGCTTTTCTTTTTATGAAATATGTTCAACCAATATACTTCAATTTCTGTATTTGAACTCTCAAGACAACATGAATGTACTTCCATCATGCAAAAAAAATATCTCAAAAGGGCCAATCACTTTAAAAAGTGCTTTTATTTCACAGATTAGCAAAGGACTATTTCATAATATATTCTTTGGATAAACAGGGGTTTTTTTTCCTGCCAGTTTTTCAACAAACAGGGTAGCTATTTCACAATCTACATTTGACTGACAGTACAGGAAACAATAGTGGTTTTTGATGAAAACATTTTTCTAACCCAGAACAACAGAAAAAGACCAAATTCAGGTGTCCAATCCATTTGTAGCGGGAGGGCTCATTCGCTACCAGACCTCCCAGTTTAAATTGGATTTGACATCTATCGCAGCCAATAAGTTAGTCCATGATATCATACTGTAAGGACAAATATTAAAAGTGATGTTTTCAATGGTCGATTGTGAGTTTTTGTACATCAAAACAGTTTGACCGGAATTTCACATTAGTTGCGTACGTAAATTATTCTATTTGAAATATTTTACTAATCTGCAAAACAAATTAGAATTATTTTGCCTCAATACGACATGGTTCATATTTCTATACCACTTTATTCATATAGTACATTGAACCCTTAGACTTATAATTTTATCACATTTTTAGTGTTTGAACTCTAAATACTAAGACATCCAGTTTTGATGACATCTTGAATTCATAAAAAGTACAAAAACAAACTAGATATAGCGTTTTATGTAGGATATAACTAGAATAGCAGAAAATTAGAAAGAAAAAAACAGCGAGCATCTTTTGGACTGAAGACGATTTAGCAGTCACAATCGGAGTCAAAAGTTGAAATTGTGTACGCACGTTGTTTTCCAGTGTCTCGCCCGTGTCAGGGCGCAGGAAAAATGCGGTTTAACGACAACATACACTTTCCACGTTATGTGTCGTGGAAATTTCACGAGCCGTTGGACGCAAGAAGTCACGTGGGATGCTCCAAAATGTGAAATATTGGTCCGTGGGGATTCACCTGCGAGAAAATAGAAAGCGTTTCAATTAAGTTTTCACTAGTGGTTTGAGAAGGAAGCGGGTTAAACAAGTTGCCAGGTAAACAGGACATCCTTTCTTCCCATGAGGAAGCATTCATACCAAGGCAACAATAGAAAGAACGGAAGGGTGAAGCCTTGTGTCAACATCACATCTGAGATACTTTACGACTAACATTCTCCAAAATATGTTTTTTGCGCATAAAAACAGCCACTGAAGGATGTTTTCTATACAAAAAGAGGGAAATGCGCTTCCTAGTGGCAACCCTTGAACAAATCAAGGTTGAAACTTTTATTTAATATGATGTGGGTGCAGGGAAGACTACTTTTAATTCATTCGCTAAAATGTACAATAAAATTCTTCATTGTGATTATTTTCAACTCTCCCTTACTATTGCAAGGGTTTACACCAGTGTTTTATGAGCCTGGCGGGCTGCCGGGCTTTTCTGGCCAAAGGCAAAATAAAAAGCTTTAGGCCTGTTAAATAAAAAAATAATGTAATAGAATTATAAACAAAATCAAAAAGAATAAAAACAAGGCCAATCTATCTAATTATGGCCCTAAGTTACACTTAAGTTGTTTTATTTAGTAGTATTTAACATTTACAAAATGTAGAAACTCCTTGGAGGGTTTACCCTGGTGTTTTATAAGCCTGGCGGGCCACTTTTTATTTTGCCAAAAAATAACTTATTTCCAGCTCTCCTTGAATTGAAATTTTTATCGAAACAGAATTTCAAACCTGTCCAAATTTTAAATTTCCTGTCAATGTTTAGCATAGAATAACAATGAACATTTAAGAAAGCAAACCTGTAATTGACATCAAATAGAGTCGAGTCATCCTCGTCTTCGTTCTCATCGTTGAGGGGCGCCATTTCCACTCGCTCGGCGGGTGTCGTGATGATGTCATACTTCCGGGTTTTCCTGATTCGACGCCCAGATCTGTCAAACCCAAATGTACACTTTATTAATTGACACCAAGTTCTACAACTAAACCATAAAATCTAACATTATTGTTTCATGCTGGAATGGTCGCGAG
Organism: Stigmatopora argus; assembly: GCF_051989625.1. Classification (NCBI taxonomy): domain Eukaryota; kingdom Metazoa; phylum Chordata; class Actinopteri; order Syngnathiformes; family Syngnathidae; genus Stigmatopora; species Stigmatopora argus. The sequence goes on along the minus strand of NC_135389.1, from coordinate 19,094,239 downwards.
CTAATGGAGGCACCGAAAAAAAAAATGTTTTTTACAATGTGAAAGGCTTAAAACACAAGACTGCTAATTACGTATTTATTCTGTTTTAAATCAGGTTAGACGGGTAATCCTTTGTGGGAAGATTATTTAACCGATGCGTATCTTTCGTCACATCACATGGCGCAAACACAATCACTTGTTTGTGATTAGGCCAAGTGAATCATTACACATCTTTAGAAACCCGAGACGGTTTTGGAAAACAATTGACTTAATTCTAAAGACGGCTTAACGTTACATAGAAATAGGGATAATTCATTTGTTGTTGCGCCTGTGTGGGTTTTCTCCGGGTATCCCGATTTCCTGCCCTGCATGGGAGGTTGATTGGACAATCCAAATTGTCCTTAGTCGTTCGTCTCCTTATGTCCCTCTCCCAGTCGAAATTGATTGGACGTTTATAGCCGTCGATGCCAGCCAATGAGTTATAGGGACGCCCAAGAATGGGGGGCTTCTTACCTGATGATTTTGACGAGGAGGCAAGTGATGAGCGCCCCTGTCAACACGCAGGTGAAGATGACCACGACTTTGAGCGTGGGCAGGTGCGTCATGATGGACGAAGTTGGACTCCCGACCGCCTCAAGGCTGCCGTTCTTGTTATCCACGCCGCCGTCGTGTTCTCGTAACATGACCGAGGTCGTGTTCGGCGGCACGGTCGGAGACGAAGACAAGCTTCGCAGCTCCCCTTCCACGCTCCAAACCTCCGCCGCCATTAGACTCAGAGCTAAATAAAATATCGCCATGGAGCCGAGTCGAGCCGAAACGAAACGAAACGAACTAGTACTGGTACTTCTTCTCCAGAGAGGTGTCAACATAAACGACGACAGCTGTTACATTACAGGTTGAACTTGCTAATTGGCGCCATCAAAAAGGACAAAGGAAATGTAACATTTTGACTAGAATTATTTTTTTTACAATTACTTTAAATATATTGCAATTAATTCGACAAACCGTTTCTGTTGAATCGAGTTGAAGGTAACACCTTGGTGTTCGTATTAAGAATTGGCGATTGGGATTATCCGCCTCCCCCGGAAACGCTCATTAGACCTCCCCTCTTAGTTCCTGGTGGCGCCTTCAATGTCGACTCGGAATTGTCACTATCCCTCATTGCCTTTAACGGTTATTTCATCATCTGATGGAAATGACGAATATTTGCGTCTTTTTAGCAATTACGTTATGTAATGATACACTGTCTAGGCAATTTACTTTATTTATGTTTCTTTCAACCGAAAAAAATAAACAAGACAACCGTAAAATGCAATAGTAGTGTACAAATAAGAATGCAATTAGGGAATGTACGGGTTGAAAGTGAAAGCGTAGAAACTAAAATGATAAAACTAAACACGCCCACAATACATGCATAACAGATATGACTTATACCATTTTATCCATTCATGATTAATCAGTGAGAATGTTTTTATGTTTACACAAATGCACACACGCGTGTATATATACAAATGCATACGTCCCCAAATGCATACAAAGTAAAATATTTTTGTTATTTTTTATCAGAGCACATTCTAATCTCAAAACATAAATTCAAGTCTCATGGGATTCTTCCAAATAAATTGTCAACCAATATGAATTTGTTTTTGACCTATATACTTTTGTGGGCCACACAACTTTGTGTTAAAGGAGATTCCACTAGAGGGCAGCACGAATCAACTACAGGCAACATTTGACCTATTTTATCATAGCAGCGAGGGAAAAACGCTCAGACTGCATGGTAATTATCTTTTTTTGTTTGTTTTAAATTCAAGATACTCTTCTAGTTGTAAATTGATATAATATAATGTAATCTAAAGCTATCTGACCTTTGTGCAGATATTTTACATGCTTTTCAACATTCATGTCGGTTTCATAGGTGCATTAACTCATTTTAAAGCAAACTTTCTTGTATAAAGTAATTTCACCAATATTCCAATCATCCCAAACCATTTAACCCTTAAAATACATTTCAGTTGCTTGTGCAGTATGTAACAACAACAACAACTATCAATTTAAGATATTGAAGCAGTTTGAGAGAACTTACACTTACAAAATACATTTTAGGTAGTGTGAGAATAAATATGTAATGTGTGCTTGAATTTTTAAAAACATGACACCAATTAATTTAATCCTGTTTGTGCTGTTTTGCAAGGCACACCCTGCCACCAAAAAGCATGTGTCGTTATCTATGTGTAAACGACTGCCTTTGCTTTTAGAAGCCAAAAAAAACATCTACACATCACAACTAAAAGTTTTGGCAATATAAAAAAAAATATGACGAGATTATTTCAAAACCTTTTAATAATAATAATAATAATATTGTCGTCATTATCAACAACAAAAAAGCCTACTTGTCATCACACCCAGAAACTGCGTATGACGAAATTGGTGGTGCTTTTCCATAAGCTGCGTTTACTCGGCAAAAGACCTAAATAAGTGATAGTTACCGACTTGTAATTTGGCATTCTGCTGTTATGGATACAGGTCACTTACCTCTCACTGTCTTTCACTTACCTTCAGTCAGCTAGTAGGAGGCAGATCACCACCCAAACATATTTTCATATTACCTCAGAAGGGAATGTGTGTTGTGTTACCGCAAATTTAGAGTTCTGATGGATGTGGGGGGAAAAACTGTCCTTAAGCCTATTTGTCCGTACTTTGTGGGACCTATAGCGTCTGCCAGAAGGCAGCAGCTGGAACAGATTGCGACCAGGGTGGTAAGGGTCCCCTATGATGTTGCTGGCTCTGCTGAGGTAACGAGGGCTGGCAATGTCTTCCAGTGAGGGCAGAGAGCAGCCGACAATCCTCTGGGCAGTGTTAATCACTTTCTGCATGGCCTTTTTGTCTGCTGCCGTGCTTCCAGCGTACCACACTGTGATGCAGTACGCCAGGATGCTCTCTACAGTGGTTCTATAGAAGGTTATCAGAAGCTTGGTGCCCAAGTTGTTCTTCCATATTAAGCCTGTTATAGTCACGACATTGGACAGTTATTCAAAAGCTGGACCTTCAACCCTTTATCTATTTTTGCTCATTATATTAGCTGTACCTTGTGTATACATATTCTTATATAAATATATCTCTCCCATGTAATTTCATTTTCTGAACCACTTTACCCTCACTAGGGTCGGGGGTGCTGGAGTACATTAATTACACATATGTTAGAAATGGATGGATTTCCCCCTTTAAGCCTGTTTTACTGGCCACTGCGCCCTAACAATGGCTGCATTTGTCCAAGTGTACGGGCCAACGCTGTTGCTAGGCGGCAGATCTTTTTAAAGAAATCTTCCCCGTGCAGCTGGCATGCGCAGTAGCAACAAACATCTCATTGGCTGCCGATGGGGGTGGAATGCATACCACGGGCTCCGTCGAAAAGCCCGACAAAAGATGGACTGACCGCGCAACCTAAAATATTACTGTTTTGATGTCGCAACGCTAAAAAATCGCTTCGAATGCCTCATCGGTGATTGGTCAGATAATTGTGCTTAGCGCATGCCTAATTCAAACCTGTAAAAGCAAAAATACATGTTTTAAATGACTTAAACAGATCAAATTATAGTGCTATTTTAAACATTTTGTATCCTGCCAACCCTCACACTTCAAATGGAGTGGACAGCTACCATTTATACGGATTATTGGGGGCTACATGATTTGACATGTCATCATCAAATGTACTAGAAGAGTTCATTAAAATATATTATTACTTTATTAATGTGGTATCAAAGAGGGTATCACATTTTTGGGAAGTATAAATGTCGTGTGGTCAGACTATTCAATGGTTAACAATAAAACAAGATTTATTGGCATATGTTATGAAAATTTCTCAAACTATGGCCCCTTTTTAAATGTTTATCACTGACAGCCCTTTCAGTTAAAATGAATTGGATGTCAACAAGTGACAAAGTCTTTTCAATTCACAACAAAATGATGATTAGATGTCTGTTTTTGTCGCACTGAAAGAGGTAATTAAAAAAACATTTATTTTTATTAATATAAGGCCAAAAATGGTAATATTTGGGAGTGTTGACATCAATACTCCCTGTTCATTGTTTTACAATAAAACAACATTGATGTGTGGCTTTTATGATTAAAAAACTAAATTGAAATGGACAAATTATTATTTTTAGAAAGCTATTTCCTGTAAAGTATAAATAAATGTGAGTTCATGTTTACTTAAAATAACTTTGAAACGTTCCCTGCGTTTGACAGTGACAATAAGAGTTCAATCTTTTTTTTTAATCCATGCTTGGCCATAAAATTCTGATAAACAACCCCTTAATTCAAATCTGTATCCCCGAAACTACGTTTTATTCCTCTTTTCAAACACCTCAAACAGGGGCGCCATTTTAAACCAACGCTTTTCTTAAACCTCTCTTTGCCAGTCACAGCCCTCAAATGTTGTGTTTAAAATGTTTGTCTTTTATCACAAACCTATCGTATCTCATGAGAAGGCAACGAGAGAGCAACGTGTGCTAAAATGAGTTTTGCAGCGTCAGTAAACGAAAAGACGACGAATTCAGTAGAACATGGCGGCCATTGCGGGGCAGGAGGAGAGGAAGTGGATGTTCGCTTACGTCGCGAGGCGAAAAAGTGGGCAGAGCCGTCGAAGGATATGAGCTCGTCGGGAGGCGGAGAGGAAGGACACACGCCATAGGGAAGCCGAGCGGACAACACGTCGAGGAGACTGCGGCCGAGCCATGCAGCCCCAACGGCCACCCAAAAGACCAAAATGCCCAGAAATAACAGCGCCGACCCGGCCAGACGACGGCGGATAGTCCCGACCGCGGATGTTGGTAAGAAAAAATCCAAGAATTACACGTTAAAAGGGGGGGAAGGCGCGTCGACATGGCGGTACGAGCCAATATGGTGGAAAAGAACAAGCTACCAGACGCTGTTGTAAAAAAAATGGCCATGGTGTGCTCGGTGGAATGAAGACGACGACGTATTCGACGATATTTGTTAGAAAATATGTGTTTGTGAGTGGGAAGGGACATATTTGCTCGCCCTAAATCGACTTTACATGGAAGATGTTTGTAGAAGAGTCTTTTTGTCGATGTTTCTTGTCGTCTTTGTGCCTACGCATTTAAAATTGGCTTTGTCCTTGAAAGGACAAATGCCCTTTGTGCTTTTCGTCGAATAAAAGCATATTATCAGGCAAATGTTTCGTTTTTAAAACGTGTACAAGTGCTTTGTGACTGCCCTGATAGGTATTTTGATTGTTTTGATGGTTTTTCTCCTTTATGTTCATTTTCAAGGGTTTTCGTCGATTTGTAATTTGTGTAAAATATCACCAGGACGCATTTTTCCATCACATGATTGTGTACACAGTCGATGGAAGTGCATTCTAAAATTTGATTTTCTAACTATTGATTTAATACATTTTGATTGGTTTTAAAAAAGGTAAAATAATTTTAAAAAATACCTCTAAATTGAGATTTGCAAAAATCAAGTCAGCGAGGATTCTCAAAATGCGTTGAAACAGGTATATTGATCAAATGGAGCCATTACATGTTAAAAATACTATATATCTGGAAATACAAAATAGGGTGTTGGCTTTTAACCCTTTAAGACAATGGCTGAAGATTTCATTTTTATTTTTCCATACATTTTGCATCTTCTCTTTACATTAAACACCCAAGGAATGATTCAAAGTTATTTTAAGTGAACATGAAGTCAAATTTATGTATAGTTTTCAGGAAATAGCTTTCTAAAATAAGAATAAATATAAAATAGTCCTTAAAGGGCAATCTTGTGGATGAGACTGTTGATTAACACACACTTGGAGATGAATATTACTTGACAAACTACTTTTGAATTACCAACTGTATGTTGTTGAATATAACGAATTAGTCCACAATAGCAGAAACAAGACATCCTCGCTCTATTATTCCCAATAGGATCCCACTGTAGATGTTAAATATAATAAGACCCCTAGAGATATTAAGCATTTTCCCACAAAACAAACATGCTACCACGTAACTGAACTAATGTAAACTAAATTACCTAACATTTTGGTAGTTTTATCAAATCTTATGACGCGAAATACATCTTTTAAAAATGAAAATACATATAAACGTGCATACATTTTTGTCTTTTAAAGGGATTCAACTTGGCCAATAACGCAATGCGACATAGACGGAAGGACCAGATCGCCTGACCGAAGGAAAATGGTATGTTGTGGTCCTTTTCCTTATTAAAGTCCCGTAATCGCTCCTACCTACATACAGCCACTAGGGTGAGCTATTAGCTTGTTTCATTTCGTAACTGAGAACGTTTTGTATTTTAAAGGCTTGACGTCGGGCTACGAAGGTTTTACGGATGGATTCGTACGATTTTCTCTCCAGGCTAGAACGGTAAGTGTTTTTCGAAGATTGAAAGCTTTTCTTGTAAATTGTCCTCGTTTCAGGCCGAGAAGGCAGAATTTTAAAAGTATGCTAACGGGCTATCGTTTTTTCCCCATCGACAATTTCGAAACTTTGATGCGCCGTGGTATAATATTGCTTGTTTGAGTCAGTAGCCTATCTTAATGTTTTGCTAAAAAACGTATTGCTATAAGAGTCCTCCACTTCCAGTGAATTTTTTGGGCTAGCTACCCAACATATCAAATAATTTTGATAATTTCCGATATATGGCTAGTGTGTAAAATTTAACGAAAGTAACGCAACGGCCATCTGATGGAAATCCTTTCATACATTTTAAACATTCCCCGGGACAACGAAGTTTGGTAGGTGTCAAGTATTTTAACTAGTAAAAGTTTGCAGGTAAGGTTCGCGGTCAAGATCTTTTGGCGGAGTTTAAAGTCGAACATTGTCTGTATCTCTTAAACGATACAATGCACATTTGCGACATTCCCGATTATGGTGGACATCAGTGATCATAAAAATAAAAAGCGCATTCCCAGAATTTCAAGAAAAAAAATCGTCATCACAAACAACCTGAATTACTGATACGGTCTGAGCCAAGCATCCACTAAGCCAATGGTATTGTTCCATTCCACTTGGCGTACTCCCATTAGCCACACAGCTATCATACACTAACATGACCCACACAATGTGGATGAGAATTCAATTTAAGATTGGATTTTAAATGATCCTGCTCATGGCTTGGAATATTTCTCTTTCATTGTCTTCGCCAACTGGAGCTGTTCAATTGAGATGAATTCAATGGCCGCCATTTTTCTTTCACTCATGGCCAATCAGCTGTTCAAACTGAGTAGTTGTTACCATGATGTGCATTGGAGGAACTTTCTTTGCAAATCTTGTCCTCTGATTCTTCTGGATCAAGTCTTTGAATCTTAATGTTCATGCCTTGACACAAACCTGGATTCTTGAAGTCTCATAGCTGCACTCCAGCAAAGTACTTTGAATGACGCCACAAAACACGAGTGCCCCAGATTGGCATTGCTTTTACCCAACTGCCAAATTTTAGAAACGCACACAATGTAAGCTGATCTGTCAATATTCACGATTCCACTTATTTTGACTATCCTGTCACCATTTCGGCTAATTTATGCATGATTGCAAACATCGGACTGTTAGTGTGGAGCAGAACAATATTGACGAAAAAAATCATTTAGAAACAAGCAGTGTGCTGGACACCAATGCTCAAGCAAATAAAAAATATCGGGTCAGTTTTAGTGCTCCGTTCAAATCGCAAATCCAGCTAGTCATACCTCTACCTACGAATGTCTCTAGGTACAAAATTTTCAGGTTACGAAAGCAAATGAGATACAAAAAAGATCCAAATTATGAAATTCCCCCCCCCCCCCCCCCAAAAAAAAATTAAATGCATTTCCTGTATAAATAATTTTATGATTATTTTCTCTTGTGTGTAGCTCACAAAATTAGGCCATCATGACCAATTTTAAAGGGTTTAGTTGATACTTGTGTGAGGACTGGAACAAATTAGAGAATTTACATAGAAAGTACTGCTCTGCTTACAAAATTTTCAACTTATGAAAAAAGTTCTGGAACCAATTAATTTCGTAAGTAGAGGTATGGCGGTATTTCCGAACACTACGGCATCCATTCTCAAACTTTTCTTTGCTCTCAACCAGTGGTCATCTTCAAACTAATTCAGGCCGTTCCCCAAAAAACACTTCAAATACTTGCTCAATTCAGTTAAAAAGTTTGTTTTATTATGTAGTCATTTTCTAGAGGGATATTCTCATTTCGGACATCACTCATGTTTGTCTTGATCCCTTTCACAGAGATGCTTGACGTGGACTGTAATGAGAATTTTCAAATTGGGATCAACCAGTTTGAAGACAGCCCTGTAAGTTCCTTTCGACTCTTTGATTTGAAAAGGTGATTCGCTTAAATAGATGCACTGCAAAATCAGTACCTTTACGTTTGCGCATGACATTTACTTCATAACAGCGAGGCCCAATTTGTCGCTTAAAATGCGACAGTAGGTCTATCTTCCGAAATGCTTCAGTTCAGATCATTTTTTTAATACATTGCAGCTTTATTGTGTTCTGTAAAGGGTCACATTCCAAGCCATTTAGCAGTATTATATTTCATCCTCTCTTAAATAAGAGGATAGGGACACAAGTTGCCTTCTGTTGATCAAACAGCAAAGTGGGCTGCCTAATTCCCATGTTGCAATTTTTAAAATTAAAGAAAAAAACATTTGGGAATTTGTTGCTGTATACTTTTTTCGTTTTTTAGTATGGTTAGCACACAGCGCTGTAATGTTTAGGACTCACATATTGGTGGTTTCCATCATGTATTAAAGGTATGTTATGATGTCGCATGTAGATGACATCACTACAATCCCATCAACATACTTCACCATAGAAATGTATTTGCTTTATCAGGGGTTTAAATGGAACCATTTCACCAAGTCAGTCGGGATTTTTCTACTCTTGAAAAAGCATTAGCTGCTTTCATTTATTTATTTTGCATTCGGCAATGCGCTTTTATTACTAAGGTATATAACCCAACCCATCAGAGCGCGGGAAAAGTAACTATTTTTGTATCGTTACGTAAACTTTGTAACGATACACACACATTTTGAGATATTCACAAATTGTTTCTTAAGTTACTTGTGCTTTTATTAGGAAGAATTTATATAATCGTTTGGCTGGTTTTCATTTTCTTTTTGTCACAAGTTACCACTGGTGAATACTAACGTAATGTTCAGGTTAGCGGCTAGCTAGCCTAACCGTTCAGACCGCCCTAGTGGTCATTCGGATTTTAGTTTTTTAAATTGTTACGAACATTAGATCGTAATAGTCTTGTGTTAGCTTCTGATTTTTGTTGATTATGGGACATTGATTGATAATTCTATATGTGCTGTGGGCTTACAAAATGTTTCCTTCTTTTTTGTCCCATCAAGAACCCATTCAAGTGGATTTCGCTGACAATGGAGACAGCGTTAAAATGCGAAGATCACGTTTTTTAAACGTGAAGATGGCGTATTTTTTGACAAGCTGAAACCCCTTTTCAATGACTTCCGATGGATTTTAAAAAATCTTTTAAAACATCGTGGACATCGGAAAGCTGTGTCGTGGATTTAAAATATTTTTTCGACGTTTTGGAGAAGCAAGATTATGGCAATTGTACGCTAATATTTCAGGCTGTTTTGAATAAAGTGTCATGTATTTCTTTCCCCTTTGGTTTGTTTTATGAGAATTCTGACATTTGGCTGTTTTTTTTTTTTAAATTAAATTCCGGAGTTTCACATTTGTATTACAGTCTGTCACAATAAGTGATTTGAAATTAACTTAAGATTGGTCGATATAGTTATGAAGCAATTATAAGATGGTTTGTTTACTCATAAGTCACTTCTATTTTTGACAATTCATTTCATTGTATTTGCTATTTTTGTATCATTATTCCTAATGACTGTCAATAAAACCGTTTTGAAACTGACTCTTGACATGACATTTAATGAGAAATGAAATGGTTTCCTATAGCTTTCTAAAATGGCTTCTGGTTGTTCTTCTTCCTGCTCAAGCAGGAAGTGATGTAATTGCTGCAGAAGGGGAAAAAATAATTTCCACTCTTTGTCCATTTAAGTGAGACTACCACTTTCACTTTTTTTTCCGGCTAATTGTCAAATTGTGATGAATATCAAACCACGTTTCCCCTAAACGAAAAGTTAAAAGATGAAGGGGAGGGACTTAAACATCACCTGAGTGTTGGTTAAATGAAAATAACGTCAATCAAAGGCTTTCAGAGCCAGGAAGGAGCTCTCGATGGCGGATGATCCTTAGGAAGGCTACTATGGGCTGTCGTCATTCCGCTTTTCTTGCCCCCTGTGTCGACTGAGGCGACGTCCTGCTCCCTTCTCGTGATGCCTCCGGCTATACGCTCGACATTTTGACAGCTTTGGGGCCGTTTCCACGGGATTTTGGGCTCCTTTTTCCGCGTCGAAGGAGCCGTCGGGCTGCGGCCAGTGCTTGTCGTTGTTTTCCATGCAGCCATGGCGCGCCTCCATTTTTAGTGTGCTGCTTCCTCGCCTCTTGTCTCGCTCGGGCTTGACAGCTGAGCAGGTTCGGGGAGGCCTAAAATGTATTTAAAATGGCATTCTTTTTTTTGTAAGTTCATTCAGATAATTCGCTTTCCCGTCCGCTGCTGTTAATTTGACGTTTTGGTTCATTTTGCAACCGCGGCGAATCGAAGCGAAATTAGTTGAATGCATCGTCTGACGTCTTGTTTAAAGATTGCTACATTTGCATTGTTCGCTGGATTAATTCCACATTGTATCTATGTTTAACTTTATTTTTTTTTGGTAGTCATTCTGATGACGCAGTTAAAATTAATTGACGTGAATCGGCCCTCGTTGAAATTGGTAGCCGGGGCATATGCAGGCTAATGAAATAATATAGCACATGTCTGTAAGGAAGTATAGTTCGTGTATATAAATATAAATTATAATGCTCGAATGTTCGTATTTAATTCCACTTTCTCTTCGCGTCGCACCGTTTGGGATTTAAAGTGTTCGCCGAGGGGCGAAGACAAATCTTGAGGGACTTGTCTCCTGGAACTTTTTGACACGAATACCAGGACACGAGATCATCTCCCAAAGGATATAAAGAAGAAAAGGAAAAAAAAACACACACACACAAAGAAGCATTCTTCCACAATGAAGAACAGAAACAAAAAGCAAGGGGATGAAGGATCGACTCAAAGTAATGCATCCAGGTATGGAAACAATCCTGATTCTGATTATTTATTTATTTTTGAAATGCTCTTTTAACGCTTGCGTGACTTGTTTACCCTGTCAAGCGTGCTCAATCACCTGTCACGGCGTGTTTTCATTTGCATATGCGTGTCTGTGTCACTGACGAAATGCACGAGTGTCATCAATGACCTTGCTATTGTTTAATAGCCACACCCTGATTTTCATTGCATTTATTACTACTGAGTTTGCAAGGCTTGCAGGGAGGGAGATCATTACTCTAAGAAGGAATCGGGACCCCACTAACCCCCAAATATTGAATGGATTGCTTATAATGTGTAGTAATTACGAAGAAAACTAATCGAACTTGCTTTATCTCAATTTTAGATCACCAGAACGTATATTTTACTAGCTGCTGCATTGCACCATGCATTTTTTCTTAAGCTACAAACTATGTTTTGGTTACAAGCAAGGAAAATAGTAACTTTAAGTAAAGCCTTATTAAGTATTTTTTTTAACAGATTTGTCCATTTGAATCTTACCACAAAGTGTGATAACTTTTACTGCAGATCTGAGATGATATTTAGATTTTCAGTTTGTATTCGTTGTAAATCGTCAATTAAAATATTGTTCTGGGGGATGGTTCGGTTCTATTGTTACTCAATGTAAGTTTGAACTTTTAGGACCGTATATTTGCCTGTTTTTTTAAACCTCACTTGCACATAAAAGCTACATTGTATATTTGAGATAGCTACGTTGAGTGTTGCTATTTTTAATCATGAACGCACATTGATGTAATGTCCAAGAATAATTTACTAACATTGTTTCTTTTTTTGCTAAGCAGCTTTGAATATGGTCTTTTTTTCTTTATTTAAACAGCATATTTTAATATTATTAGCACCCCCTACTTTGCTCCATAAACTAATCACGTTTATTATCATGTTGTCAGAGAACATTTACGTACGTAAAGTTAAATTAAGGTCTTGTATTGCGTGATAACCTTGCTAATGTCAATCACATTTACTTATGACGCACATTTGATAAACTACGGGATATTTTAGAGGACAACAACTGTCTACTCTCACTTGAGTATTGTGCACTCACGGCAGCCATTTTAGTCAGGTTTGCTTAGTAAAGCATTAAATAGTGCCAGGTTTTGTCTCTGGTGTCTAATCTCCTGTATTGACACATTAACATTGGGGGAGTTCAGCAGATAAATTAAAAGATAAATGCGCTGGCAGGAATCTCACATAATAATTAACCCGTGTTTGGTTAAATATTGTTTAAAATCTACTCGTGGGCCTTGCTCTCTAATGTTTGTCCACTTCATTGGAAAAATGCGAATCGTTAACCGGATGTAATCATTACATGGGCGGTCTGTACTTGGAAGCCCACGATTGGTAGATGTATTACCTAGCAACCCTTTGACCAATAGAAGAGGTTTTGTCTTGTCCCGCCCTCGGGGAAGTTGCTTTCTCTTTCCGCTTTAGGTCATCGTCAGAAGTACGAGACTATTTATATCTTGTAGTTGCCTTTGCATTTTTTAAACTATATCCGGGTCATGACATTTTTATTTTCATAATGTTTCAAAAAACGGCTTCTGCATTTATGTCGCTAATAGTCTTCATCTTTTTCTGTTGTGGACTGACGCCCTCATGTGTTGAAAAGCAGAATGACAGCAGAAAATGCGGAAGGTTCCGTTTCATGGACATTGGTCACTTAAAATAAGTTGGCAGTTAAGACCTTTAACATTATACAGTGTGATTATTTTTGGTCTTTTTTTATACTTTTAACCCCTTATAGGGCAAGTGACTATTTTTGGACTAAAAAGAAACTCAAATATGAGCAATTATTTTCATTTTATAGAATTGTGCTTATATATGTTTACATTGTTTGGTAAATTAACATAACTGTAATAAAAACGAAAATAATTAATTAAAATTGATTAAAAAAAATGAAATACTGGGGCTTAAGGCCCTAAGTAACACTGAAATTTTTGTTCATCAAATATATTATAGTATATCTTTGCATGACATTGACATCAATAGACGTCCACTTCATTTAAAAATGACGACTTCCTAAATGATCGTGTTTAAATAAATAATACAAATATTTCAAGATGTTGAAAATATTTATGTCAGACAAAAAATCACAAGCACTAGTTATGATTATGTGTTTTGGCCTGAAAGCAAATAAAGAACATGGTCTTGAAAATGAAATTGTAACTCGTGAAAATATAACTCAAAACGACCCGTGTTCTTTTCGCAGCAATTCAGCCTCGGAAGAATCCAACCGCTCGGCCTCAGGGTCGGCGGGGAGTCAGTCGGAGAGCGAACACGGCAGCGAGAGGCGACCTTCCCGACGCTCGGACTCCAACAGCTCGTCGGGATCCGACAGTCGCTCGGGAAGCGGAAGCGAGTCCGCCGAGTCCAAGAGGCGAGGTGGCGGCGACCTCAAAGACAAGCCAGTTAAGAAAAAAGAACGTTTAGCTGATGTCAAGAAGGTAACTCGGTCACATTTGAATGAAATCTTTCAATCCCGTGAGCCGGAATGCAGAATGTGCTTTGGAAATATTCGCTTTTCAAGATATTGCTTGTCGTTATTCTTGGTCCAGATGTGGGAGGAGCATCCAGATGTGTACGGGGTCCGAAGATCAAATCGCAGTCGACAAGAACCATCTCGTCTGAATATCGGCGCAGGGGTAAAGTCACATTTTTGGTAGAGTAAAACCGGGCTAAAAATGAGTTTCGGGATTAAACTGTTTAGATTCAAGGACAAAAAGTATTGCTTTTTCAACTTCAATTATTGCGACAGCCATCTTGGTTTTTACCTGGGTGCTTAAAAGGTGTATACAGTAATCCCTCGAATATCGCGGTTAATGTAGAACAGACATGGCCGCGATAATCGAAAAATGGCGAAGTTGGGTCACCCTTATTATAACTTTTTTTCATAGTAGCAAGAGTTTCAGCGTGGATTTTCAAATTTTTATGAACTTAAAAAAAAAAAAAATTATAATTAATAGCGGGGAAAAATGCGAAGTATTGAATTCGCGATAAGTGAAGACGCGGTAATTGAGGGATTACTGTTGATTATTTATATATTTATTTATTTTTAATTTACAGGGAAGCAGTGACTCGGAAAGCGAGAGTCCCAAAAGAAAAAGCTCTCGCGTAAAAAAGAAAGAGTAAGTATTTGCCCTCTGAGCATCTTCTAATATTCATAAAGTCATTGAAATAATTCCATTTTGCCTTCATCTTTTCCATCGATATGATTTATTGTCATGTGCAACTGGGTATCTGTTGGCCAAGTTAGATTCGAGTCAGCCAGGTGTTGATGTTATCTCGATTCTAAATTGCTCCAATCAGTGATGAAATTGTCTTCATGGCAATCAAACGGCCTAAACTTGCAATTGGTACAAGTAAAAAAAAAAATGGTGAAATTGTGGCATCTTTTTGTTGTAAAGTATCTGGAATGATGATGATGATGATGACGAGGAAGAAACTTCCAGCAGTACAGACAGTGAGCAGGAAGAGAAAAAAGTTAGATCCAGACGACTTCCTGCTAGAAGGTAAGAGCTTAGCCAGGCCTGGCCGTCAGACAGCTACCCGCTGGACAATTTCATTTCATGTGATTTGTCATTTCACTCGTTAGCTGCCGTTGACGCCGCCAGACGTGCAATCCATTTGTTATTTTTTATTGAGAGTCATAAAAGTCTGGCAATAGATAGTGAGCATTTTCAGCCAGCCCGCACAGTTTGAATGAATTGGACGTCTATTGTCAACGGCAGTTAAATACGATGTAATTGAAATACAATGGTACCTCTACTTTATCCACGGCAACGCACTTGTAACCGAACAAACGCCTTTAAATTAACTTGGATTAATATATACAGACACACTCAAACATACGTTTGATGTAACTTCACAAAACTGAATTCTAATTTTGTTTTAATTTTTTTTAACCTTCGTTCTGGGCGGGTTAGCTGTTTGCCACGCCTCCACCCTCACGTTGGCTATCGATGGGCTGTTTGCTGTTGTATTCCCTTCATAATATTCCGAAAATGATGCACACAAATGTCCTCACAATAGGATAACGCACGACCACTTGCCAACGAGAAGTAGTCTTGAATGAGCGATTGCGGGAGCTAACAGGCTAAGGAAGGAATAACAGCCTAACCACGTATTGATTGTGGGTAATGAAGTTTTATTCTGAGAAAGGGTGTCATTGGCTATTGGTGTTGTGTGCACGAGTATACTTCATTACCCAGAAAGCCCTCTTTTTGCCCGCGCATGCGCATTGTCCGTTTCCTGGTCCATCTGTAGCGGAAACTCGTCTGAATAAATCGTTCAGTGCTCGTAGATATGTTATACACGAAAAAGATGCGTCAAAAAAGACAGCGCGCTACAATGATAAACAGCCTCTCATGTCATGGCCACCTGGCTTTCTTGCATCTCGAAATTTTTCTCGTATCTAGAGCTAATTATTTGCTTGAAATTTTCCTCGTATCTCGAGCATCTCGTAGGTAGAGCTGCTCGTATGTAGAGGTACCACTGTACAAGCTATCAATTCCAGTTATTGTGGCCAGAATGTGTGTTTTTGTTACTTGTTTTTTTTTTTTACGTGTGCGCATATCTCTGGGGACATAATTTATATATCCAATATGAATTTTGTTACAGAAGAATAGATTTTATCTATCTTGCAGTCAATTTTTTTTTTAAAGGACATTTGTTTTCTGCTCTCTAAAGTGGATCAACAATCTTCTTCCCCTTTTTTCTTTCTTCTGTTCCTTTCCAGACCCCAGACAAAATCATCCAGCAAAAAAATGTCCCAAAAATCAAGGAGATCAAGAAAACAGGAATCTTCTCAAGAGGACGAAGACGACGAGGAGGAGGAGGATGACGATGACGATGAGGACGACGACGAGGACACTCCCAAGAGACAAACACGTCGGAGAGGGGCCACAAAAGTCAAAAGGTCTTTAAAAATAACGGACAGATCTAACGTGCCCAAAAACAAGGGGGAAAAAAATCCTAGTTCTTCACGCATCATGTTTTCTCGCCCTTATTTTAGCTATAAAGAAGACCAACATGACTTTGAAACAGACTCTGACGATCTGATCGAGATGACGGGCGAAGCGTGCGAGGAACAACAGGATGACGACAGCGAGACCATCGAGAAAGTCATGGACACCAGGCTTGGCAAAAAAGGAGGTGAATGTTTTGACTGTCAATGAACATTTGTAGCCAAACATGCTGATATTCCCCTTTTTTTCCTGTGACTTAGCCACGGGTGCTCCTACAACCATGTATGCCATGGAGGAGAACGGCGATCCGTGCGAAGGCTTTGAGCCCAATAACCAAGAAGGAGAAACTCAGTATCTGGTGAAGTGGAAGGGCTGGTCTTACATCCACAACACGTGGGAAAGCATGGACTCGCTCATTCAGCAGAAGGTCAAGGGCTTGAAAAAGCTGGACAATTTCAAAAAGAAAAATGATGAGCTCAATGGATGGTGAATATTTATTTATTGATTTATTTTTATCATAAACTATTGTTTTTCTGCACTATAAGGCGCAACTAAAAGACTTTCATTTTCTCAAGTGTGGCTTATATATGGATCAATATTGGTTAATCATTATATGTAATTTCCTGTAGCACAGCTCCATCCAGTGGATGCATAATACAACTCCTACTACAGATCCATCTTGTAAATGTATACCACAACCCCTGACCGCTATTACGACTACTACAGCGCCATCTACTGGATGTATAACATCCCCCATTACTACTACTACAGCTCCATCTAGTTCAGGGGTGTCAGACTCGGGATGGTTTGAGGGCCGCATTAACGTCAACTCGATTTCATGTGGGCTGGACCATTTTAGATATAATATTTAGATTTTTTTATAAATGGATTAAAATCCCTGAATATTCAGTTTTTTTATAGATCTAAAACAATGTTTATTTTAGCTTTTTTTAAAATATATTTTTAGATTTTACAAAAGGATTTTTGAACTAAAAACACAGAAAAAATGGATTAAAAAATGACAATTATTGATTTAAAAGGGGGGGAAATCAGGAAATTTAATATACATCTATACTCTTCATTTTAATTTGATCCTAAAACAGAAAGTCGGCACTCATGATTTACTTTCCCGGGCCACACAAAATGATGTGGCGGGCCAGATTTGTCCCCCGGGCCGCCACTTTGACACATTTGATCTAGTTGATGTATAACACCCCCCAGTACTACTACGACAGCTCCATCTAGTGGCTGTATAACACAACCCACTACTACCACTGCGTCTAATAATCTGGTGCGCCTTATATATGAAACACCTTCATTGAATATGCATCTTATAGTGCGGAAAATACGGTAATCAAACAACTTTATACCTATACGAAGTAAAACTTTTCATGCAAATGTTTCAGGTTAAATAAGGCATCCCCTGAGGATGTGGAGTTCCACAACTGCCAGATGGAGCTCATTTCAGACTTGAACAAGCAATTTCAGTTCGTGGAACGCATCATCGGTAAGAGCTCGCTCGCTCGGGCACTGTGAATAAGTTCCTTCCGTTAAATAAGCCACACCATGTTCATTTAATATTTAAGTAAAATACACAGGTAGGATGTACCTACAAAGCGTTTAGAAATTCTGACAAAAAAAGGTTCGATGCTGGAAAATGAATGCATCAAAAATAGCAAAAAAAAGAGAAAAACTTGCTTACTCCAACAAACCATGAAGCTCATTAACCAGAATTTTTATTTTATGCTAGTCATCCAAAAAAAATGTTAACAGGTTTCCTTTTTTTCTGTCCTGTATTTTACCATGACTTTATCGTATTGTGTTTGTTCTTTACTTCTAATTAATAAAAAAAACTGCCCTTCAAAAATGCAACTTTTGCCCCAGTGCAATTGATATCTTTTGTTTCTCTTTCATTGTGTATACTTTGACTCATAGCCCGAAAAATACAATAACTCTTTGTGTCATCCACAGCAACGAAAACGGGCAAAACGCATGGATCTTCCGACTTCCCTTGTAAGTAGTACATTTATTTTACCACATTTGAGTGATAGTTTTAATATATGTGAATTCTTCCAGCCCACAGTCACAAAACATCATCCAACGAGCCCGAGTATCTATGCAAGTGGATGGGGCTCCCGTACTCGGAATGCAGCTGGGAGGACGGCGCGCTCATCATGAAGAAGTTCCAACACTGCATCGAAAGTTTCCTGAACCGCAACTCCAGCAAAAGTGTCCCCTCCAAAGACTGCAAGGTAGGAGTCCAACTCGCACTTGTCTTGAAGAGACGGTTCTTTTTTAATTTTTTTAAATAAAGCTTTTCTTGCTGGCCTTAGGTGTTGAAACAAAGGCCGAGATTTGTTGCCCTGAAAAAGCAGCCGTCGTTCATTGGCGACGAGAACCTGCAGTTGAGGGACTATCAGCTGGATGGCCTGAACTGGTTGGCTCACTCTTGGTGCAGGTGCGATCATATTTCAGTGATATTAGTGGCTATGATAGTGAATCCTCATCGGAATGAAGCACCCCCTCTTTTTTAGGTGCAACAGCGTCATCCTGGCCGATGAAATGGGTTTGGGAAAGACCATCCAGACCATCTCTTTCCTGTCCTACCTGTTCCACCAGCATCAACTGTATGGCCCTTTCATAGTGGTGGTGCCCTTGTCCACGCTGACCTCCTGGCAGAGAGAATTTGACACCTGGGCCCCCGACATGAACGTGGTGGTCTACCTGGGCGACGTCATGAGCAGGAAAACGGTAGTTTGCCACTGAGATTGGAGGCACAGCCGGCAGAGTTTTTCAGTGTTCGATTTCTTCTGCTCAGATCCGCGATTACGAATGGGTCAACCACCAAAGTAAAAGAATCCGCTTCAACGCACTGTTGACCACTTATGAAATTCTACTCAAAGACAAGGTTGGTGATCGAATGGACCTTGACAAAGAGAATGTCACTAAATGTCGTTCGACAGGGGGTCCTGGGAAACATCAATTGGGCCTTCCTGGGCGTGGATGAAGCTCATCGACTGAAGAACGATGATTCGCTCTTGTACAAAACCTTGATGGAGTTCAGGTCCAACCACAGGCTCCTCATCACGGGCACTCCGCTGCAGAACTCCCTCAAGGAACTCTGGTCACTGCTGCACTTCCTCATGCCAGACAAGTACGTCACACTACACCCGCAATGTAGAAGAAACCATTACCGTATTTTCCCCATGAGACTAGAGCCGCCACTTTGGTGTAAGGCAAGGGTGTCAGACTCGGGTTCGTTCGCGGGCCGCTTTAACGACAACTTGATTTCACGTGGGTCGGACCATTTTAGATATAATATTTAGATTTTTTTTATATAAATGGATTAAAAGAACTAGATTAAAAGCCCTGAATATTCATTTTTTTATAGATCTAAAACAATGTTTATTTTAGCTTTTTTTAAATATAATTTTAGATTTTAAATGATTTTTGAACTAAAAACACAGAAAAAAATGGATTAAAAAATGACTATTATTGATTTAAAACGGGGAAAATCAGGAAATTTAATATACATCTATACTCTTCATTTGAATTTGATCCTAAAACAGAAATTCGGCACTCATGATTTACTTTCCCGGGCCACACAAAATGATGCGGCGGGCCAGATTTCCCCCCCCCCCGGGCCGCCACTTTGACACATGTGGTGTAAGGGATCGACAGGAATGGGCTGTCAATCAAATGACGTTGGGAGGGGCTTATTTATTTATTCATTTATTTGGGATTTTGGCACTCCTGTGATTCCACAAGAGCAACATTATAGGGAGAACAATACAATTGAGGACTAGAGGAACACTCTTAGAAAGCAGACTGCCTAAATGGCCAAATTCAAAGCATGGCCATATTTGGTAAAGTGGGCAAAGTAACATTTACTGTATGTTGGTTATTTTCTGTTTTGCAGTAAGAAAACCATTAGTGGATGAAATAATTCCTTATGATATTGACCCTAATAATGTGCTTTAGATTCATACAGTATATCAGAAATTCCACGTGCAATGATTTTTCTTAAGATTTTCCCTTTAAAGTTACACATTTGTACTCCCTATTAACACCATGAATATGGAGGTGAAAATTGTGATCGGTCTATTAATAGGTATAGTTTAATAAAAACAGAGAGACATCGTTGACATATTCCAGCGTTGAAACTTGCAAGTGAGAATGGTCCTGGCTCGTCCTCGCCACCGTGACGTTCTGAAGAAACGGCATCCTCCTCTGTCCATTTAGTCGCGCATAATCAAAACACTTAAGGTAATCTGATTCAAACAATTGCATAAACTAACCGAATAACACCATTAAGGTCAAAAACAACTGCCACAACAATTGCATATCAGGTTGGAAACCAAAACAAGTGCGTACGAATTTGCACAAGTAAGCATAATAACTTCATATAAGGTAAAGCGGGCGACAGTATTTTTAAACTATATGCGAGTATTTTCGGAAGTTGATTCGATTATCGCCACCTGCCGGAATCCAAGTCAAAGCAATTATACGAGTCCTTCCCAGATCTTCATTGCGAACTCAGATCAACAGTCCTCGGCCTGGAACATGGTGACCTGTCCGGTCAATAGTCCTGAAAACAATTAAATGTCCTCAAAGCCAGCTGCCATGTAGAGTGACCTCGAGCTTGCTCGGTCCCAAATTAAAATAAAACTCCTATACCCATTAATGATTAATGCACATATAATAACATCCCAGAATAACCCCAACAAATTGTGAATCAGGTTGTGATAGGTAAAAAAAAAGAGGAGAAAAATCTTTTGTGCACTGTTTGCATGTAAAACAAATTTTCTAGCACCCTCACTAGACCCGCGCAGGCTTATATGCTAGAAAAGGTAAAATTCTATGATTTTTAAAGGGTGCGGCTTATACGCGGGGGCGGCTTATATGCGAATAAATAGAGTAAATATTATTTGGACCCTGCCTGGATGCTGCCTTCTAGTGGCCAGGGATATAATCTCCAACTGTGACCAGGTTCCACTCGTGGGAGGACTTTGAGGACGACCACGGCAAAGGGAGAGAGAATGGCTACCAGAGTCTTCACAAAGTCCTGGAGCCCTTCCTGCTTCGACGCGTCAAAAAGGATGTGGAGAAATCCCTTCCTGCCAAAGTGGAGCAGATTCTGCGTGTTGACATGAGCGCTCAGCAGAAGCAATTTTACAAGTAGGTCTCCTTCGATCCGCCTGAAAATTCTCCCCATGTTCCCAAAACTTAGCATTTGTCAATTGGTCTGCCAACACTTTCAGGTGGATTTTAACTCGCAATTACAAAGCTCTTTCCAAAGGCGCCCGAGGCAGCTCCTCGGGCTTCCTGAACATTGTCATGGAGCTGAAAAAGTGCTGCAACCACGGTTTCCTCATCAAGCAGCCCGAGGAAGGAGAGGCCGAATCGCAAGAGGAACACATGCAGGTGAGCGCCCGGCCGGGTTAGCCAGCCGTCGTTGCGTCGCCGCGTCCTCAAACGGGAGCCGGCTTTGCTTTTTGGGAAGGCGCTGGTGCGGGGCAGCGGGAAGCTGGTGCTGATGGACAAGCTGCTCACTCGGCTCAGGGAGCGAGGAAACAGGGTGCTCATCTTCTCGCAAATGGTCCGAATGTTGGACATCCTGGCTGAATACCTGGCCAAGAAACGATACCCGTTCCAGGTAGGATTTGGTTTGATTTTTTTAATCCTACCTGTTCATTTGGAATTGAGATCGAAAGCTAAAGCACGCTTCGTTGCCGTCTCAGACCGAAAAACAAGACCCGAAACAGATTGCACGCTTACAGAAATGCTATATAGTTAGCTACTTTTGACCCTTTGCTATGTATTGACATTTAAGCTTTAGCTTTGTGGATTTCAATTTTAGTCTTTAAAAAATGCACAATTTGCATACTTCAATATTTGTCTCCTGGGATTAGACTAGCAATCGATTTAAGGCGCCATCCGCATTTTCCATGAATTTGCCTTCGATAAAGAAACTCCGTCAAATTGTTTGAAACGAAGCAAAAGTGATTAAATATTCCTATGTTAGGTGACTCATACATGAGTTAATGTACCTCACCAGCACATTTACAACAGATTATATTTCTAGATTAAAGCCATTCTATTTGAAAGAGGTGATTTTGGAGTCTTTCTTCTGAGGGGATCAAAGATGGAGCCTATGTCCTTATTATTAGATTAGATTAAATAACTTTATTCATCCCGTATTTGGGAAATTTCATTGTCACAGTAGCAAGAGGGTGCGGATACAGACACAGGAAAAGATATTTTAGACATAAATGAATAAATTAATAAGTACATATATAAATAAATAAATATATAAATGAATACGCGTGTTGCTGAAATATATATATATATATATATATATATATATATATATATATATATATATATATATATATATATATATATATACATGCATATAGTGTTTTTATAATTTTTATATATATATTTTTTTATTTTCATTTTATTATTATTATTTATTATGAGTAAAAGTAGATGCTATTGCAGCCAATGTGTTAAAAGGTGATATGAAAGTGTTCGAATTTTTGGGGGGGTTTGCTCCGAGTTCAATTTGTTTCTTAAATGTTCATTTGTGTTCCTATCTCATGTATTGCAACGTTGACTAATGTGTTAATGTTGACACAGATCAAATAGCAACGATGTGGTACACATACTTGGCCAGGCCGAGAGTTCATGTAGTTATTTTTAACGGCGACTTGTTTTATATGGAACTGCAGGCAATGCTTCAGAAGGAGGCTTAGCTCTGCCCGGATTAGTTGGCGCATTTCTTTTCCACCCATTAGCATTGACTTGTTTGTTTATTACTAAATTTTTTAAAAAATTACTTACTTTTCTCTTTGTAGCGATTGGATGGCTCCATCAAGGGAGAAATCCGAAAGCAAGCGCTGGATCACTTCAACGCCGAAGGTTCAGAGGTACGTTACAAACGTGCACCGGAACTAATAAAGAGCTTTTGAACAAAATCCATTTGGCGATATTACCTTGCACCATTCTCACATCGATTCAAAATCCATCTGAATCCATCTCTACATTTGGAAGAAAAATTAATATGAATATGACGAGATTAAAATTGAACTATTGCAAGGTTAAGATCAAAATATGATGAGTGTTAAATTATAGATTCTACTATTACAAGATTCAAGTTGTGAAATGGTCATTTTGTTGCTTATTTTTGAGAGCACTTTTTTTCTCCATAATATTAGAAGTCATACAAGTCATATTTGGAGAAAAGTCATAAAATTATGCCATTGAAAACATTAAACAACTTATTTTTGCATCACTCGAACCAGAAGTTGTTCAAGGTCTGCAGACATTTGGTGACATTAGGTCAGTGTGAAAAATTCGATTTTGGAATCATTTTGGAGGTTTATGTGATTCCTGCTGATAAAACTTTGATGAGAATGACTATTGTTAAGATAGGCGACATAGTTTTAAATGAAAATATTTTTAGCTGGTGGCGTCCCTTGAGATGTTTTCAATCCAAAAAGTGTCCCGCAGCTCCAAAACACTGCTCTAGCCAATGGAAGTCATCTAGAAATCCCCGATAATCAGCAGTTTCAAACCTGTCAACTCGCTCTTCCAGGACTTTTGCTTCCTCCTGTCCACGAGAGCCGGAGGTTTAGGAATCAACTTGGCCTCGGCCGACACGGTGGTCATCTTTGACTCGGACTGGAATCCTCAGAATGACCTCCAGGCGCAAGCGAGGGCTCATCGGATCGGACAAAAGAAACAGGTGAGTTCGGCGAGAGTTGACGGAAAAGTGGGGAAAAAAAGGTTCGAGTGGATTTTGTCCTGGTTTTAGGTGAATATATATCGGCTGGTCACCAAGGGGACGGTCGAGGAGGACATCATTGAGAGGGCCAAGAAGAAAATGGTTTTGGATCATTTGGTCATCCAACGAATGGACACCACTGGTCGGACTGTTTTGGACAGCAACTCGGGAAACACCAAGTAATTTCTATTAGTGATTTTGTTTCTTTTTCATCATTTTTGTCACACTTTTTTTGGTCTTTTTTTGGCTTTCAGTTCTAACCCATTTAACAAGGAAGAGCTCACCGCCATCCTTAAGTTTGGCGCAGAGGAACTCTTTAAAGAAGCGGAAGGAGAGGAATCGGAACCTCAGGTATTGAACGTGACCTCCATTTTTTTTACAAGTTAAACCAACGGGTCCTCATTTATTTGTTGTTGTTGTTGCAGGAAATGGACATTGACGAGATCCTGAGATTAGCTGAAACGAGGGAAAGCGATCAGGGGCAAAATGCCACGGATGAACTCCTGTCTCAGTTCAAGGTGCCTTCATTGAGTTAATGGTCATTGCCATTTTTAAAATCGGATTATTGTAGCTAATTGATCAATAGTTGCAAATCTGTTTACATTCATTTACAGGTTTCAGTTACTGTTTACATACACTCTTTAACAAAACAAATGGCTGAGTGTTAAGACCTACCGTATGCATGCATGTGTATGTACACGTGTGTATATGTGTATATATATATATATATAATATATATATGTGTGTATATATATATAATATATATATATGTGTGTATATGTATATATATATATGTGTATATATATATATATATATATATATATATATATATATATATATATATATATATATATATATATATATATATATATATATATATATATTTCAGCAACAACACGCTTATTTATATGTATATGTACATGTACATGTATTTATTTATTTGTTAACTTACTTATTACCTATCTATTTATGTATAAAATATCTTTCCTATTTCTGCATCCTCACCCTCTTGCTACTGTGACAACGAAATTTCCCAAATACGGGATGAATAAAGTTATCCAATCCAATTCACCACCAATTTTGGCCAACCTAAAATGGCCACCGCATCCCACAATGCAGCAAGGTTTCACACTGCATTTTGGGCTAGGGTCTCCACGACGAACGCAAACACGACTGTTTTAACATCCGGTTAACAGGCGTGGAAGATACGTTTCTATAACCGTTAAAAAAAGCCTGATGCAAATTGGATTGTTTTTAATATGTACAAATGGGGCAGATTTTTTTTCCAAAACAAACTGTGTTGCAAGATCATCATCAGGACTGCAATTCTTATATTTAGTACATTTTTCTCCCTTATTTTACACAAATGATTACATTTAGAGATGCGGCAAAAAACATTGCAAAAACTTTCAACGTTTTTAGGAACTGCAAACCGTACGTAATCCGAGATTAGATTAGTTTGTAGTTTATGATTTCTGTTAAACACAACAGTTTTATTTTGTTTTAATTTGCAGGTGGCCAATTTTTCCAGCATGGAAGAGAGCGCACCCGACTTGGAGGAAAAACCTTCTCGGGAGTGGGAAAGCATCATCCCCGAAGATCAGCGGCGTAAAGTGGAGGAGGAGGAGAAGCAGCGGGAAATGGATCTGTTTATGTTGCCCAGAAGTAGGAGCTCCAACAAGCGGGTAATCAACGACTGATTGGTCGCCACAAACATACTGCCGTCCCATTCATTTAAACTGGGTGGGGCAGTGCAATGGTAAAATGAACAAATATTTGCCACCATCTTCAAACCTTTATTTTTTCCAGTTGAAATGTCAGACAAAGAACACAAGAAAACAGAAAACTAAGTTCTAAAGGGCGATTTGATTTATCGAAGGAGAAAAAAACAATTTACGAATACCCTGTCCCTTGTGAAATTGTAATTATTACCTAAATAATCTTGGGTTGGGTGGTTTTGCGTAGTTTTTTTCTCCCTTGATGAATAAAACTGGTATTTTAAAACTTTATTTGTTTACTCAGTTTCTTAATTTTGTTTGCTAACCTTTCAAAAAGTGAGATCCTGATGCAAAAAGTTTAGAATTTTTAAAAACAAGCAAATACTTGCAGTTTAGTCATTAAGCCTATATGGCCAAAATTATCCTACTATTATACATGTCATTTGAGAATTTTTTTTCATGATGAAAACTTATCAATCATATAAATAGGACACATTAGAGACAAATAATTTGTGTTTTTGCAGAAGGGACCATTAAAGAGTTGAAAGAATTTCAAATATTTTGTGATTTTTTTTTTTTTTTTTTCAAAGGTTGGCACCATAAAGTAAATGATTTGTAAAATGTGAATTTCAAACCACAGGCTCAAGCCAACGACAGCGACAGCGACGTGGGCTCCAAACTCAAGCAACATTCTTCCGGCTCCGACAGCGAGACAGACGACAGCGACGAGGATAAAAAACCCAAGAAAAGAGGCCGGCCTCGAGCTCGCAAAAACAACGTGGAGGGTTTTAATGACGCCGAGATACGCAGGTCAATATTTAGTGCCGATCGCTGGTGTTTTTGGAGAGCTTTTTTTTTATGTTTCTTTATTATTTTGTAGGTTTATTAAGGCTTACAAGAAGTTTGGAGCGCCACTTGAACGGTAAGTGTGTCATTCTATACAATTGGAGGAAATTTGACGACCCACGCGTTAAATTTTAAATAATCTGAAAATATAAGTAGTAAGTAAATAAACAAAAACACGCTATCACAAACTTTATAAACCTCAAAGACCCCAAAATGTAATCATTTGTTTTATATTACAAATGCAGCAAGTTAGATACAAACACCTTTATTATTTGCTGAGTGATGTCCCTGCTTTTAATTTTCATAATAATATTGACTAGTGATTAAATGTATCATTCCAACACAACATGTATATGATCATAAGACAATTAGTGTATTATTAAATCTATAATTTTACGATTGAATACTTAATTTAGTTTTAAAAGTTAGTCCTTTTGGTGAGTAGTAACATCTAGCTAAACAGCTAGCATCTACTCAAGAGAAAAAAACTAACATTTGTCCACCAGTACAGATTTGCAATCTCTTTTATGGATATGCAAAGAACAAGACAGTAATAAAATGATATTTTTTCTTTATTTGACATAAGTTTCCTCTTGTTTAGCAGTAGAGCTAGCTTCTACTCTTGACGGAAAAGGCTAGCATTAGCATGGATTTGCAATCCTGTTACTGCAAAATGCTGAAAAGAGCAAACGACTATACGGCGCATCGTATTTTTAGCCGCAGTGTCAGTAACGAGTGCTATTTCTGTATTTTACACACACAAAGGACGCACCGTTTTTATAGACGCAGCCAGGCATGGCAAAACATACACCATCTTAAACATACACGCTACACCCACACACTAAAAACACGTTTTTAAAAAGGCAACGGAAGCAAAACTGAGTTCGGTTGTACTTTATTTAGCCATTTTACAATGTACTCACATCATCACCACCCACAAATCCATCAAAGTACTCATTTTCTGTGTCCGAATTGAACAATTGTCTGAATGAGTCACCGAAAACGCCAAGTTTTGTACATTCGTCCAGGCGGCCACAATACATTCGCAAATAGTAGCTAGTCTTCCCTGCTTCGTAAAGCTGTGTTGATGTCGATCGCCAGGCCACAATCCATTGGGTGTATTGACAAAAGAACTACATATCCCAGCAGTCACTGCGCACTACTTTTTCTACGGGGAAAATAATAGAGTCGGGGGCTGCTTGCCGTAGTTGTGAGAGCTGTAGAGGATGGTGTACCCTATCCACTGATTGATTTTATCTTATCGTGATAACAATTTTAATATTGGTCCATATATAAAGCGCACTGGATTATAAGGCACCCTGTCTATGTTGGAGAAAATTTAAGACTTTTATGTGCGCCTTATAGTCGTGAAAATATAGGTATATATTTTTTGAAAGCTATGTTGATCAAGCTTTTGAAAGTTTATGCCTCATTATTGATAAATGTGTGAAGAAAACCAGACAAGAGAACTATTTCCCAACAATTTCAGACCCAAAATGTCTTCCAATCCTGGAACAGCCCAAACAAAGACTGTTTAGTTAACCCAGTAAATCAAATTTGACCACCATCTCCAGGTTAGAAGCCATCGCCCGGGACTCCGAGCTGGTGGACAAGTCCATCGCGGACCTGAAAAGACTTGGCGAGCTCATTCACAGCAGCTGTTTGGCTGCAGTCCAGGAGCATGAGGAACACCTGAAGGAGAACCCTGTTGAAGGTAAACTCTGGCCGTGGACGCCGGTTGAACAAAAGTAGCTAAGAATGTGGTGGACGCAGCTAAAGGTCCCGGGAAACGGCGAGGAATCAACATCAAGATCTCGGCAGTGCAAGTCAACGCCAAGTCCATCATCCAACACGAAGAGGAGTTCGAACCCTTGCACAAAGCCATCCTGTCCGATCCCGCCCAGAGGAATACGTAAGCGAGCCGCAATTTTCACTCAGGGTTGACGAGTTGAACGCTTCCGGTTGACCCACGTTGGGTTCCTGACAGGTTCAAGTTATCCTGCAGAGTCAAGGTGGCTCATTTCGACGTGGACTGGAACGAGGAGGACGACGCTCAGCTCTTGCTGGGGATTTACGAGCACGGATTCAGCAATTGGGATCTGATCAAGACCGATCCTGATCTCAAGCTCTGCGAAAAGGTAAGTCAACTGGGGGTGACCTCCGTTGAGGAGCGAGCCAGAATGTGAATAGCCAAAATCCAAATAGGTTGGGGTTCTCGCAACGTCCTAAATCTGACTCATCTCAGCGTTGAATTTTGTCTCTTGGGTCTTAAAAACCTTTGAATGTGTCTCACTTTGTCTGAAATTGTAGCGTAAATTTTCAGAAAAGGTTTTCCCTGGTGTTTTATAAGCCTGGCGGGTTTTTCCAGCTCCTGCTAGCTAAATACTGAGGAGTGGAAAAAAACGTTTAAAAAAAAAATATATATATCAAGATGGAATGACATGAAAAATACATTTTTTTGCTATTTTTATTACCCAGCCCTAATTATTGATACACTTTTGTTGATGAAAAAAAAAGATGCTCACGAAAAATTGCCTGAAACTTAAAAAAGTAACAATACAAAACAATGTAAATTAAAAGTGAACACTCAAAATTAGCCAAAACTTTCATTCTATTTACAATAAAATGCTAAATAATGAAACAGGACCTACTGTACCCAGTTCATTAGCAACCAGCCCTTCCTTTTCAAATGGCCTGGACACCCATCGTCGTCAATTTCAGCCAATGAGTTTCAGGCTCTAAAAAAAGTTAGCTTCCATGTTTGAATATAATTTTTATTTTTCAGATTCTGCCGGACGATCCGAGCAAGAAGCCGCAGGCCAAGCAACTTCAAGCGAGAGCAGAGTACCTACTCAAGCTCCTCAAAAAAGAACAAGGCAGCGCAGACGTGTCCAAAACGGGCGACGAGGTAAGTCAGCATGCGACGACATTTTGCTTGTTCCCCGTATTTCGACCCGCCTCACTCACTTGTCCTACAGGTCAAAGTGAAGAAGAGGAAACCTCGGGTGAAGAAGGAGAAAGTCATCAAGGACGAGCAGGGAAACGAAATCTCCTCCCCGCGTTTGTCCGATAATCCTTCGGAAGAGGGCGAACTCAAGGTAGGGTGTGCAATTTAGGCACCTGGCTTCTTTTATTTCAAGAATGACTTCAGTTTTCTGAAAAATTCATAAATATTACTGTCTGATTTCACTCAAATTGCTGAACCATCCCACTGATGATGATCTATAACAGAACATCTTGAAAATGATCATACCACTGTATTAATAATAAGAAATATATCATTACAATACAGACATATTTTTCAGTCACGTGGATCACATATCAAATGTTAATAATATAATGGCCTACTTGGAGATTTATTTTTGTGTTTATTATTCAAGCATATTGCATAATTTTCAAATAAACTCACTTCAATCCAAAAAAAACACTACATTTTCAGTCAATGAAAAAAGGATTTCAATGTGAAAATGTAGTTGAGACAAAAAAAATACATTTGAACACTATTTGGGATTTAAAGTGTATTATTTCTACAATATATATATATATATTTTTAGATTGAAAACGTTTTGTGTTGAAGCCATTTTCAGGAAAATAATTTGCTTCAATCTAAAAATGTGTTTTCAATCCATGAAAATGCAAAAATAAAACCATATTTTTTCATCAATGGCTACAATTTAGACATAAAAATGTCTCAATCCTAAAATGTAGACTGGCGTTTTGATGATTTTGCATCATACCTGTCAACCTCTGCCGATAACTGCCCTTATAAATGATTATGATTCCCCTTACAAACCCCCCAAAAACCTTACAAACACCGTACGACTCGTACGGTGTTTGTAAGGTTTTTGGGGGGTTTGTAAGGGGAATCATAATCATTTATAAGGGCAGTTATCGGCAGAGGTTGACAGGTATGTTGCATGTACATTTGAGCAGGAAGATGGTTCCGAAAAGTCCCCGGCCAAGAAACGACAGAAGAAGAAGGACAACAAGGAGAACAAGGAAAAACAGGGAACCCCGAAGAAGGAGAAGGATGGGCATAAAGAGAAAAAGGGCAACAAGGGCAGGAAAGAAAAGGTTATTTTCCTTCTTCTCGGTAACTGTTTAAAAAAAAGTTGGGCCCTAACGCCCTCGTTTGACATTTTTCAGGCCAAAGGTGCCAAAGCGCGGAAAAGCCAAGGACCGGTTCACATCACGGCAGGTTCCGATCCCGTTCCCATCGAAGGGAATGAGGAAGACGAACTGGACCAGGAGACTTTCAGTATTGTGAGTTTGAAACGAGCCCAAGCCACGGAATAAGTGTTTCCAACAAGAGGTTTTTGAAACGGTGTGTGCGTGTGTGTGTGTTTTGGAAAAGTGCAAGGAGCGCATGAGGCCGGTGAAGAAGGCCCTGAAGCAGCTGGACAAACCCGACGAAGGCTTGTCGGACCTGGATCAGCTCCAGCACACGCGCACGTGCCTGCTCAAAATCGGAGACCGCATCACCGAGTGCCTTAAAGCCTACAGCGATCCGGAGCATGTGAAAACATGGCGACGGTAAAATGACTAGGATTGGAGATGATTGCACTGGCCACTAGAGGGAGTTAAATCATAGTACAGAGAGGATTTCAAAAGTTCAACTGATATTAAATAGACACTTTAAAAACATTACAACCTATTAACACCTATTCATTTTCTAGAGAACTAATAAAATGACACACTTTGTTTTCCACAGAAACCTTTGGATTTTTGTGTCCAAATTCACAGAGTTTGGCGCAAAGAAGTTGCACAAGCTCTACAAAATGGCCCAGAAAAAGCGCTCACATGAAGAAGAGGCAAGTGTCTTCATCTTCATCTTCATCTTGCCCCCCACTCCTCATCCTCATCTGGCTTTTTTTCGTCTTCTTCCTCACAGAAGGAACACAAGAAGAAGGACGACGCTGCCGGGCGAGGAAAGTCTTTCCGGCCGGACGCTTCGGCGTCCAGTCGTGACTCGGCGGGTCCGCAGTCGGCGGGGTCTCACTCCATGGCGGGGGGGCCCCACGGGCATCACAGAGATTACAACATGGGCGCCAAACGACATTTTCCCAACGACGGTAACATCATTTGAATTTTAACGAGTTGATTTTTATTAGATGTGGCACCCTCCCACTTTGAATGGATTGGACGTCTAGCACTGTCAATGGCAGCCAAAGAGTATACTTAATTTGGTGGTTCTTTGATTTGCCACTAGAGGGAGGAATTGAGAGTAACTGATGTTTTGGGTCAGGGGTGTCTGACTCGTTCGTGGGCCGCGTTAACATCAAGTCGATTTCATGTGGGCCGGACCATTTTAGATATAATATTTAGATTTCTTTTTATAAATGGATTAAAAGCCCTGAATATTCAGTTTTTTTATAGATCTAAAACAATGTTTATTTTAGCTTTTTTATATATTTTTAGATTTTACAAAATGATTTTTGAACTAAAAACACAGAAAAAATGCAAAAAAAAAATACAATTATTGATTTAAAATGGGTAAAATCAGGAAATTTATTATACATCTATACTCTCCATTTTAATTTGATCCAAAAACAGAAAGTCGGCACTCATGATTGACTTTCCCGGGCCACACAAAATGATGCGGCGGGCCAGGTTTGGCCCCCGGGCCGCCACTTTGACACGTGTTTTAGGTGATTATCTTTTAGAAGCCAAACTCCAAATGAATTGCCACAAAATTAAATTTCTTTCATCTCTGAATACAAAAATTGATTTTTCTGTGGTTTCGTGTTTTGTAAAAATGTCACGTAACCGTCAAAATGTGCCGACAGAGCGGGGCGACTGGCAACGGGAGCGCAAGTACAACCACCCGGGCAACAGCAACCCGTCGTGGCAGAGCGAGCGCCACCACTCGTACGACGGCCACCGCTACAAGGACCACTACGGCGACCGGCACGCCCATGGCGACTCTTACCGCAGCTCGGGCGGTTACCGTAACAACAGCACGCCGCGAAAGAGGCCCTACGACCAGTACGGCAACGACCGGGATCACCGAATGCATCGGCCCTACTACGACAGGTATAAAAAAAACACGGCTACATTAAATGGATTGGACGAGGAAATATTTGTTTCAGTTGTAATTTTTTAAACAAGAAAATATATTTTTTACATTAATACAAAATATGTACTTTTTAATTATTTTTTAAATAATTAAAAGGGAATAATGATTTGAAAAGTATTTTTTTCTTTTTGAAATTAAAAAAAAAGTATTAAAGGGAATATTGACAGGTGTTTTCTGGGTGTTTTGAATATGAAAAGAGCATTTAATGTGTAGATATTTAAAAAAATGGATAAAAAGAAGGCAGTTTATGGTTTAGCGTATTTAATGTATACTGTTTTTGTTTAAATGAATAACCATAATACTATATTTTTTGTTTTCCTATTTATTCCAAAAATGTAAATTAATATTGAGTTTGCTGTTTTTGAACAGTTTTCCCCTTCCTCATTTTTTTTTAAAAATAAACAATGCAAAGTTGAAGAAAAATTGCCATCATAATACAATATTTTTTGTTTTCCTATTTATTCCCAAAATTTAAATTAATAATGAGTTTGCTGTTTTTGAACAGTTTTTCCCCTCTTTCTCCTTTTTTATTTTTTTTATTTTGTTTTTTAAATAAACAATGCAAAGTTGAAGAAAAATTGCCATCATAATACAATATTTTTTGTTTTCCTATTTATTCCAAAAATTTAAATTAATAATGAGTTTGCTGTTTTTGAACAGTTTTCCCCCCTTTCTCCTTTTTTTTATTTTTATTTTATTTTGTTTTTTAAATAAACAATGCAAAGTTGAAGAAAAATTGCCATTGTCCATTTCACCTTCAGGCACCAGGACCCCAAAAGACGGCGTCCTGACGACTTCCGCCCCAATTACCACCACCCGGGACGCGAGGGCCCCTCTCAGGACTTCCGCCGGATGCCGGACCGCCGCCCCCCCCTCCCGCCGGGCCCGGACCACTACAACAGACCATTCGTAGCGGACAAACCCCT
Source organism: Stigmatopora argus (assembly GCF_051989625.1). Lineage (NCBI taxonomy): Eukaryota > Metazoa > Chordata > Actinopteri > Syngnathiformes > Syngnathidae > Stigmatopora > Stigmatopora argus. The sequence goes on along the minus strand of NC_135389.1, from coordinate 19,060,716 downwards.
GCCGCTGGACCCTCGTTCGCCTCCGGCCCAAAAGTCCCCGCACGAAGTCCTCTCGTCGCCGGCGGACCCCAACGCTCCGGCCGAGCTCGCCTGGACCAACAGGAAGAACTAAAAGTTTGGACCGACCGGCTCACTCATAAACTGAAAAGACAAACAACCCTCACCCTCATCGAAGTGACTGGACGCTGTGGAATGGATGCTTAGTCCCATGGACTACCTTTTTTTAGGCTGAATTTAGGACAAATTGAACTCTTGACTGACCTTAAAGTGCCTGATGGATTTTTTTGTTTCGTTTTTGTTTTGTTTTAAACTACAATAGGAGGATTTTTCGTTTCAATCTCCGCACTTCACTTTGAATGTCACCGTGTGTCGTCACGCCCACCTTCTTTTTTTTTTTACCCTTGCGTCTGTTATGTTACAAATTGTTGGTAAATTGCTAGGAAAAATTCCAAATTGGAAACGTTCCACACTAAATTTTTAGTGACAACTAGCCAACAATCACACAAGCACCAACTCGTAACTATCAAGCCAACATAGCATAATCAAAATTATGCTAAAAATAAATTTTCCCCACCAAGTTCCTTCAGTTGGTGAAAGATGAACCAGACTTGTAATGCAATTACAGTATTTCCCCCTGATTTCTATAAAGCTATTTTACTCCCCCCCAAAAATACAGTGGCAATGAAAAAATAAATAAACACCACAATGCCAAAAGCTGGAACACCAAAACAAAATGACCACAACAAAAGCTGATTTACAACGGTAATTACACTCGTGCTTTTTTGCTTTGCAACTATGTATAGGAGAGCCCATTTAGCTTCGACGTTCGCCGTTAGCATTTAGCTACGTTTGTACAACGACAGTTAGCACACACCTGTCTTAATGATTGGGGTGAGGGCTACACTATCGTAACTGGATGCTAACGGAAGCGACGAACATTCAACACCCTACTGGAACTGGATGATTACATCTGAGCAAAGATGGTCACGAAGCCAAAAACCTACATTACCGTGGTAAGTCTACTTCCATTGTATATGTATTTCTGACACCCTTTATTTAGAAATGTGCTTTTTTTGTGTGTGGATCATGTCAATGCAACTTTAGCGTAACTGTTGTTAGAACGCCGAAACACAACATGCTATTGTTAGCATTAGCACGCTTTGAAAGCCACGAAATGTTATTTTTTATTTCAAGAAATGAAAAATGCCACAATGAAATAGAAACGGAAGAAGCAGTATTTCATGCTTGGTGTCTCGAGGGCGACGCTATCGTTTTTTTTCTACCACCGTGTTAATGAACGAATGTGTGTGTCATTGCATTTTAAAGGCATTTGCTTTGTACACGGCCCTCCATTTTGTGCCTTATTGATGCTGGCACAGTACAGTATATAGTATTCCATGTACACTACTATGGCGGTAGGCTAGCTCGTTAGCATTTCTAAGACGATGTATCTTTCACACCGGAAACAAAAAAATCTATTTCATAACGGGGACGACTTTCACGGAGACAATATAATGCATTTTTGGTCCAGGTATGCAAATGAGGTGTACAAAAATAATGTACGTATCTGTGCTGCTCTCTTTCAGTATAAAGTATAGAATTAATTAAGGCCAAGTGTTAGATTTGAGATTTCAAAAGAAGATGCTCATGCCTTGACAACATGAAACATGCCGTTTAAATGGGAGAATTGTCACGCTGTAATGTAAAATCTGTCAAGGTAAAATATGATTTTGACAAAATCAGATTTATGTGAACGTTAGAATTCGTCATGTTGAAACTTGCAAATGTAACGTTGGTCATGTTAAAACGTTGGAATGTGATACTGAACTTTTTCTGCCGAATAGAAAATCACCCACGTTTTTCAATCTCTCAATGTAACAAATCAATGCCAAATTGTCTTTCCTGCTTCCAAGGATAAAATCTAAAAGTCCACAAATATGAAAATACCCAATAAGCTATTAAGTCTAAAAAAAAATCTCTGAAATTCAACACTAATTTTGCAATATGTAGACCAAAAAAATCTACATTAAAAATAAGAAATGACATTCGCTCACTCACATTTTTAAGAACATGCAAGGAATGCCCCAACGAAGCTTAAACTGGTTAAGGGACCATAAAGTTGTAACCATCATGTATTATGTGTGGTCAAAATACAGAAAAAAAGTGTTTTCTCTTCCTCCTCCATGTCAAGTTGTTCTGCGAGAAAATAAAATTCTAATTTATATTTGTGACAACAACCACTCTTAATGAGAAATGCTCTTGTACATATGTTTGAACATATGTAATAAAGTTTGTTAAACTTCAGATTCGCAGGCTTTCATATTTTCATCATTTTTAACTTACTGGCTGCTAATGACACTGAAACGATTATTTATGTTCGGTTAAATTCCACTAGAGGGCAGTAGATGACTAACAAATAAACTAATACGCTTCACTTACAAGACATTTTCTTTTATTCAATAAATAATTGACAATACAAACAGCGCGTCATTTTTCTTTTACATACAGTTTGATCTATTGGGCCGTTTTCCAGCTGTTTTGTTATTATTATTTTAAATTCCAAACAACATCAACAACGACAACACAAGAGCTAGATGAAAACATAAAGTGCGTTGAATTGGCAAGCATGAGCAGCACAAAACGCAAAATGTTAAAATTGGGATTTGTGCTGTTCGTGGCTCTGCAAAAGAAAAAGAAAAAAAACATACAATATTTCACTTTCACAGTTCATATCAAATCAACACAAGCACACACACTACACAATCTCACATCAGCTACTATAAGTCACAATATAAAACGCATCTACAAACAAGAGTAATGTGGGAGTATATCCGTGGACATTTTCAGTAACCAATTTTTTTTTGTATTTACTGTGAAGTAATGTTAGAGTTGTTTTATTTTTGTATCATTTGTGTAGAATTTTTTTAAAAATATTGTATTTGGTGATATTTGTTGTGAAATAGCACAAAAATGCAAAGAAGAAAACATCACTGCCATTTGAGTTTGAATTTAAGATGTTGAATTAAAAAGAAAAAAGGCATGTTAGAGGTTCAAAATGTAGTCATTTTGTGCATGTATTAACTACACTTATGACATAATTTGATGGCAAAATGGGAAATTGAAGGTAAAATTTCAGGGTGGTAATAACAAGCAAACAAAAAAGACAACATTGTTGTTAAACTCAGATGGCAAAAGGAAATATTGAATCTTTAGTATATATTTTTTCAATATTTTTTAATTCAATGGAAGAAAATACAAGTGATAAAAGTTTTTAATAACTAATTTCATTCTTTAGTGTTTTATTGAAAAGAAAGTGATCAAAACTGTTGACAATTTGATTGTCGAAATCTTAAATTCAAACCCAAATGGCATCTCACCACCACAAATTTGAGGGACTGATTCTTCTTAAAATATACATTTAAAAAAGAATATTCATTGTTCTGAAATTTTGTGTCAAAAACCAAATAAACTCCAAGAACACAGATAAACTCCCATCCCAAATTCCACAATACAATCACTTAAATGGCGTCGCTGCTGCCGTCAAAGCACCCGAGAAACAAAAAATCCAAAAGTTAGGGCAGCAGTGACAAATACTTCAGTGTTAAAATCAACCCAAGACGATTAGTAATCGAGCTTGCGTTCAAATTGGTACCAAATGCCGCTGGTTGCGTTTGTTGGCACGGAGGCTTGTTTCTTTGGCGACCGCTCCAGCCTGCCAATGGCGACGTTACGCCGTATTTCATCAAAATTGGGGGCCTCTGCTCCCAATGGCGCCGTGCTGGCGTTCAAAACCCGCGACAATAAACTGCAATCCAATGAAAATTGGACGCTTGGCGCTTTCTGCCAATAGTGTTGCGAAATTAGCGCAATTACCGACATTGGAAACGGTTCAAGAGACCTGATGGGAACGTAAGCTTGGCTTAAATTAGTCGTTTTTTTCTCAGTTGTTAACAATCGCCATTTTCACGATGATACAATATGATTTTAATGACAAAATATGCCATGATTTGATCGCTTGAACACTTGGTCAAATCAGTCAGCTGACTTAATGAACGGTACAAATCAATTTGGATGGTTTGCCAATTTTGTTGTTCTGATACATTTTTGCGAGCCGATACTACGCCATTGAGAAAATTAGCTATTAAAATATCTTGATGTACAGTAATCCCTCAAATATCGCGAACAATAGACGCATGGCCACGAGAAGACAAATGACTTGGACTAAAATTCCCATTAACCTGTTTTTTTTTTTAATTTGTATCAAACGGAAAGGAACTATTTTCACTCCGAGTACAGTATTTAAAGTATTTACATTTATATGAATATATATAATATATATTTAAACATTAATACATTACAGTCTTTTGATGTGCTTATAGCTGTAATATTTAATACATATACTTTTTGATACTTGTACTTGTGAACTTGCATTTCTGTATATGTGCGAAAAAACATGTATTGTGGTAGTAATAATAATTCACGTTTTTTCGTTTATTGCGGCCACGTCTGGTCTACGTTAACCGTGATATTGGAGGGATTACTGTACTTTCCGGTACGCCTATTGGAAAATTCTAAAATCAAATATATTGACAGAAAAAGCGCTGCGTTCACAGCTTGACGTAAAGTGTCGGAAAATCACGTGAGCGTGTTAGTAGGTCTCGTCGATGCAAATACTGTTGGAAAATTCTACACTAGAATAAACGACTTTGGGGCGTTAGTTGTTAGCACACGCATTTTAGTACGCAAACTATGGTAAATATTTAGGGTTTACTTTGCTTAACTGGATCTGGAAACATGTATCGTCACCAGAATTTTTGGGAGGCTCGTCTCATGTTGAAAAATTGACATCGCTGCCATCTGCTAGCAGTTGCGCAGCAGGAAAATATTGGCCTAGCTTGAAATTCACAACAGCGTTAGCCTCTTCTTCCCAATGAAATCTCAACTCATTGGCCAGCACTGACGGCGATTGACGTCCAGTGCGTTTAATTCCATCCGTCAGCCCCAACTTTATCGTCCATGAATTAATAGCAACATGGAATATTCCCCAAATTCTCCATCTTTGGACAACGTGAGGCCCATTTACAACCTTACAGAGCAAGTGCGCAGCCCAAGAGCACGGCAAGAACATTGAACAAGACGCGTTGAGTCGTCACGTGCGAGGGAGCCACGTTGGCGAAGGCGTCCTTGTCGAAGATGTGATAGCGTTTGCTATTGGAGTGTAGCATCTTGACGTCCTCCAACGCGTAGTAGGCGGCCATGGTGAAGTTGATGTCGCCGGATGAGAGGAGGTCAAAGACGCACGACTGGAAGTACAAATCCTCCACGGGAAGTCGTTCCTTGCACTTGGCTTTGGCCGCGCGATAGCTGAAGCCGGCGGATCCGCCCACCACCTTTTTGAAATCGATTCGCTGGTTGGCCGGACAGCCGTGCAGACACAGGTACAAGTCCTGGTTGTCGTCCTCCTCCACCGAGCGCACCACTTCCTCGGGCATGCGCACGGCGAAGGTCAAGTAGCGGCCCACTTGCCGGACCACCACGGTGGTGCCGATGTAGCGGGCCTGGATCTCCACGTGCTGCCCGGGTACTTTTTCCACCACGCGCAGGGCGTTGGCGCCGTGGCGCTCGCCACCGTTCTTGGAGCCGTCGGCAAAGGCAGCGGGGAGCTCGTCCGTCTCGGCGTGATACATTTTCTGGTCCACGCACTCTTGGAAGTTCTTGAAGATGATTGTCAGCTGCGGATTGATAACACCATCATGTTTCCATCAAAGAATTTACACTTGTTTGATTCAGAGGAAAACTCTTGGCCTAATTCTAGCGCGCAGTACAATGGAAGATGTCATTGAGATGCTAATGAACGTTAGCATTTTCTATTGAATGCTCAGAACAATGAATATTCACATACAAAAGGAACATTCTCCGAGGGAAAAAAATAACACTCCCAAGGATATGCTCTTTGTGCGATAGCGAAAAGAAGTGATCTTAACAGAGCTTTTTTTGGGGACTTCTGCTACGTTAAGTTACTGTCAGTGTAGTTAAGGTGTGCCCAATTAATTAATTAGCCCAAAGACATTTGAAAAAAAAAAGAATTGATGTGTATCCATTACTAAAAATACCTACCTATGTATACATGTATATCTGTGTATGTATATGTATTTATATATATATATATATATATATATATATATATATATATATATATATATATATATATATATATATATATATACATATACATATATGTATATATACACATATATTTACATATATATATATATATACATATATACACATATATATTCTTTTTTTCTTTCAGCAACACGCTTATTTATTTATTTATTCATGTATTTATTCATTAACTTGCTCATTACCTATCTATTTATGTCTAAAATGCCTTTTGCTGTGTCTGTATTCTCACCCTCTTGCTACTGTGACAATGAAATTTCCCGAATACGGGATGAATAAAGTTATCCAATCCAATCCAAAACTCAATTCTTATCTTTCTAAGCAAAAGTGTACTTTTGAAGTAGTGTCTTATCCAAGAAGAGTGACACATCATGATTTACATTCAATTTTTAGTTTTGTCGTCATCAAAAATCCCATACTATGATTGAAGTATGTTAAGTTTCCGTATTAAGAAAATGCAAAGTCGTAATTCAAGGGAGCGCTCAATTTCCTGCCCCTCGCAATCAAATTCCATCATCAACGGCAGCCAATGAGTTAAATTCCGTACAAAACTCTAAGCTATCACTTTAGGAAATTCCTGGTTTGGTGCCATCTATCCCACCACCACTACCCAGCTTCAGTGTCACATTTCAGCTAGCTCAACACAGGGGGGGTGGAGGCCAAGGTAAACGTGCTCCCAAGAAAAAAAAATAGAAGCCAGCCCGTCTGAGCCGTGTGTAAAAATCAGGCCTCAGTGTGTAGACACAAAGAGCAGGCATTCATGGCTGTGAAAAACCTGCCAGTGAACCCCACAACTATGCTCCGGGGAGTGGCGTCGTAGGCTAGCGCTTAGCCGTGTGTACACTGTCGCTCATGTAGCCAGACCGGTCAGCAAAATGGACACTGACCAGTCATTGTCAGAGTTGCGAAACTTCACTTCACACGCTTTCAAATCTCAAGGGAGTCGGTTAAAACGGCTGTTATTCCAATGTAGCAACATTGTTTGGCTAATGCTGATCTCTTAGCAGATTGTTTGCACAGGTGCCTTTGGCTAGCTGCCTTGCTTTCCCTTTGTGCACACACACAGTCTTTGCTTTCCGTCCAAGTTGTGTGCAGTAATAGTAAAATGCCAATGGAATGAGTTCAAAAGCTAAAAATGAGGCCAAAATGTCTCATTTAATGTCATTAAGACACTGGCTAGCGACGTTAGCATGCAGGGATTAGCATTTTTCTTCTACGTTAACTTTCTAGGTCACATGTGTCAAAGTGGCGGCCCGGGGACCAAATCTGGCCCGCCGCATCATTTTGTGTGGACCGGGAAAGTAAATCATGAGTGCCGAATTTCTGTTTTAGGATCAAATTAAAATGAAGAGTATAGATGTATATTAATTTCCTGATTTTCCCCCTTTTAAATCAATAATTGTAATTTTTTAATCCATTTTTTTCTGTTTTTAGTTCAAAAATCATTTAGTAAAATCTAAAAATATATATAAAAAAGCTAAAATAAACATTGTTTTAGATCTATAAAAAACAGAATATTCAGGGATTTTAATCCAGTTCTTTTAATCCATTTATAGAAAAAAAAATCTAAATATTATATCTAAAATGGTCCGGCCCACATGAAATCGAGTTGACGTTAACGCAGCCCGCGAACCAACCCGAGTCTGACACCCTTGTTCTAGATCATTGAAATGATTTCATTTCTTATCATTGATAGTGATCTAATCCAATTGAACATCGGAAATAAGGAGTTAAGAAAAAAAGATTGTGTTTAGCCCAAAAAAATATGCAAATAGTGCGCTCAGAATGCAGTTAATGCCAACGGAAAAAAATATTGCTGACAACAGAGAGACGGGAAAAGCTCCTAAAGATCCAAGAGGGTTTTTTTTTGTGCTGGAATTTTTTAAGACCATTATACAACATAAATCTGTCCATTTTTTTATTGAACTGGTCCTCATTAGGGGGTTAAGAATTCTTCTTACTGTTAGCAGTTTGTAAGAATTTTTTGCATCTGAAAGTCATTTATGAGATGTGCTTTTTTGCTCCCAATACTGATTCCTGCCAATACTGTGCTTAATCATGATTTTTAAAAACACACAATTTCGCTCTCTTAGTATTAAATTACTGCATATTCACTTGAATGTCAAATAATTGTAGCATGGCTTGTTTACACGCTGCTTAGCAGCCTTTGTGCCTCTCTGGTATGCGCTACCATGACCGAAAGACCAAAAAATGCAAAATGTTCTTTTGTAAATGTTCGTTCAATTTAGTATCGAGCCTGATACTCGTAAAAAGTCCAAGGTCAGTGCCATTTTTTTGGCCAGGTGCGACTTATAGTCCGAAAAATACGGTAGTATTCGAAAACTGCCTGCATTTTACTGCCATATCAGGGACCCTTCTGGTAGTAGTTTTCATCCAGTCACATTCTGAACCGCTTAATCCTCATTAGGGGCGCGGGGGGCGCTGGAGCCAATCCCAGATGACTTCGGGCCAGAGGCGGGGACACCTTGAATTGGTGGCTAGCCAATCGCAGACCACAAGGAGACAAACAACCATTCACCTAGGGCAAGGGTGTCAGACTCGGGTTGGTTCGCGGGCCGCTTTAACGTCAACTTGATTTCACGTGGGCTGGACCATTTTAGATATAATATTTGGATTTTTTTTTTTTTTACACATGGATTAAAAGAATTGGATTAAAAGCCCTGAATATTCCGTTTTTTATAGCTCTAAAACAATGTTTATTTTAGCTTTTTTATATATTTTTTAGATTTTACAAAATGATTTTTGAACTAAAAACACAGAAAAAATGGATTAAAAAATGACAATTATTGATTTAAAAGGGGGAAAATTAGGAAATTTAGTATACATCTATACTCTTCATTTGAATTTGATCCTAAAACAGAAAGTTGGCACTCATGATTTACTTTCCCGGGCCACACAAAATGATGCGGCGGGCCAGATTTGGCCCCCGGGCCGCCACTTTGACACATGTGACCTAGGGGCAATTTAGAGTGTCCAATCAGCCTACCATGAATGTCTTTGGAATGTGGGAGGAAACCGGAGTACCCGGAGAAAACCCACGCAGGCCCGGGTGAGAACATGCAAACTCCACACAGGTGGACCAACCTGGATTTGAACCCAGGACCCCAGATCTGCGAGGCCGATGCGCTAACCACTCAAATATTGGTTAAAAAAAAAAAGCTCTTAACTCAAAGCGCTAGCAAGTCAAGGCACTGCTCAAATCTCAAAGACACGACGTTAAATCACCTTGCTGGTGGCCGTGGCCGAAGATCCGGGCAGCACGGGGGTGTTGGTCACCTGGACCGACAGGTACTTGTTGTGAATGAGCGGCCAGGCGCCCTCCACTTTACATGTCTGGAAGTCGTCCCCGAAGGTCCGCAGGTGGGGGTCCCCGAAGAAGCCGCAGTGCGTGTAGTTGGGGTGCGCCCGCTCGTAATGGCAAACCTCCGGCCCGTCCGAGCGCTCTTGGCTGTCGGGCGGCGGCGGCGGAGGAGGAGGCGACGCGGGGGGCAGCGGCGTGCGGGGGCGCGGCTGCGACGTGGGTCCCTCCTTGGAGCAGTTGTGCTGGCTCATCAGGTCCTCGATGCCGTGCTGGGCCGAGTGGTACGCCAAGTCGCCTCGGCAGGTTCGGGCCGTGCGCCGCACGCAGTTGTTGTACGCGCGCAGCGCCGTGCAGAACTCCTCCTCCGGCCCGGAGCTGCTGGTGGAGGCCCAAAATTCCGAGTTGCACTTGAGGATCTTGCACTGCAGACTCACTAGGGGAAGGAGGAACGCCGTGGAAATGTTGTCAAATTTCTCTCATTGGCTGACATTGACGGCCAATCCGTTTTGACTGGGAACGTTCGTTCAATGGAATTATTCATGACAAATTATCCTGAGAAAAATATTCAACAGTAAGATAAGAATTGAGACCTTGAATTCACATTGGTTTACTTTTGGAAGCCACACTTGTCTCGCTAATATTGCACTTTGAGTTTATTTTTAATGACCAAACTTGTCCTATAGTGTTAATATCTTATCAAATCGTGGCAGATTTTGTGATATTTGCAAATAATGTATGATTGTCCTTAGATGGAATATAAAAAACAGTTGCTTCAAATGTCGCTCTGAAGGATTTTAATTATTAGATTAGATGATATAACATTACATTATATTCCATTACATAACATTACTTTACAGTACAGTACGTTACGTTAGGTTAGGTTAGATTAGATTAGATTAGAATTTTTTCTCATCCCATATTCTGGAAATGTCTTGGATGATAGTGACGTGTGGTAGTATTATTTTGGCAAGTTTAAAATAAAGATTCAATTATGGCTCATCCTATTTAGTTGAAATTACAAGCTAAATTAAACGGAACAATACATTCTCTGTTCGAAAGAAGAAGAAAAAATGACCAGTCAGTTGTATTTAACTTGTTTTGGTAGTTTAGCAGCGAGATGAGGGGGCCTAAATACCCTATAAAGTCCCACTTTTATACAGGAGCTTCCGTAAAAGACTCATCGCTGTCTCCCAACCCAAACAGATGACAATAAAGACAACCTAAAATCTCAACTATCATCACGTTATCACCTTGTTGTTTAAACGGCGAGCGACTTAAGAAGGAGCGCCGATGAGGCTTTGGCAAACATTTCCAGCTGAACCAAATGGCGTGAAAGTGTCCCACAACTGTCATTCTGTTTATTAGAGTTATAAAGGGGCTTTTATCAGCCCTTTTCTAGCCCTAGTAACTTTAAACCTGTCAGGGTCGTGCTTCTTTAGAAAAGAATGGCCTAAAAAAGGCTCACTGGAGGTATCCAGTTCGCACACGCACGCACTTTTTAAATGAGTTTGAAAGACGGAAATAAAACCAACTTGACACTCGGCCATTTTTGTTGCTCGGAGAAAATGTAAGAGGGAAAGAAAGTATTAACTTTCCATGAGCTACTGTTAAATAAAAGCAAAAGCGCAGCCCATCCCCCAAAGAAAACAAAGCTGGAAAAACATCTTCAAGTGACTTTTTTTTACTTAACAAATTCAACATGCCGATTCCAGAAGCTAAAACGACGTGTTTTAACGTTATATAACGACAATCTCGCCTTAAAACCAGACATTTTCTTCAAATGTCACAAGTGTTTGCCTCCAATCTGGCGCTCCTCGCTTCCTATTAGTCACCCTAAACTCATTCGCTGCCATTGACGGCAACAGGCGTCCAATCCGTTTGCTGTCAGCTCCCCCAGTCAAATTGGATTGGACGTCTCTTGTCGTCAATGGCAGTCCAAAGTGATGCATTGATGACAGACATTCTGATTAAAATGGATTTGGTGTCAATGCATCCGCATGGCAGTGAATGAGTTAAATTGTTGCAAAACGACTCGCTTTTACGACGCTTTTCCCCAAAGTGCCGTTAAATATTACAGGTTTAACAGAATAGAAGTGTTACAGTTTGGTCAGAATGTGTGCAATTGGGCAAATTTGTCCCATTTGAGTCTTCTTACCTGAAGGAAAGAGCGACAGGAAGACGGCCAGCACTCCGCACACATCAAGCGCCGAGGGTCTTCCTCTCTTCCCCATAACCATCCATCCACCTCGGCGTCGCCCTTCACTCCTCTGCCTGCTGGAGCGGGCGACACGGCGGGGGAAGACTTGAGTAAAGCCCGGAAAGAGACTCTTAAGTGGGACGCCTCCTCCTCTCTCATCACTCCCCCTCCTCGCCGTTCGGTGGACCGAAAGTCCGCTTGGAGCAGTGGCGGTCAGAAAGGCTAACGGCGTACGGCGAGCTGCTCCTTTGGTTCCCTGGCGGGAGGGAGCCCGAGGTAGCCGCAGACGTGTGCGTCCCGGCCGGGGGAGAGAGAGAGCGAGGAGACCCGGAGAACCAATGGCCGTCCGCCCCCTCCTCGCCGCGAACTCCCACCTCCACACGGTTCAAATTACGACACCTCAAAGCGCTGACTTGTTCCACGATGAGCCACCGACGCGGTTGCAAAGCATCTACTTTGATGATTCGTTTTCTGCACCGGGGGTTGGCTGGGGGTGCTGGAGCTTATCCCAGACAACCTGAAATCGGTGGTCAGCCAATCGCAGCGCAAGGGAGACAAAGAACGACCAATCATAGCTAGGGGCAATTTTCGTGACCGGACGTTTGGTCGAAAGACGTTTGGTCCCTGGATGTTTGGTCCCCGGACGTTTGGTCCCCGGACGTTTGGTCCCCGGACGTTTGGTCGACCGGACGTTTGGTCGACCGGACGTTTGGTAGAAGAGACGTTTGGTAGAACGGACGTTTGGTTTACTGTTTATACTTTGACATTAGATATTTAGATATTAAACTCACTCTCTCTCATGATTATAATTTTGAGAGCTGGTTTCAACAGTAACAACCCGGCGACCAAACGTCCGGTCGACCAAACGTCTTTCGACGAAATGTCCGAGCACCGGCAATTTTAGCTGTTTTTTAGGAAACCGGAGCACCCAGAGAAAACCCACGCAAGCACGGGAAGAACATGCAAACTCCACATAAGAAGGGCTGGACCTGGGTTCGAACCCACGACCCAAGAAATGTGAGGCCAATGCCCTGACCACTCGTCCACTGGTTTGATTATTTGATGGATAATTTAGGCGCCGCTTAACATCAAATTCCCCCCCAAATTATGGCAATCTCAGCTATCCCAGTATTTTTTGGGGGGAGGGGGCAAGGGAGGAAACCCGGGCACCCGGAGAAAATCCACACAGGCACGGGGGGGGGGGACATGCAAACTCCACACAGGAAGGGATGGACCTGGGTTCGAACCCTCGACCTAAGAAATGTGAAGCTAACACCTTGACCACTCGTCCACCGGGCAGCTGGTTTGATTATTTGATGAATAATTATTTGATGAATAAAATGATGGCAATCTCAGCCTTTCGTCTGTAATTTTTTTTGTGGATTTTTCTAGTGTTGCAAGAGCTTTTGAGGGTGCGCCCGTGACAAATGATCGACACCTTGTTAGTCACACGTTTTGTCCGTGATTGGTTGTTTTTCCTTGGGTGCGGTTCTTACAGGTCATATTTATCATGCATTGTACAGCTGTCAAATTATAACAACTGCTTTTACAAATACAAAAAGATTTCAAGAATAAGAAATGGAGCTTGAAGCGTAGAAAGATTTTAAAAGAAATTTCAAAAAAGAAAACCACGCGAGGCCAACAAATCTTTGCTTCTAGCGGGCGAATAATCGCTTTCAGTAATTGGATGGATGGAGCATAGTTACATTCAGTCGACATTAAAGTTTTAAGAGTTGGGTTATTGCCACAAATGGGAGAAATGACAAGAAAAAATATAGTGGCTGTCAACTATTTTTGTGTGTTTGTTGTATCGGCAGCCACGAGGCGCATTCCTTCCTTCCGTCCAGGGACCCCAAAGCACCACAAACAACAAGACTTTTTTTCTCGCAGAATAATTGACGCAATATGAAGAGAGAAGAACGGGGTGTCCTTCAACCAAAATGTAGTTTTCTCACTTAAAAAAAAATATCATCCCCCATTGTGTTGTCTTTATCCTTTGTTTACTATACATAGAAAAGCACGTTGCAATATGTCGTTTTTTTTAAATTATGTTTAGAAAATATTGCTTACGTGAAGAAAATTGTTAACATAACGACATAATATTGAGTAAGCCCTATGGTAATATATGATTTAAAACAATGGTGTCAAACATGCGGTCCGGGGGCCGCAAGTGGCCCGCTAGGGGGTCCGAAAAGGGCCCCGCAAAACCAGATGTTCTTTGCTCTATTTCTTATTCGTTCTTTCTCCCTCTGTTGTCAAAACAGTGCCTTCACTGGCAGCCAATGAGTGAATAAGGAGCTTTAAGACACCCCAAAATCAACAAGAAGTCACCCGGATTGTCCAAAAATCAGCAGGAACTGAAAAAGGAACAAAAAGCATTCCGGAAAAGTCTCTCGAGATCAAGAGGAAATGATGCAAAATGTACTGAAAGTGACATGTGAGTACCCTAAAATGAAAGTGAAGTGTTGTTGGCGTATTTGGGTCGTGTCTGGCTGTTATTTTTCATAAATTTTTCTCTCATATGATGGACTTGGGTGGCCCCGCCCACATTTGTGTCGCCACATTTCAAGCAATTGAGCCTAATTTGACAAATTGTTCAGGCCTGTGGATGAATAGGCATTTTTCCATTTTTTTTCTTGACATAGATATGAATCATTTTGAGTGACACTATCAACAACCTTAAGATGTTTTTTTTCCAGCAGAAAATTAGATGGCCGATATGTTTACAGAGGTGACTAGGTGAACTGCTATACAACAATTTGGTTTCCCAGATTTTTTTAAGGGCAAATGGCTGTTTTTGGTATTCATTTAAAAAAAATTAAATATAGAACATGTAGGCCACAATATTAACATTTAGTTGATAAGTGTGTCTTATGTGACTCAAAATGGGACATGCACATCAGGTCTTAATAATAAATAATATGTAGGCATAAATATAGATTTTTGAATATTATTATTTCCGCCAGTCCGGGAAAGCCAACCTTAAATATCGGCTCCGTATGCATATTTGCGTTCAAAATAACTGAAGAGCGAATAAAGGGATGATTATCGAAGATCCAGGTACGAACACAAATGAATACATTTAGAATGCATAAAAGCAGAAACATAATCTTACGCTATTAAAATCAGACTGCAAATGATGACCCCTGTCAGCCCCCCCAATCAAAACGCTGTCAATGGCAGCCAATGAGCTCCCCTTTAAAGGGTTAACGAGCAGTGCCCCATTAATTCTCCAGGCTCATCGCAGCAGTAAAACATCACGTCATCCAATCATTGCATTGCGCCACTTTTAAGTGATATATACATTAATTTGCGCGTCTGGTGTCAGTCTAACAAATCCCCAACAATTTCCAACAGATGGCGCTTGTTAAAAAAAAAAAAAATCAACTCGACCTCCACCAAAACCACACATGGCGTTTACGAGGGCACCCGAACCTGTCATTAGACTTCAACCTTATTGGACAAGTCGATTGTTGCTAATTGCAGCTGTCGTGCTATGACAGTTTTACGGCTTTTTGGTCATTGACTTTTCTGATAGCAACAGTTGGAAAAAAAATGGAAAAAAATGGAAAAATAAAACATGGAACCCACCTTTGCGACGGCATGGAGTCCTGCAGGAACCCGGACTAGACGCAGACGCCGTCTGGGAACCCCCTTCACCCCCCCCCCCTGACGACCCCGTCTCAAATCGACCCGTCCAGTGTCAGTCAGTGTAATCCCAATTTAGACGCACTCGGCGGCTCTCGGCGTGTAAAATCCGCAAAGGTGCACATGGCGCCCACCGTGGCTATCAAAAGTGCTTTTTTGGGGAGTTGATCTTCCGACAGAGTCACGTCAATCACTTCGCCTGCTTCCGATCGACCTCCAGTCGATGGTCGGAGAGACATAGTGTGGGATTAGATCCGGCGGTGGAGCATAGCTACGCGTTTAATCCAAGCGCCGTGGAAAGGAAATCAAATGAGAGGCAGAGAGACGTTCCGCCGCGTGGATGTTGTGAAATGGCTCGTTACAAAGTGTGAGCGAGACAATGATGGGCGCTGCGTGACGACGTGACTCCACCGTCAAGCCCTCAAAGAGAGAGAGAGAGAGTGAGCGAGAGCGAAAGAGAGAGAGAGAGAGAGACTCGGATTAGCAAACAGACAGATGGCATTTTTTTGCATCCGAATTGTGGATTCTGATTAAGATTTGTGGAATAATTACAATTTTAAAAAAGTATTATTACTGGCTGCCATTGACGGTGAAAGACGTCCAATCCATTTCGACTGAGAGGGGTGGCAGCGAGCAGTCGAAATGGATGAGACGTCTATCACTGTCAATGGCACGAATTCGTTTCTCAGTTTGTATGTGGATGATAATCAAATGCGGATAATCATACAAAAACAGTTGATTTGCTCTCTGAATATGGGCATTTTTTTACTTTTAAAAACCCTTAAGACATTTTTGAATTTATCCTTTTACGCACGAGTTATGATTTATTCTAACTCGCGTGTCAAAGTGGCGGCCCGGGGGCCAAATCTGGCCCGCCGCATCATTTTGTGCGGCCCGGGAAAGTCAATCATGAGTGCCGACTTTCTGTTTTAGGATCAAATTAAAATGAAGAGTATAGATGTATATTACATTTCCTGATTTTCCTCCTTTTAAATCAATCATTGTCATTTTTTAATCTATTTTTTCAGTTTTTAGTTCAAAAATCATTTTGTAAAATCTAAAATAAAAAAGCTAAAATAAACATTGTTTTAGATCTATAAAAAACTGGATATTCAGGTCTTTTAATCCATTTTAAAAAAAAAATCTAAATAATATATCTAAAATGGTCCGGCCCACATGAAATGGAGTTGACGTTAAAAATAAAAATATGTATGTATTCTTTATCCTCTGTGACAAATGACTATTAAGCCAACAATTGCTAAATACTGCAGCTCACTGATGACTATTTTACCATATAATACTTTTACGCTAGGTAGTCAAGGGAAGTACAAAGGCACAATAAAAGCGGTTTATGTCTTTAGATTTTAGAAAAATGATGTATTTACTGCTATATTCTCTCCCCTAAAATAAAATGTAATATACTTCATAAAAAATGTAAATCACCAAATTCATGCCGATACATTACAATGTATTTTGATTGTACATTACAATGTTTGCTAAAATGACAGACATGATTTGATTCAATTTGATTGACATTCCATTATTTTTTCAGTATAAACTCCAAAACAATTTGAATGTTTTTTGTCACTTTTCACTTCTAAAAGCATCTAAAAGACAGCAATTTAATTGACGTTTTTGCGCTTAATCCATTCTCGATCTAAATCAATGTATCGTTACACCGTAAATACATTTTAAAAATTCATAAAAGATGCTAGAAAAACTAAAAAAAGCGAGAAAATGAAAAGTTAGGTTTAGCTAACTTGTTTTTTAATGCATCACGGTATATTGATTTTCTTTTTCTTTTTTGATCCCCGTTGGAAAAAAAGATAAACCCAGCAGGTATGAAGAAGACAAATCCATCTAAATGAGATTTTAATGGCGATGGCGAACGCTAGCAGCGGGGAATGAGGGCTTTGTTGTGGGGGGCTGTGGTGGGGGTGCTGCACCTGTGTTTTGGGATCAGGCTGCAGGCAGGAAAATACCAGCGCAAGCTTCAGCTGAAGCTCCAGCTCAAGCTCAAGCGCAAGCGCAAGCCACCCTTCCCCCTTTCCTCCTCTCCTGCCCACACGGCGACTCCGATTTCTCCTCCTCGGATCGCAAAAAACCCCCCCAAAAAATCACACCCAAGCGCGTGGAGATTTCCCAAGTCGCTCTCTCCGCCAAGACGCAACACGGGACGGGCGGCCGTCGAGCTAGCGCGCGAGTTCACCCCGAGCCACCCGCGTAATGAGTCCATCTCGGCCAGCGAGCCACTCGGCCTCGTTGAAAAGCGGCATATTTTACGTCCACGACAAAGAAAAACACATAAGGCCCACACCCGCTTGCTCGCCGGCTCCTCAAACACAGCTGCCGTGCGTCCCGCCTCCTTCAGCTTTGGCCACATTTGACTTGCTAATTAGAAGTAATAAGACTTATAAGTAATAAGTTGCTAGGAAATTTGCTGATAAGAAAAAAATGTTTTCATTTTTTTTATTGGTAGTCATTAAAAACATGAAATTTTTTTTTGTGGTTCAATCCGATGCTCGGGCCTTCATTTGTGGAATTTCTCCATGCTTGCGCGTGTGCAGTCGATTGGTTGCCGGTCTTTTGGTCGCCCCGACCGCGACAACGGGCGACCAAAAGACCGGCGACCAAAAGACCAACAACCAAAAGACCGGCGCCAAAACAAGGTAAAACAACACGGTCTACGCATCAATAAAAGCCAACAATGGCCATGAGCAGTTTCACTGAGCCGACGTGCAAGTGTATAAGAGTTTGTATGTACATGCGTTGTCCCTTTAAGAAGCTACGTCAGTTCAGTCAGGGTCTTAACAAGTTCTCCAACAAAAAACAATACAAGTCCGGGAAATTTGGAGCTTTTCTTTAGCCTAATAATTAATAGGGCATTAAGTATGACTAAATAGTCATTCACAGTTTGTATTGAGGGAATTTGAGCAACGATTCAAATGGTAATTATCACTTACCTTCCGGGCGACCAAAAGACTGGCGACCAATCGACCGTGTACCTGCTTGCGTGGGTTTTCTTTGGGTACTCCGCTTTACTCCCACACCCCAAAATCCAAATTGTCCCTGGGTTTGAGTTGTTGTCTGTCCCATTGTGCGCTGCGATTGGCCAGCGACCAATTAGGGTGTGCCGCTCAAAATTAGCTCCAACACCCCTGCGAAATTTTTGAGGACAGGCAAGAAGAATGATTGATTGTTTGAATTTTTATTTGAGCATGCTTATGAAAATTGAACAAAGGCATCACATCACATTCTTGTTGATAAATGAATACTTTTTGGGTCGGTGTGGCTTATAGTCGAGTGCGACTGAAAGCCCCAAAATGACGGTGTGTATATATATATATATATAATTGTGTGTAAATGCTCAGAGTTCATGGACAGCGCTCGATGTCCAATTAGTTTTTTCGACAGGAAATGACGGCCCGGTCAAAACGGCAGCCCGTAAACAAGCATTCCGATTGTCCGACTTGGGTGGAAGCCACCCGCAGGCCCGCAGGCCTCGTGCTTGGTCCTCACGACCATATAAAGACATCCCTGACAGCTGGACGGGAAACTAGAAACCGACTCTTCCAGGCACTTATGACGCTTCACTTCTTTGCGCCAAGATGACATTTAGACACATTTACCTCATGATTACTGTAGAGGAAGCTCATCTTTTGATTGCAGCTTATTCGTCTTCTAAAAAAACAACAACAAAAAAACAGATATCCCGTTTTTTAGTTGTGCAGCACCAAAATAAAATTGCCAACAAATTGGTTAAACAATGTATTGCACATTGATTAACGTACACGGCGTATACAGTAATCCCTCGAATATCGCGGTTAATGGAGACTAGACATGGCCGCGATAATTGAAAAATCGAGAAGTAGGGTCACCCCTATTATAACCTTTTTTGGATTTTCACATTTAAAATAAAATAATAATAATAATTAATAGTGGAAAAAAAAATCGAAGTAGTGAAGACGCGATAATCGAGGGATTACTGTAAAAATAATGAACGTTTGCAGAAATAAAGGCAGGAGAAATAAACAGCTGTCTGTCATGGGAAGCTAACGTGAAGATAGCATCATGCAAAAAATGATTTCATCTCAACTATGGAAATGAGATGACTCGGGTCACAATCGCATTTTTAACTCATTGGCTACCGTCAATTTAGAGATTTCATCTTGATTAGCTTGAATAAATGAGCGAAATATTTTAGCGTTGGCGCAAATGAAACGTTTTCAAGTCCGACGTCGTCAGTCTCCGTAAAATGCAAGTTAGCATTCGTTGGCGTAAAATGTAGCAAAATGCCAAATGAAGCGCTTAATGCCCAATGACGGATGGGCGATCCACACAATGAGCTGAAAATATCCCATCTCTGGCGAAAGGCATTCGAAAAGCCGCTAATTCAAAAGACAGCTGTCGCACGGCGATAAGCTCCGCCTGACGCCACCTCCCGCCTGACGCCACCTCGCGTCCATTCCGTCCCGGCCGCCAAAACCACAATTGGCCAGGTGCGGCTGTCCGACGGCATCGTCGGATCAGCCGCCTTTCCCAAATTCGTCTTGACGTCGAGGTCCCGGCTCGGCGTCGGAGCCGATTATTTGCCCGCACGTCTTTACGCGCTCCGCCCATAAATGAAATGGGACGCTTTGGCGTCTGGCTTTTGAAAGGAACTCACCTTTGTGGTCCGGGGGGGCCTGCCGTAATGAGGCTTTACGTATTCCAGATCACTCCCGTGTGGAAGCGTCCCTCCCTCCCTCCCGCCTTTGCGTCCTCGTCGAGCCGAGCCTTAATTCCGCAGGGCTGCCACCAATCAAACGCCCGTTAATGGAGGTTTTGGATTCATCCGCACACGCCGTTTTCAAAATGGCGTCCTATAGCGACTTGCCGTCTTTTCCTAAATAGGACGTCTACCGCCGTCAATGGCAGCCAAAAAATAGGTCATTTGTTTTTGACCATCTGAGTCAAAGTGCCCATTTGAGTCTATCCCAGCTGACTGCCAGAGGTGAATCGGTGGCCAGCCAATCGCAGGGCACGTGGAGACGGACAACCGTTCAATTTTTAGACCATTTTTTGGCCAGGTGCGACTTATAGTCCGAAAAATACGGTAGTATCCGAAAAGCTGCCTGATTTACCGCCATATCGGGGACCCTTCTGGTTGTAGTTTTCATTCAGTCATTTTCTGAACCGCTTAATCCTCATTAGGGTCGCGGGGGGCGCTGGAGCCTATCCCAGCTGACTTCGGGCCAGAGGCGGGGACACCTTGAATTGGTGGCTAGCCAATCGCAGGGCACAAGGAGACAAACAACCATTCACCTAGGGCAAGGGTGTCAGACCCGGTTTGGTTCGCGGGCCGCTTTAACGTCAACTCGATTTCATGTGGGCCGGACCATTTTAGATATAATATTTAGATTTTTTTAAAATAAATGGATTAAAAGAACTGGATTAAAATCCCTGAATATTCAGATTTTTTTATAGATCTAAAACAATGTTTATTTTAGCTTTTTTTATGTATATTTAGATTTTACAAAATGATTTTTGAACTAAAAACAGAAAAACTCTTCATTTGAATTTGATCCTAAAACAGGAAGTCGGCACTCATGATTGACTTTCCCGGGCCACACAAAATGATGCGGCGGGCCAGATTTGGCCCCTGGGCCGCCACTTTGACACATGTGACATAGGGGCAATTTAGTGTCTAATCAGCCTACCATGCATGTCCTTGGAATGTGGGAGGAAACCGGAGTACCCGGAGGAAACCCACACAGGCCCGGGGAGAACATGCAAACTCCACACAGGTGGACCAAACCTGGACTTGAGAAAGTACATTCAAATGTAAAATATCTTCATACTTCAGATACCAGTTTTACATAGATAGTAGGCTAACGCGCTAGCTCGCGTAACATTTTCTATTGGTAGCATTTATGACTGCTTTCTTTATTTCCATGAACAATGGATAGGACGTCTACCGCTGTCAATGGCAATCAAGGAATTCAAAAATAGGGTTCGAGTCGTTTGTTTTAGGCGACCTGATATCTGAATAGCTAATATGCTAACGTGCGAGCTAGCACGGCGGCGTTTACGTCTGCTAGGGCTAGTGGGTTGTTAGTTGTCATATTTTTAAATGTATTTACATTTTTTATACACATTACATTTCATATTTTTAATCTATATACATTTCTTTATCAGAAAAAAAGAGCCAGTAAATAGTCTGTTTTAATTGATTTAAAAATAGTTTTTTACTTTTAAAAAACATGAATAAGATTTTCCTGTTAAACAGATTTTTTTTTTGTGTGGAAAGTCCTGTCTCGCTTGTTGAACCTCAGTGCGTCCCGTCGAGTTGTGGTGTATGCACAGCTGCGGCAATGCCGACCTGCCCTTCCTTTTGTCCCTTCTCGTCACAATCGATGCAGTGACAAGCTCAAGTTTTTGCAGGTGCGCCCAAAGTATCGGCCACCCAAAATCAAGAAAAATGATCACAAGTTTGCCCGTTGTTTTCTTTTCCCTGCCAACCGTCATCTTGGCTCTAATAAAAAAAAAACACAAAATTAAAGATGTCCAAATTTTTTCTCCCAAAACCTTTGTCAAAAAAATCAAATCAATCACTTTCACTTTTCTTGGTGATAGAGATAATCCAAAAAGGTAAAAATAAAAGGGTTTCAAATCAATTTTAGGTCTGAACTCATTGGCTGCCATTGACGCTGTTAATCCAAAAGTATCGAGAAATTCTCCAAAATATTGATACTATATATAAACCCCTGAAAACACTCCATCCAGTGTTAAAGCTGTAGGCTGAATTGAAGCTTCTTGTGCGGGCCATATTGAAAGATACTTGCCTGGGGCCAATCAAAAATTGGCAGAGAGTCCTAGTTTGGACGAGCCTTCTCTAAATCTGGAATTCTGCATTTTTGCCTCCCGAGTTATTCCTAGATCAGGCCACCCGCGTTGAATTTTTCAAGTTCCCCGGCCAGGCTCCTCCTTCACGCGCTATTCTAGTATTCCATCCCCGACTCGTCGTTAGCAAATGGAGCAAATTAAGGCTCGTAAAAGGTGGGAGGCCGTCGCCCCCCAAAAAGCCAGCGGCTCTCATTTGCAATTGTAATGTTTGTTCTTTTCTTCATTTATTAGCACGGGTCAATCGCTCGCTAAGATTGTGAGCGCCGTACGCTCCCAGTGCAGATTTTGAGGGAAATGAATTTGCAATTGCAGCTCTTAGTCGAGGATCATTTCCATTTTTAAATATTTATCATCCCTGCCAAAGTGTTGGAGAGAGAAATTCAGTCGCGACCAAAGATTATTTATTTTTTTCAGAACTGTTTTTAATCTTACAAGCCAAGGCTGGTAGGGCCCACTTTCATTTTTATTCAACAGGGGGAACCAAGTAAATAAATAAATAAATAAAAATGTAAAAAGATTTTACAAATAAAAAATATAAAACAAATAATACAATTAAAAATTAATTAATTAAAAAATTACAAATGTAAACATGAATAAATTAAAAAATTAAAAATGAATAAATAAATAAATAAATAAAATAAAACTAAATAAATAAATACAAATAAAAAATATATATTTATGTATATATATATTGGTTGCCATGAGATAGACGTCCAATCCGTTTTGATGATCCGATTTCATAGCGTGGCCCAAAAAAGTGCATCCAAATATAAAATATTTCCATATTTGAGATATCATTTTTGCGTAGCTCACATGCTAACTAGCATAACGTTTTTCTACCAGTGGTATTTCATTCTGCTTGGAGGCGGAGTCTATCTCATCCGATAAAATCACTTGCTATCTCGACGTTAGCTCCCAATGACAACTAGCATGACTTTTTCTTAGCTAGCGGCAATGTTTATTTCTGCTTTCTCTTGCCGTTCATTCGCGGCTAGCCGCTTCAAATTGGATTGGACGTGTCAATGGCAGTGAAAAATGATCACCATTTGAAGTAGAATGGTAGAAAACAAAAAATACCGCAATTTGTATATCCACTGATTTCGACACCAAAACGACACGACGCGAAGGAACGGCGGATGCTAGCTTGATAGCTAAAGTCGCACTACAAAGACGACAAAGACAAATGCTGTTTAGTCAGGTGTTTGCCGACGATAGAGCCTGTTGACTTTAACTGACGGCTGATTGGTCGCAACACCTCACGCGGTGACGACGTCTTGAAAAATTGGGAAACAGGAAAAGACCCGGGGGCGAAAAAAACAACCCCCCCCCAAAAAAACAAATCCCATCGCTACAACACAAAATAACCTCCGTGACTCATACTTGCCTTGGGGCTAAGTCGATCTTTTTCTGTCTCAACTCGCAGGCCGGGCCGCTCACTCCCGTCTTTAATTAAAACCAGCAAAATAAACCGCATTAATTTTACATACAAAAATATTCATAACCGAACAGCATGAATGAGAGTCAATTTAAATGCCCGCGGGCCAGAAAGCCGTTTTTTGTTTTTCAGCCACGGCTCATTCAGTCATTCATTTTTCATACAGCTTATCATTGCAAGGGTCGCCGGGGGTGCTGGAGCCTATCCCAGTAAAGTATGGACTAAATTAGTCATTTGTTTATACTGAAAAATTGGAAAAATAAAAAACAATCTTTTCTACCTAATTTCAATCCTCTAAAAAGGAAACCAATACATTAAAAAAAAATTTCTACCCAATTTCGATCCTGATTTCCAATAAATTCCAATCGGATTAATAATTAATTAATAGAGAAAAATACTCACTCGCCTGGGCTAAATTCAATTAATTTCAATCCTCTAAAAAGGACTCGATTTCAAATGGAAACCAATACATTAAAAAAAAATCATTTCTACCCAATTTTGATCCTGATTTCCAATAAATTCCAATCGGATTAATAATTAATTAATAAAGAAAAATACTCACTCGCCTGGGCTAAAGTATGTTAGCCATTCCTCCTTTTTTTTTATACCCCAATCCTCACCGTTAAATTTCCTAGACGCAACTGGAAGATCTCAGCGCCAGTAATTCTTCTCAATAAATAAAAGCAAATCAAATAGGATTTCAGTATAAAGCGTTTTACCGTCAGTCCCCTGGCGTAGCGTCGCTCTCATAACTCCTTATCTGTGGCCAACCTAAAAGCAATAAAGCCACGTTAACCTTTACCTGGCGCTTTATCGATCTTTCTCCCGCAACGGGGACAACCCGGGTAAAATTCCCGCATTATTCATCCTCCCTCGATGACTTCATTCACGAAGATCAGCGGGAAACTCGTTCCTTTCCTTCGACGGCTAGCTAGCGACGCCATTTCGTGATGGGCTCAATTTATGCGCCGCTTTTTAACTCTTTTCTAAAGACATTCTAATCCGTTCCCGCTGCTTGAAATCCCTCGCCGCCGTCGACGGGCATTAAAAAAGTGAGCGACGCCGATTGGACTCGATGGCTCTCGCTGATCTTTAGTGGCAAAAGCCACAGAAAGCACGCCGTGGCGCCGCCGGTTCACCCGCAAATCCCCTTTCGCCTGTCCGGCTATTTCCACGAAAGGCTTTGTTTGCCCGTCACGCCACGTTGGAAGATGTTTTAAATAGCAGAGGAAAGGGATGCAAAAATTGGGAGAATCTCCGGTCGACCGATGTAATCCCACGGATAAAAGTCCGGGTGAACGTTACTG
This sequence comes from Stigmatopora argus, assembly GCF_051989625.1. Taxonomy (NCBI): domain Eukaryota; kingdom Metazoa; phylum Chordata; class Actinopteri; order Syngnathiformes; family Syngnathidae; genus Stigmatopora; species Stigmatopora argus. Next base: position 19,035,739 of record NC_135389.1, on the reverse strand, counting down.
TCGGCGTGTGTCGGGACGGGAGGCCCAGAGTGGGCGGACGGGCAGGTCGGCAGGCAGGCAGGCAGGCCCCGGCTTGTGACGGAAAGTTAGCTGACGGTGAGTTGACTTACAGTAAGATCCAACGGGGTGAGAGCTTGTTTCAAAGCGAAAAGCAAAACAAAGGTATTTTAGGGGGCTTGGAATTTGGTGTTTTCTGACTCACAGGCGAGTCTCTGCAGAAACAATGGGTTTTAGTTTTGCGTCATGGTATTACGTGCTCCGAGCTTTGTCAAAATGGTTTGGACTGAAAAATGGTACTGAAAAATGAGCATCTGCAGCTTAAGTTTAAGTCAATTGGAAAGCTATCATTGTCCAATGAGTTTATTTTGCGTTACTTCCATTTTAGGGTACTAACAGTTCACATGATGTAAATTTTGGGGCATTGCCTGTTGATTTTGAGGGATTTCTTGTTCTTTTGTCAGTTCCTGCTGGTTTTTGGGCATTTCCAGATGACTTTCTGTTGGTTTTTGGGGCATTTTAAGCTTCCTTATTCACTCATTGGCTGCCATCAAAGTCGCCATTTTGACAATACATACACGCCTATGTATATCTGTATATGTGTGTGTATCTATATACAGTAATCCCTCGAATATCGCGGCTTCAACTATCGCGGTTTCACTACATCGCGTTTTTTTCTGGGGGAATTTTTTTTGTTAATTATATAGTTTTTAAAGTTCATAAAAATGTGAAAATCCACGCTGAAACTTGCAAGCGAAAGCCACTCCCCCATCCTCCGCTTGCTACTAGAACTCAGCACTGAAGTAAAAAAATATATTTATATTTTTAAAGTTCATAAAAATGTGAAAATCGGAAGAAAAATTAATAAAAATATATATTTTTTCTAAATAGGGGTGACCCTACTTCGCGGTTTTTCGTTTCTCGTGGCCATTGCTGCTCTACATTAACCGAGATAATTGAGGGATTACTGTACGTACATATTTCATTTTTGAGCGCCTGCTATCTTTATGCTAACATGCCATGGTAGATACCATTGATAAAAACTACCAGTTAAAAAAACAGCATTAAAACCAAGTTAAGTACTATTTGTGAAAATAATAGGACATCGATCTTTATTTTTTTTGCCAGATCAGTGGACTGAACGCCGGTCGCCGTCACTCCTCGTCAATAAGCTAAGACACGTGTCAAAGTGGCGGCCCGGGGGCCAAATCTGGCCCGGCGCATCATTTTGTGTGGCCCGGGAAAGTCAATCATGAGTGGCGACTTTCTGTTTTAGGATCAAATTAAAATGAAGAGTATAGATGTATATTACATTTCCCGATTTCCCCCTTTTAAATCAATCATTGTCATTTTTAATCCATTTTTTCTGTGTTTTTAGTTCAAAAATCATTTTGTAAAATCTAAAAATATATTAAAAAAGCTAAAATAAACATTGTTTTAGATCTATAAAAACGGAATATTCAGGGATTTTAATCCAGTTCTTTTAATCCATTTATAAAAATAAAAAAAATCTAAATATTATATCTAAAATGGTCCGGCCCACATGAAATGGAGTTGACGTTAACGCGTCCCGCGAACCAACCCGAGTCCGACACCCCTGAGCTAAGAGATCTTTTTAAGAACTGAATACTGACTCTATGAACAGGATGCGAGCCAACCTAGCTAGCCTATTTCCCCACATACTCGTCACGTAGAGGCAGCCATTTTGTTTCTAGCTCCATTCCTTCTGGAGCACCCGACGGCCAACTGGTGCCGGATCAGCGGGAGCACCTGTCATCTTACTTTCTTACTTGCACGTCTGTCAAACACTGGCCCAAATTCCTCCCCGCCGCCCGCACCTGCGATCGGCTCAAACGCCCAGCCGCCATCCCAGCTGTCGAGCTGAGGCCTCGGTGTTAATTAAAGCCCCGGACCTCCCAAAAAGCTGTTTATTTCCACAGCGTCCTGTTTTAGTTGAACGCGCCACGGCCAAAAAGGACACTTTCGCCACGTTGAAGTATCGCTCGTCTGTTTTTTGACATGCTTTGTTTTGGCTCCATTGGATTTTTGTCCAAATATAATCCCGTATGTTGCAGGATAACAAAAATATGGCTGGCGGGCCAGAAACGGCCCCCTGGGGCAGGGGCGCGCGACCCGTTTTTTTTAGTTGGCTGTGGACGGCCGTCATTAATTGACTAAAAAATGCTCATTTATGGACAATTTTGTCCAAATCCTCTTTGTTGCATTTTTTATTTACCATTTCTTTTCTATCTTTTCTTTTTCAATCGAAAAGGGAAAACACTAAATATTATATTTATGCATTTACATTGAGAATTAAAAGAGGGATAGGGGAGTAAAAATTATTCATTTTATGTTTTTAGTTCTGTTCTAATCTTTTCAAAATAATTTTGAATGATCCCAAATACTGTATTTTTTTAGTTTTCAAAATTGTTTGAATGACATATTTCCCTTTTTTATCTGAAGCATTTGTTTTACATTATAAAAAAGGAAAAAAACAGTAAATATATTTTAAAAACAAAAGTGAAAAATGGGAAATATTCACTTTTACTTTATTTTTCGCCCACAAATGAAACACACTTTTTTTCCACCCACTCTTGACAGTTGAGCTTCCACTTGAAGTCACTCATGTATTAAAATTTGAAAACCTCAACTAAGAGTCTCGACAAGCTGAAGTGGCTTTTGATGTCTGTTTTGGCCGCTTATCAACGCGTTTTTTCCTTCTTTGGAGTGGAAACAATCGGTCGCTAGGCAAAGTCTGGACTCTGATTCGGCTTCCAACATATTTACCAACAGGGCTCTGACACCCTTTCAAATTAGCCCGCAATGAAGCGCTATTTTCCCTGAATAGCCTTTGTCCGTCCGCCTGAAGGAGTCCCTGAAAAAGAAGAAAAAAAACGTCCGGTTCTTGAAATGCCCCATTCAGGCCCAACCAAAAGGCTTTTTTCCCCAAGGCCGCTCTTCTCACACTGCGCCTCGCATGGCAAATAAACCTCCTATGGATTCCAAATTTGAGGGAATGGGCACCAAGGGGGGGTTTGGATTGGCTCGAAGGACCAAGAAAGGCCAAAAGGGGGATGGGGTGGTGCCAAATAGGGCGTTTTATAGAGATGCTGATTTCTCATTGAGTGGCCCCCCTTTTTTTTAAAGGACAGAAACTCGCGGAATGCACTTTTCTCACGGAGGACGCGTCAGCGTGAGACTTGAATGAGGGTTATCCCGGTGGGAACGTGGCGACCCCAAGAACTTAGCCCCGTGGGTGGAAGGGACGTTGCTCTCACCTGCTTAGAGAATCTCAAGGGGTCCTCTTGAGGTGTTTACACCAAAGCTCGCTTCTGCTTTTCTCGGCCGAGCGGAGAAATAACGGTATTAGCGGATAGCATCTCTGTCGGAATCTAGTCGTTCGGGGATGGCAGTTCAAGTGTTTTTCCCTTTCGGGGTTTCGGTGTGTTATGTGTATAGATGTACGTAGATCCTGGAAAAGACATTTTTAGCTTGACACCAGATCAAATCAACGACCGTATTTTCCGGACTATAGTTGCGCTTTTTTTTGGTAGTTTGGATGACTTATGAACAGACTCGGGAACGACGGATCGGTGGGAAAGCCATCGGGTTGTAGGTCATAGGTCAATCCGTGTTGTGTATAAAGTACTGCAAGGGTGTCAGACTCGGGTTGGTTCGCGGGCCGCATTAACGTCAACTCGGTTTCATGTGGGCCGGACCATTTTAGATATAATATTTAGATTTTTTAAAATAAATGGATTAAAAGAACTGGATTAAAAGACGTGAATATTCAGTTTTTTTATAGATCTAAAACAATGTTTATTTTTGCTTTTTTTAATATATTTTTTGTGGCGGCCCGGGGGCCAAATCTGGTCCGCCGCATCATTTTGTGTGGCCCTGGAAAGTAAATCATGAGTGCCGACTTTCTTTTTTAGGATCAAATTAAAATGAAGAGTATAGATGTATATTAAATTTCCTGATTTTTCCCCCTTTTAAATCAATCATTGTCATTTTTTAATAATTTTTTTTCTGTATTTTAAGTTCAAAAATCATTCCTGTAAAATCTAAATATATATATAAAAAAAAAGCTAAAATAAACATTGTTTTAGATCTATAAAAAACTGAATATTCAGGGCTTTTAATCCAGTTCATTTAATCCATCTATTTAAAAAAATGTAAATATTATATCTAAAATGGTCCAGCCCACGTGAAATCAAGTTGACGTTAAAGCGCCCCGCTTACCAACCCGAGTCTGACACCCCTATAATGACATTTCAACATTATTTTTTCCTTCAAATTTCAGATTTTTTTCAAATTGAAATTGCACACATTTGATTGAAAATATCAAGTGGCATCAGTCCAAAGAATTCAAGTAAAACCGACACACGACTTCTAGTAACATGAAAACAAAGGTTGTAAAATGGCAACTTTTTATCATGGCATATTTCCCCAGTAAAATAAAAAAGTGTTTGCCCTCTTTTCTGCCGCGTTCTTCTGCCCGATTGGCCGTGAGAATGTCGGCCCCTCGCCTTCCTCCAACTGGGAAGCCCAACTGGGAAACCCATTGCGTTCCAGCTGACAAGGCTGTTCAACACATGTTCAATTGAAGACAGAGAAGCTAAGGCCAAAAATAACAAGTGCTTTTAAATCGGGGGTGTGCGTTATCCTCACGTCTGCGTGACATTCGGCTTTGGCTTCTGCTCCAGGAAAGCGCAGCGTAGGAATTTTACGTCGCAACAAAGATCCGTCGTCAAGGCCGCCGACGGCTCATTGGCCGATGCCCCCTGAAAGGGGTTTCCTGGGTGATGGGGCTTTTTTGTGCTCGTCCACATGATAGAAAGTTCAATGAGTCCACAGCGCTTTGTAGACGTACAAAGGTGGGGGGGGCGGGGGTCCTTCCGCCCCTCCCCGAGTCAGATTGCCGTCTTGTTCACTACTGGCAGTGCAGTCCAAAACCAAAAACTTGTTTTTCTTTTGTTTGTCGATTGTCTTGAAAATTGTAAATGCAGATAAATGCATGCAAACTTTGAACGTATCCGGCTCTTTGCCATTGCACTGAATCGCATTTTCACTAGTCTGTCACTGGTATGCGTCCAATTCATTTAAGATGGAGGTCTGGCAGCCCTCAAATTCAAATATTTTGATGTAAATGGAAGCCTATAAGTTGTCCCGGCTCTCTGCCATTGCACTAAACAAAACAGTATTTCAAGACTGCCTGTTTTTATAGAAGCAAAGTATTGTTAACAAACTGCATAATAACGCTAAAGTCATCATTTCAAATTTAAATTTCCTGTCTATATTTTTACTTTTTATTTACCCCCAGAAAAACAAAAAAATTGGTGGTTCCAGGCTAGGAAAAAATCATTTGTGAGGTGCATAAATGAGCGAAAGAACGTTATTATTATTTTTCAATTAGCAACACTGGCTAATATACTAATCCGAATAGGTGATAAGTAGTTCACACATTTGCAGGCAACCGAAGAGAATTAGCGTGTGCGCCAAAGCAACAGCCGCATAAGGATTTCAACTCGCCTGGTTGCACACTTGGCAAAACGCGTGGCAGAAAATGAGCCCCCAGGGCGGTCTCGACTCTCTAATTGGGACCACGCCAGAGGACGACGGCATTGGGGGACAATATGGCGAAAATGTCATGTTAAATATTGCCTATTTAGCCTGTAGTTCTCCATTTGACTATTGTTACTTATGTTTGTTTTTGGTTTATGAAAATTGCCCCCCCAAAAGTGCGATTTATAATCTCTCATCTCATTTTCTGAACTGCTTCGTCCTCATTAGGGTCACGGGGGGTGCTGGAGCCGATCCCAGCTGTCTCCGGGCCCACAGGCAGGGGACACCCTGAATCGGTGGCCAGCCAATCGCAGGGCACGAGGAGACAAAAGAACAATCACTTGTAACTAGGGGCAATTTAGAGTGTCCAATCAGCCTACCATGCAAGTTTTTGGAATGTGGGAGGAAACCGGAGTACCCGGAGAAAACCCACGCAGGCCCGGGGAGAACATGCAAACTCCACACAGGTGGACCAAACCTGATTTGAGAAAGTACATTCAAATGTAAAATATCTTCATACTTCAGATACCAGTTTTGCATATGTAGTATGCTAACGGGCTAGCCCGGGGAGAACATGCAAACTCCACACAGATGGACCGACCCGGACTTGAACCCAGAACCCCAGAGCTGTGAGGCCGACACGCTAACCACTCGCTCCACTGGGCCGCCGCTATTTATAATCCGGTGCAAATTCTATTCATTTTTTTTGATCGACTGGCTCTCTCGGTCTAACGTTTGCGCCGACAGGCCCGATGAGGCCACGGCGGCGCTTGGTCCGGGGGTGCCGGCTTCAGGTGCGAACAGGTGTTTGGGTTCACCGCCATGTCGGAATGGGAGCCGTTCCAGGTGCACAGCTGCAGGGCGTGGCGGGCTCTTGTATGCAGCCCGTGTTGAAATATTGTAACCGAGATGGCGGAAGGAGCGCACTATGGCAAATATGGAAATATCAGTTGTTTCTTGCGGGGCCATCATTCAAAACAGCTGGGGAATGGAAGACCCAAATCTAATTGGACACTAACTACTATTGAGGTAACCTAAGCCGTAATAAATGTAAACATTTGGCAGGCTCATTTGAAAACAGTCCGGCTTTTTATTTAAAACACAAAAGATGTTTTTTTATTATTATTATTAACTCTGGCTGCAAGAGGCGTCCAATCCAATTTAACATGGGGGACTGGAAGCCATCGAATGATGAACTGTATTGAAGCTTTAATACATATAAACATTAATACTTTGTTTATCACAGTTAATAAGTTCCAAGCTTTGCCACAAAAAGTGAAAAACCGCGATGTAGAGACAGTGTTTTTTTAATTTCTATAATATTATTTGGACTTTTAAAACAATTTCTGTACTATCATTTAAATCCTAAAGCACATGTGTCAAAGTGGCGGCCCGGGGGCCAAATCTGTTCCGCCGCATCATTTTGTGTGGCCCGGGAAAGTAAATCATGAGCGCCGACTTTCTGTTTTAGGATCAAATTAAAATGAAGATTAAGCTTAGATTAATTATTAAATTTTCCCCCTTTTAAATCATTAATTGTAATTTTTTTATCCATTTTTTTGGTGTTTTTAGTTCAAAAATCATTTTGTAAAATCTAAAAATATATAAAAAAAGCTAAAATAAAAATTGTTTTAGATCTATAAAAAACTGAATATCCAGTTATTTTAATCAATTTATTTAAAAAAATGTAAATATTATATCTAAAATGGTCCGGCCCACTTTTCATATATAAGGTATAGTATTCCTGTTCTCTTTTTTTTTAAATCCATGCAAATTTATCAGACTCAACGACTGTCTTTCCGTTGGCCCAATCAAACCATTTATTAAGTTTAACTCAAAGTGTTTTTTTTGGTTTTTTTAATTAACGGCGAGCTGCTTAAAGACGCAATGTGTGTTTTCACAAAAAAAAGGAATTTTGTCACTTGCACTCGTATTGTCGGGGGACAAAGACACAGATACGCCATCCGAAATGGCTTGAATACATTTGCCCTTCTGTTGTAGTAATTCCCACCGCGCTCCCATTGACTGCTCGACACCATTCCCGACGACCAGTCTGACCTTTCCCGTCCGTCCTCGTGAGAGTTGACGCCGCGTAATATATTCGCCAGTTGATTCTTTTTTGGCGTGTGTTTCCATTCCAATGAATTTTAACCAGGCCCATCTCGACGGTAGCGCCGTTTCAAGGTGCGTTCCCGACCCGTTGGACATGATTCCCCTATTTCCTTTTCAGATCCAGATGTCCTGTCAAGAAACAAAGCTTCAAGGCTCCGTCAAAGTTGAAATTAGGCACAGGCAACGCCAATTTCCGCCAGCGGACCCGAGACACTTTGCTTGCTGCGGGGGGAGATTAGAAGAATGTCAGCTCTCACTTGCAATATACCCAGGCCGACCACGACGACAACCTTGGGTGAGTGACAACGGAATGCGGTAGAACGGATCGTGCTAACAGATACGACAAATGCAAATATTCACGTCTTGCGACTGGTATTACGGTCTCAATTTTTCTGGCCATCTTCTTACTAGAGCACATGTGTCAAAGTGGCGGCCCGGGGGCCAAATCTGGCCCGCCGCATCATTTTGTGTGGCCCGGGAAAGTCAATCATGAGTGCCGACTTTCTGTTTTAGGATCAAATTAAAATGAAGAGTATAGATGTATATTAAATTTTCAGATTTTCCCCCTTTTAAATCAATAATTGTCATTTTTAATCCATTTTTTCTGTGTTTTTAGTTCAAAAATCATTTTGTAAAATCTAAAAATATATTTAAAAAAAAAGCTAAAATAAACATTGTTTTAGATCTATAAAAAACGGAATATTCAGGGCTTTTAATCCAGTTCTTTTAATCCATCTATTAAAAAAAAATCGAAATATTATATCTAAAATGGTCCGGCCCACGTGAAATCAAGTTGACGTTAAAGCGGCCCGCGAACCAACCCGAGTCTGACACCCCCGTACTAGAGCAAACGGGCTAAAAATAAAAGCGAGAGGCGCCGTGCGCTAGAATACATTACTGGCCCGCTAGCAAGTGACTCCGGGGTTGATTAAAAGACATGGCCGAGCAGCAGCACACATCATTATGCTAATAACAACTCATTTAGAGAGGCAGCGAGTGCTAAGTATCTGGAGAATATTGCGGAGTAGTCTGGTAGGCTGAATAAATAGCTACTTGGACAGCGTGTCATTATTATCAAAAGGGAGAATCGGGAAGATCGCAAATAAGATTGATGACCGTAGCTAGCTTTTTAGTCCCGCTCTAGCTAGTAGGTTTTGACAGAAAGACGGAACAATTGCACGGAATTAATAGAAGGCCTATGGCTAGCGTGCAAGAAACTCATTCTGGTTGTGACATCATCTTGGGAGTGGGCGGGGCCAAGACGGCTAAGAAAGCAAGACAAATTGCCGTTTAATTTTATTATTAAACATCTTTTAGTCCGTTTTTCTAAGCGGATTTTTGTCCAAAGTATGTTTTTTTAAAGTCACTTGCTGTAGTGTTGACCGAGGCCCTTTTGAGATTTTATTTTGGCAATGGGGGAGCGTTTAAATTGAGCGTCCTATCCAGGATTGGATTAACTTTGAAATTGACGTGTTTGGCAGTTAGCGCCCAAATGAGATTTTTTTGCTTGTCCGGGCTCAATTGGGTAATACGAAGCAATTTGTTTAGCTCTTGGCTTGGTGCTTTGGCTCTCTCAGTGTAGGATTAGTGGGAGAGAGTCCGTTTTAATTGGGCCTGATTATCATTTGGCAGTCCAGCACAGGGAAAGGTCATTTTGTCTACTATTCAGACACCCTTTTTTGCCTGATAATCCTTAACGGGCAAATGTCTGCGCTGTCCCTTCCCCCCTTAGACTTGGATTTGTTGCTGTCCGATAGTGTCGTGATCTTAATTGCTATTCTTTTCTCTAAAATAAACAAACAAACCAAAAAAACACCAGCTCGATAACCTTCTACGGCGAGTTCTTAATCTCTCCTACTGGGAGACGGCGGATTTGACTGAAGCGAAAAAAGTTTTTTCTATTGACGTGAAGGGAAAAATTCCGTCAGGCGTCACGTTTTTTTTACATTCAAGCTTTTGTTTGGAAGCTAAAATGAGGGTCATTACAAACACGCATTTCCTCAGGGAAGAGCCCCAAAAAAGTTCAATTAAATACCTTAATTGGATGGAGAGCATATCAGGAAAAGCTTCCCCTAAAGCGAAACATATCAAACCCTGATTGAGTGAATCAATTTTCAGCGGGAGAGCTTGCAGTGAACGATGCCATTGAAGGTGATAGACATGAAAAACATACGCCACAACGGAATGTGGATTTGTTTTTGTTTTTTTAACCTCAACAGGCTATTTTTCATGATTAGAAAAAATCACTTGGTAGACCTGCCATTCTAATACGTTCCCATTTTAGCCACAATATTAACATTTGGTATACAAGTATGGCCGACATTACCGTTGAACGTCTATCGCTGTTGTTGGCGGTCAATAAGTTAATGATAAACAATGCACAATGCCATAGAAATACCGACAAACTGAGATAAGTAAACAGAAACAGTCAAATTGACAATACTACATACCGTATTTTCACGACTATACAGCGCATCGTATTCGGCAGTGTCAGTAACAAGCGCTATTTCTGTATTTTACACACACAAAGGACGCACCGTTTTTATAGACGCAGCCAGGCATGGCAAAACATACCAGCTTAAACATGCACGCTACACCCAAACGCTAAAAACACGTTTTTAAAAAGGCAACGGAAGCAAAACTGAGTTCGGTTGTACTTTATTAGCCATTTTACAATGTACTCACGTCATCAAATCATTTTCGTGACTTGGTCACAAATGAAAAGTGATGGCGAGCCGTGAAAAAAGCCATCCGGTTGCTTGACATACGCCTCACGTAGCCATAATCTCATGTTGTGGTTCGATATTCATCCATACATATAATATATATATATAGTTCGCAGTCTAGCTTTGAATGCTCTGTTGACGCCAACATAGCGGCAGGATTTCTTTTGTAAATACAGCCGAAATGACGGTGAGCACCAAATTAGTGTGTTCACCATCATACTGAGTGTATTGACAAAAGAACTCTATATCCCAGCAGTCACTGCGCAGTACTTTTTCTACGGGGAAAATAGTAGAGTCGGGGGCTGCTTGCCGTAGTTGTGAGAGCTGTAGAGGATGGTGTACCCTATCGACTGATTGATTTTATTTTATCGTGATAACATTTTTAGTATTGGTCCATATATAAAGCGCACTGGATTATAAGGCACCCTGTCTATTTTGGAGGAAATTTAGGACTTTTATGTGCGCTTTATAGTCGTGAAAATGCGGTATATTCTTTATCTTCTGCAAAGAACAGCTCATATCACTGCATCTTAAAAGTAAGCTAAAATGAAACTTTCCACTTTGACGGAAACTGCCTTTAAATCGCATTCCAAAAGCCTTAAAACCGTTACCGAGTTCTGGCGAAGGCCAACGGGAATGACCTGGAGACAGAGTTCGTCCTTCGATATGTTCTGCGGCGTCTCCAGGAAGACGTTTTTGGCGGAAACGCTGCCTCCCGAACCGAGAGAATTGTTAAACGGGACCAGAAATCAAGATTTATCCGCACATCTGCGAGGCCTTCGCATTCCCCAGTCACACCGTGTGACTCGGTTAGCGTGCGCTAGCCACCATAGATGTAGCAAACGGCTTTTTCACAGACCGTCTTATTTGTCCGGGCTTAAACGGCTCGCCCGATCGCCGGAGATGCGAGCGAACCTTCATTTCCTGTCGGCCCCCAGAGCAGAATCTCCCCCAAATGTGACCTCTCACACAGTGAACCCCATGAATGGACAATAGTGCCCTTCAGTGGGGCCCCGGGGCCACGGCGAAGCCCGCAGCTGGAGCGCGCAGCCGGGCCGCCTCGGCCCGAGGGCGCGCCGACAGCTGAGGAAGATCACTGAACCGCCAAAGGGACTTTTGGGAAATGCTCCAGAAAGCGCAGATGCGCCGAATGAAAAGTGACCTCGCCGCTATGCACGAGGATCAAAAGTTTGAGATGTTTATTGGATGCAGAGGCGGCCTGGCGGAATGGCGGCCCGACCTTTAACAGGTGGCGAAGGCTCGACGGCGTATCCGCTGGGCCGACCCCTGGAAAACCCCCAAAGCTGTTTCCAACAAAGGATCGGAATAGTTACCGCGGAATCCGCCGGGACAAAAAAACTACAGAAGACTCTGGGACTCGTCTTTTCTCAGTCAGGCGCACCATGGCAAGTCAAAAAGCAGATTTGATCTCCCACGTTGAAGACGTTTTAGCATTTACCGTATTTTCTCTCATATAAGCCTTATTTGTCGCAAAAAATGATGACTGAATCGAGGGTACGGCTTATATGCGCACAAATTAGACTTGACATGCACGAAACTGTAAGGCAGGGGTAGGGAACCTACGGCTCTGGAGCCATATGTGGCTCTTTCCATGGGTGCATATGGCTCTCCACTAACATGTCAGGTAAAATATGTTAATCACTAGTGAGAGAGCCGAGTCCCGAATGCACCAATAGGAGCGTCACGTTGACACTGTGGCGTTAATACCAGCTCTAGCACCACTTTAATCATAATTTTGTTTTTCATTACTCTTTCGCATACATAATCTCATTTATACTGATTAATTAGCAACAGCATAACAATGTTGTCAAAAGAAATCAGATACTTTTTGTGATTAAAAAGTGGTGAAATGACAAAAAAAAATTGCATTTTCATAAATTTTTACTTTTAAATTCTGAGAATGGCTCTTTAGAAATAACATTAGAAAATAAGAATTGCTTATGGCTCTCTCTTTCAAAAAGCTTCCCGACCCCTGCTGTAAGGTGACAAAGACAAAACACCATAACGCAAGACAATGCGGCAGATACGGTCGTTTATTTCAAAATAGAGAAAAGATAAACAGATAAAATGCTTAACAACATTTATTTTGACGTCTATGAATGAAATGCAAGAAAAAAAATAAACCATATCTTGCATAAAAGGAGAAAAAACTCCTTTACGGGAAGTGACCTACATTAGGCGCACTTTTTGAGGGAAATTGAAGTCTTGGTTGCACTTTATAGTGCGGAAAATACGGAACCCTATTCCTTCCTGGTACCTTCCATTTCTCCCTCAGTCGCTTGCAAACATTAGCAGCGATCCGTTTTGAGTTGAAATGGACCGGAATTCATTTCCGTGTGGAATTTCGACAATCTAACGAGCGTTGGTGTCATTAGGGACACCTTAGGGAAATCAGAGGCTTTTTTGTTTGACTTTGGAGCTTTCTAAGAGGATTTCCAATGAACTCAATGAGAGCGAGCGTTAAGGTTATCAGATGACTGCAGCGATTCCCTGCAAGGATTTCCACTCAAATGATTCCTAATGAGAAAAGTCAGCCATCCAAAAATAATAATAATAATAAACTTGGTAAGGAAGGAGGTGGTGGCTAGAACTATTGTTTACATCAGGATTTGCCACGAAATTTTATGCGACTCAAGTTCATTTTCTTGGTGACTTATTTGACGTTTTTGCCACTGTTGCAACCGGTTGAATTATTTACAAATGAATCTTTGACAGCCAGATTGTTGCAAGTGAATTTTTGCAGTTGAACTTTTTGCCACTGATTTTTTTTTTTAGGGCAAATCATTTTTTTCCCCCAAATAAATTACAGGGGACTTTTTTGCAGCTGAGTTGTTGAAAAAATGCCAGCTGAATTTTTTCAATTGGACTTTTTGCCACATAAATCTTTTGTCAAATCATGTTTTAAATATGATTTGCCAAAAGACTGTTGCAAAAAAATGACAGCTGGATTTTTGCAATTGATTTTTTTTGCCACATAAATCTTTTGGCAAATCATATTTGAAATATTGTTGCAAAAAATGACAGCTGATTTCTTGCAATTGAACTTTTTGCCACATAAATCTTTTGGCAAATTATATTTTAAATATTATTTGCCCAAAAATTCAGTGGCAAAAAGTTCAATAGAAAAAATTCAGCTGCCATTTTATGCAACAATCCAGCTGCAAAAAAAGAAATTATTTTGGAACTCTTTACGATTATGCATTTTTGCTACCGAATAATTTTTTGACTGAATATTTGTAACTGTAATTCTCGAGACAAAATCATTGCGACTGCATTTGAATCCTCATTTATATTCCCGCGACGCTGGGACGGAGTGACTTGCATAATCATTGACGGCGGTGGAAATCGAATCCGCCTAGGAAACAATAAAAGCAAAGAAAAATAATCACCTTGAAATGAAATATTTAGAATTTAGCTGGAACGTGCCAGAAGGTCACATCCGTTCTCTTTGTGGTGGCACAAAGGGAGCGACCTCCAGTGAAGAGGCGCTAAATCAATATTCTTTGACATTTGTAGTAAGGTGCGAGCTAGCGGGGGTCACACGGGAAGAGTGGCTACAAAGCTGGCGCTTTGGAGTAGACTGACAGGCCCCGGAGTGACCATTAGCTTCTCTGAAAAACCCCACCGAGTCAACCTTTGGAGAGGGGGCGTGTGCTTTTCATGTCCACAACTCGACAGGATATCCACATGAATAAAGCAGGGGGAAAACAAAGGCTAATGGCTAGCTTGAGCCTAGGAAACTGAATTGAATAGCCAATGTTAAGCCATGTTAAGACCAACCCTATGTATACATGTACATCTATGTGTATTAATTCGTTCCAACCCTCAGAAAAAACACCAAAAACAGGATATGGGATTGGAAAAAATGTTTTATTTCTTCTAATTCGCCATCTATTAACAAAGTAACACATAACTAGTGGTTTAATAGTCATAAAATGTGTTTAATATAACTAAAATTAGGCAGATTTCGCCGACGGGAGACAGAGACGTACAGAGGGGGCGGGGGGTTCGGTTTATTTCTCCACGACAACGCACTCGTAAACGGAACAAACAAATTTAAATTAACTTGGATTAATATATACAGACACACTCAAACATACGTTTAATGTAACTTTACACAAAACTGAATTCTAATTTTGTTTTAATCTTTTTTTTACCTTCGTTCTGGCCGGGTTAGCTGTTTGCCACGCCTCCACCCTCACGTTCGCTATCGATGGGCTGTTTGCTGTTGTACTATTCCCTTCAAAATATTGCGAAAATGATGCACACAAATGTCCTCACAATAGGATAACGCACCACCACTTGCCAACGAGAAGTAGTCTTGAATGAGCGATCGTGGGAGCTAACAGGCTAAGGAAGGAATAACAGGAAATGCAACCGCCTACCCACGTATTGATTGTGGGTAATGAAGTTGTATTCTGAGAAAGGGTGCCATTGCCTATGGGTGTTGTGTGCACGAGTATACTGCATTACCCAGAAAGCCCTCTTTTTGCCCGCGCATGCGCGTTGTGCGTTTCCTGGTTGAAACGCGTCTGAATAAATCGTTCGGGGTTCGTAGATATCTGTTATACACGAAAGAGATGTGGCAAAAAAGACAGTGTGCTACAATGATAAACAGCCTCTCATGTCATGGCCACCTGGCTTGGTCGCATCTCGAAATTTTGATCGGATCTAGGGCGAATTATTCGATCGAAATTTTCATCGTACCTCGAGCATGTCGTAGGTAGAGCTGATCGTAGGTCGAGGTACCACTGTATATACATACATATACATAAACACACCACACACACACATACATATACATATACATATATATATATATATATATATATATATATATATATATATATATACATATACATATACATATACATATACATATATATATATACAGACTTCTTTTTTTTCAGCAACACGTTTATTTATTTATTAACTGATTTATTACATACGATTTATTTATGTCTATGGTGTCTTTTGCTGTGTCTGTATTCTCACCCTCTTGCTACTGTGACAATCAAATTTCCCGAATACGGGATGAATAAAGTTATCTAATCTAATGTAAATACAGTGGTACCTCTACTTAAGAAATGAATTGGTTCCACAGCTTGTTTCCTAACTTGGATTTTTTTTCGTAAATAGAGCCGTATTGTATGTCAATTCTCAAATTTGTTCCAATGGCCAACTAAGCCCTTTAAAAATGATCAAAGTGTCCCAATTTTGTATGAAAGACCCGAGGAAAAAAAAAAATGATTTATTAATGTACTAAAATGAATAACAAGTATGCACAAATATTTTCTATCTAGGAGTACATTGTAGTGTATGGAGGAAGCTACCGTTAGCACATGTACGTTCACATAAAAGAACTAAGTTGCTTTAACCATGCTGGGGAAAAAAAACAACAACAATGACTCTCATTGTTGTTGTTGTTTTTTTCCCAGCCAATGAGAGGAGATTGTCAAGCAGGAGGCAATGCTCCTGCCACCATTTCAAAATAAAATGAAAGATACACAGGAAATGAATTGACATTTCGGGGGATTTCGTCACATTTTTTTGGCTCTTGTTTTCGTCCATTGGAACGGGCATTTGCATTTTAAATGGTTTTGTAACCAGAATCTTTGGTATGTGGAGGCATTTGTAAGTAGAGGCACCACTGTAAATGGAAAAGAATCGTATTTCCCACCTCTATGCATGCAGTCACACTTTGTTACATGGGAATATAAACTCCCAGGGTTGTAAATTCACTTGTGTTTTGACATGAAATTCATTAACCGCGGGAACAAAGACGGGGAAGATTTAATATAGAGAACGCCGCCAGTAATAAGAAAACAGAGCACATGCAAATGAATAGAGAGAATAGAAAAGAAGACGCTCTATTGTTCACGTCAAGGTTATTGTTTGAGCGTTTATGTTGACTGATGGAGTTTTGTTTTGGCCCTTTTTTTAGCTTAGCTGTTCACCCGAGATAATATTCACGTGAGACCAAGAGCGCCACTACATTAACCATACTTAGATGTTAAACTATGATAAATAGACTGTCGTTCTCCGAGACGGCATCAAGCGAAATCAATCATTTGTTTAGAAATGCATTTTTAACAATGGAGAAGAAGTGCAGAAAACGTGTGAATGGTTGAATTGCTCGTATTGATCTGCACTTCCGCATTCAAAATACTGTATTTTCACGACTATGAGGCGCACTTAAAAGTCTTAAATTTTCTCCAAAAAAAACAGGGCGCCTTATAATCCAGTGTGCTCCATATATGGAAAAAAAATTAAAATGTGTCATTCATTGAGGGTGCGCCTTATAATGCGGTGCGCCTTATAGTCGTGAAAATACGGTATACGCCTTTACTTACGAAAATGTCAAGTTACGCACAAATCCATCAATTCATTTCGTAAGGACACTGAAAATTCTGTTAATTCATCTTAATTTTATAAACAGAAAATTCCGCTCAGTCATTTTTTTCCTGTAATTCTAATCTCTGTTTATTTCAATTTCATTGCAATTTTTTTACGTTGTACTTTTCCTTCCACAACAATACGCCTCTCAAACATGCACCAACAAATTGCTTTAATCGGCTTAAGCCATGTTTTACTGTCCCAATTATAATAATTCACACTTGACCAAATCATGCAAAATAACTGTTATTTTTTTCCACATTGAATGGTAGTTGTAATTAATGTAAATAGGTAAACACACCAATTGGGAGAACTTCAGATAAGATGGCATTCATTTACGTATGTAAGTTTGTTGGTATTGCGATTTTCAGTGTGGAGGTAATGCTGTACTTTGTGTGGTTTTCCACAAATTGTTTGTGAATAGATCCAGTTGTCCTCGCCCGAGACGGTCTAGGCCGCCATATTTCTTCCAGGAGGGAAATCGATACGACACGCTAAACAATAGAACACAATGAGTTGAGTTTAATACCCCCGCATGGCTAATGTTCCATTCGCAGACGATCGATGGAAACGCCAGAGTGTCTTGAAGACAAGCACGCTCGCTCGCTCGCTCGCTCGCTCGGAGTCATGTGGAATTAAAGCGCCGCTTCATGCTCGCCGATAGCGGCGTTTGACCCTCGCGCATTCCAATTTTTTTATTCATTCGGCGTTAATTATGACAATCGACTTCATGTTTTGCGGCTAAAATGACAATCAGATTTAATTTCTAGTTGTCGTCAATGACGACTAAAATTGGAGCATATTTAAAAAAAGAGGTAGCGTATTTTACGGATTATAAATCGCAGTTTTTTTTATAGTTTGTTTGGGGGTTATACTCTAGTGCACATGTGTCAAAGTGGCGGCACGGGGGCCAAATCAGGCCCATCGCATCATTTTGTGTGGCCCGGGAAAGTAAATCACGAGTGCCGACTTTCTGTTTTAGGATCCAATTAAAATTAAGAGTATAGATGTATATTAAATTTCCTGATTTTCCCCTTTTTAAATCAATAATTGTCATTTTTTAATCCATTTTTTCTGTGTTTTTAGTTCAAAAATCATTTTGTAAGATCTAAAAATATATTTAAAAAAGCTAAAATAAACATTGTTTTAGATCTATAAAAAACTGAATATTCAGGGATTTTAATCCAGTTCTTTTAATCCATTTATAAAATAAAAAAATCTAAATATTATATCTAAAATGGTCCGGCCCACGTGAAATCAAGTTGACATTAAAGCGGCCCGCGAACCAAACCGAGTCTGACACCCTTGCTCTAGTGCAATTTATGTGTGAAAATATTCACTTATTACCATATCATTTCACGTGATTTTTACATTGAACCGCAAAGGGGTGCTCTAGCCCCTTGTTGATCATTTCATCATTGGTGTAGCGTGGGCATGGTGAACCCGTAGATTTGCCTGTAAAGAAGGCCTTGGCAAAAATGTTTTTTTTGGGGGAAAAAAAATATTCTTATTTTTATCTCTTATTTCTTGTTTTAAAGGCTTTTCCAGATGGCATGACAGTTCTTTGTTTTGGATTTTTTAACATAAAATGCCCCCAAACGTGCGACTTATATGTTTGTTTGATTTTTAACTCTGTCCTTGTGCATTTTTTGGGGTGTGACCTATCGCCAGCAAACCACAGTATAAATGAAAAGAGGATTGGGATTGGATTTTATAGGTCAAAAATGTCTCTCAGTAAATCATAGACTATCAAAATAGATGTCAATGGGTGACACGTAACTCGCAACAACGATGAGTTTAGCCACACCGGCCGACGTGTAATTAATTAACCATGTCCCAGGGGCGAAAAATGACAGGCGAGCTTCAATTTCAGGGTGTTGAGTTGCAGGCCCTGAGGGATCCCGCCAAATCGGCCCCTCACAAATCAGACACTTGATAAATATTCAATGACATGCGGGCTCCAGCTCCGTTTTCTTGACGAAGCGGCGTAATACAGCGAGCGGCTGAAGACGAAGGCGGGGAACGCAACGTGGTGGCGGCGGCGGCAAAAGAAACAAGTACCGAGCGCGATAGCCTATGTTCATTATTATTAACAGGGTTTCATTTTTTTCATTTCCAGTTGGAGGGCGAGATCACAAATACTGTACTAGTCATTTTCAAGCGTCAAGAGTAATATCGTCTGATGTCACAAAGAATTTTCTGGGTTTTTTTCAAAATAAGATTTTTTTCAGATTCTTCAAAAAAATGAAAGTAATGTAATTTTTTTTTTTTTTTTATATTCTCGTTCTGTGGCCCAGTGGTTGCGAACCACAAAGTATTGATCATATCATTATTATTTTTTGTTTATAAAGCTCTATGGGATGGATTCCTTCCACCACAGTGATTTAAGAGAAACTTTAATGCAACAAAAGACCATTAAACATGATTCTGAGCTCATGACCCTAATTAATTCATCACAGAGAGCTACTTGACCGCCGGTCAGTAAGCGGCACCATAACAGCTCTCAGGACAGTGGTTACCACTACAATTATCTACTGCAGTGGTGTATATATATATTTTTTTGTTTGTTTTAATGTCTCTTCTATATTATCTCGCTTTATGTGTGAACGTTCAAAAAGCAACATCAATAGTACTATGACTCCTATTGTTATTTTTTCTGTTCCAGACCACCACTGGTGAGAGCACCTAGATCTCAAATGGAAATCAAACCCAGTATTTTTAGTAGTGGCCTTTATGCTATTTTGTGTTTAAACATCATCAATATTGAAAACTAAGCAATTGTTTGGTTTGTAGGCAAAAAGGGGGCGTGGTCGGGTGAGGGGAGATTTTTTTTTTTAAAGTACGGTGATACCCCGAGGTATCATATAGTGTTGATCAGGATACAACATTCCAGTAACGATACTTCAATATTTTTGGAATCTTTTGACCACCCTAATTGGATTGGATAACTTTATTCATCCCGTATTATTCGGGAAATTTCATTGTGACAGTAGCAAGAGGGTGATAAGACAGAACAACAAAGCAAAAGCACAAAGTACAAAGCAAATCAAAGTCAATGGGATCATTAAGAATCACCAAATCAAATCATTAGGACAGAAAAGCAGCAAAAACACAAAACGAGCAAGAGTGGACGGAGCTAATTGCGAAAATCTCCCTGTAATTGCTGGTCAAAAGCAAGGTATTGAGTTAAAAGGTGTCTCCGTTTCAGAGTCATGTTTCACCATTTACAGGATTAAAGTCAGGAAAAGATGCAGGACAAAAACACACATCTAGGAGGTAGGTGTTCCCTACTTTGTAGTACATTTCCCGGCAATCGATATCGACAGAGTCCCCTAATCAGTCCCACGCAAAAAGATGTGGTCGGGACATCCCTATTTATTGGAGTTAATTAGCGATCCACGATCCGGCGAGTTTGAAAGATGGCGCTGCCGTCAGTGGGAAAGGTTGAAGCGATAAAAGTTGAGCTAAAATAGATGTCTTGAATTCTCTCATCAGAGATTCACGTCACATTCATTGGCCGGGAGGAAGACAAATGAGCCCGAAGATACTTAAGGCGGTATAAATTTCCCAGTATCGATAGAAGGCCATGATGGTGATGCCGTGTCTCTGGTGAGAAATTTGACAAAGGAAATGAGATCTATGAATACTTTATGGCCTTGAGCTGCTCGCTGGATGTCACCAAGGAGCGGCAGTTACCAGAAAGATGGCCATTTTTTTTTTTCTCCTGACAACTTGACGGCAACATCCAAGTCTTGCTATTGAACGCTGTGGCGTTGACAAATTGGTTTGCGATCCCTTTTCTCCAGCGCCTTCTCCTCAAGTCTGCTTTGGAACAGGATGATTCTCGTCTCCAGTTATTTTTAGTTCAGGGAGACTGCAAAAAAAAGGGAATTTTCGAGCGGGTATTGGCAGACATGAGCCGCCAAATTCAATTGAGTTTGTCCGAATTCTTGGCGAGTGCAACTTTGCAACGTGAATTTAGTCCTTTATAGTTCAGTCTTTTGTCTCTAGTCGTTTATAGTCCAGGGGAAAAACGGGAATTTTCAAGCAGGTATTGGCAGACATGAGCAAGCCAACGTCCCCAACTGTGCTCGCCGAATTCAAATGAGTTCATCTGAACTGTTGGCAAGTGCAACTTTGCAATGTGAATTTAGTTCTTTATAGTTCAGTCTTTTGTCTCCAGTCGTTTATAGTCCAGGGAAAAAAGGGGAATTTTCAAGCGGGTATTGGCAGACATGAGCCGCCAAATTCAATTGAGTTTGTCCGAACTGTTGGCGAGTGCAATTTTGCAACGTGAATTTAGTTCTTTATAGTTTAGTCTTTTGTCTCTAGTCGTTTATAGTCCAGGGGAAAAACGGGAATTTTCAAGCAGGTATTGGCAGACATGAGCAAGCCAACGTTCCCAACTGTGCTCGCCGAATTCAAATGAGTTCGTCTGAACTGTTGGCAAGTGCAACTTTGCAATGTGAATTTAGTTCTTTATAGTTTAGTCTTTTGTCTCCAGTCGTTTATAGTCCAGGGAAAAAAACGGGAATTTTCAAGCGGGTATTGGCAGACATGAGCCGCCGAATTCAATTGAGTTTGTCCGAACTGTTGGCAAGTGCAACTTTGCAATGTGAATTTAGTTCTTTATAGTTCAGTCTTTTGTCTCCAGTCGTTTATAGTCCAGGGGAAAAAAACGGGAATTTTCGAGCGGGTATTGGCAGACATGAGCAAGCCAACGCTCCACACCATGCTCACCGAATTCAAATAAGTTTGTCCGAACTGTTGACGAGTGCAACTTTGCAACGTGAATTTAGTCCTTTATAGTTTAGTCTTTTGTCTCCAGTCGTTTATAGTCCAGGGGAAAAAAACGGGAATTTTCAAGTGGGTATTGGCAGACATGAGCAAGCCAACTGTGGTTAGGGAATTCAATTGAGTTGTGTGAAGTGAATCTATCTATATCAAGAGAATGGCGTAGCAGCGAAGCGTGTTTATGAGTTCAAGCTCCGCCTTTTGAAGAGCTTTATCGCTGGATTTGATTTTTCAATTGAGTGCCTGTTTTGACTTTTTAATCAGGTGCCACTGGAAGTCATAGCAACACAACTGTATATATTTTTTTAGTTTTACCTTTTACCTACATTTGCCAAAATTGAATTGAATTTTGCTTTATTCAGGTTACATTTTTTCGTTATATTATATTCACTTTAATATAACACTTTAAAGTGGGTTTTCTCATTTTTGTTAGTTTTCCTTTTTCCCGAAATGAAATTACTTTGAGTATTAGTTTGATTTTTTTTTTTTTTCTAATTTGGATTATTTGTCAGGTACAGGGATACAAAAAAATGCTCAACAAAAGATAACATATTCTAAAATGCCATCCTTAATTCTACGTTTTTGTTTTCGTCTTTTATTTATTTTGCCCTTTTTCTTGTTTGTTTTAACTGTAAAGCCTCTTTGAAAAAGATCTGTTATTTTCAATTGTGTCCTTTTGATGCATGTAAAAACGTTTTTTGTGGGATCAGAAAAGAAAAGTAACAGCAACTTCTTAATTTGATGAACAGAAAATTCCGCTCGCTGTCATTTCTTGCAATTCTAATCTCTGTTTATTTCAATTTCATTTCAATTTTTTCTCGTTGTACTTTTCCTTCCACAACGGTAAGCCTCTCTCAAATGAAGATTCCGAGCCACTTGACAGAGATGAACTCATTTTTCTGCCGATGTGAACAGAATGATTGAGTGGAGATGTTTTCAAAAATTGGAGACCTTTCAATTGCCACTCACTCAACCAACAAATTGATCTCAGCGCGTGATAAAGTCATACTTGGGCGGAGTCAACCAAAATCATCTCAAAATATCACGAGTTGATTTTCATAACTCATTCACTGGCATTGACAAATATAGGCGTCCGATCCACGTCGCCCGGGGGGGTCGGTGGCGATTTCAGCTCGGTGGTCGTCATGGCGACGCCAAGCGTAGCGGCTCATTCCCATCTCTCATCGAGAGACAATTGCGTCAGTGATATCGAAAAATACATCACGAAATGTATATTTATTTCACTTTGAAACACACAGTTCCTTCTATTCTTTGATCGTCAACTCTAGCTTTAGTTTTTATTTTTATTTTTCCTTTGATGCGCACTTAACCAACAAAAGATGAGTGCGGACACACATTTTATGGACTTTTTTTGGCTTTTAAACTCTGAAAATTGTTCAGTTTTCAAGAGAAAAAATATTTATAACTACTATATGAAAGCTAATATTGGTATAATTGGCTGGGAAATGATCTCCACAACATCAGAAAATGATGCAAAAGACTGAATATAGAAATAAAAGGCCATTTTTCAGAAGCATAAATCCTCCCAGCATCGGGCAGCCAAAGGGTTAAAATGGCCAGAGATCATATTTTGTACACAAATCCGTTCCCCAAAAAATGACAGAAATGAATGAAATTGCTTTCTAATTAGGCTTCCCCTCTCAGCTGCCTTGGCCCCACCCACAAAAACAATCTCCAAACAGAAGATGACATCACAACCAGAATGCACTGTAAAATTTGCCAGTCTGCTAGCATGCTAGCATGTCACAGACAAGATGAGTCCATAGACACAATGACATAAATCGCCCGGTGGCGCGAGTGGTTAGCGCGTCGGCCTCACAGTTCTGGGGTTTTGGGTTCAAATCCAGGTCATGTCCACCTGTGTGGAGTTTGCATGTTCCTCTGGGCCTGAGTGGGTTTCCTCCGGGTACTCCGGTTTCCTCCCTCATTCCAAAGACATGCATGCTAGGCTAATTGGACACTATATTGCCCCTAGATATGGTTGTGAGTGTGCATGGTTGTCCTTTGTCTCCTCGTGCCCTGCGATTGGCTGGCCACCGATTCAGGGTGTCCCCTGCCTGTGGCCCAGAGACAGCTGGGATTGGCTCCAGCACCCTCCGCGACCCTAATGTGGATAAAGCAGTTGAGAAAATGAGATGAGATTTCTTAATAATGCTATGCTTTCTAATAATGCTAATAATTTCTAATAATGCTAATAAGTTCTAATCATGATAATAAAGCTAATAATTTCTAATAAAGCTAATAATTTCTAATAATGCTAATAATTTCTAATAATGCTAATAATTTCTAATAATGTTAATAATTTCTAATAATGCTAATCATTTCTAATAATGCTAATCATTTCTAATAATGCTAATCATTTCTAATAATGTTAATCATTTCTAATAATGCTATGCTTTCTAATAATGCTAATCATTTCTAATGATACTAATCATTTCTAATTATGCTAATCATTTCTAATAATGCTAATCATTGCTAATAATGCTAATAATTTCTAATAATGCTAATAAGTTCTAATCTTGATAATAAAGCTAATAATTTCTAATAAAGCTAATAATTTCTAATAATGCTAATAATTTCTAATAATGCTAATAATTTCTAATAATGCTAATAATTTCTAATAATGCTAATAATTTCTAATAATGCTAATCATTTCTAATAATGCTAATCATTTCTAATAATGCTAATCATTTCTAATAATGCTAATCATTTCTAATAATGCTAATCATTTCTAATAATGTTAATCATTTCTAATAATGCTATGCTTTCTAATAATGCTAATCATTTCTAATGATACTAATCATTTCTAATTATGCTAATCATTTCTAATAATGCTAATCATTGCTAATAATGCTAATAATTTCTAATAATGCTAATAAGTTCTAATCATGATAATAAAGCTAATAATTTCTAATAAAGCTAATAATTTCTAATAATGCTAATAATTTCTAATAATGCTAATAATTTCTAATAATGCTAATAATTTCTAATAATGCTAATAATTTCTAATAATGCTAATCATTTCTAATAATGCTAATCATTTCTAATAATGCTAATCATTTCTAATAATGCTAATCATTTCTAATAATGTTAATCATTTCTAATAATGCTATGCTTTCTAATAATGCTAATCATTTCTAATGATACTAATCATTTCTAATTATGCTAATCATTTCTAATAATGCTAATCATTGCTAATAATGCTAATAATTGCTAATAATGCTTTTTTTTCTCAGATCCCTCGGCTCCACCCACCAAAAATCTCCAAACCAAAGATGACATCACACCCAGAATGTTGCCAGTCTGCTAGCATGCTACGTGCATCCAACCAGAAGCGATTTGGACTTCAAATGGATCGGCCGCCAAATGCCACCAAAGACCCCCCCCCCCCCCCACCCGGATGAGTCTTTTCAGGTTTTTAAAACACACCCAAACATCCTTTCAATGTCACCTGTAACTTAAGAGGAATGCCGCAGCCGATTTACACAGCTGTCTTAACCGCACTCCTTTCAGATGAAGATAAATGAGTCCATTTCAAAAGTAATTATCCAAGCTAGCCTATGTTTATTACTTAAATATCTCGTCTTCATCCCAGTGGCTTGCAAGCTGCAATTAGGCCCTCTTTGCTTTTTGTTCCCTCTGAAGTCAATCGTTTTGTTTTGTTTTTTGCTGATAGTCATCATGTGATTCGTCTCACCGCCCGTCCCGATAAATTATTGGCGTAAACAATGAGAGTGTTTGTAGAATTGGAATTCATTCCAGCTAAGGGATGAGAAAGCCTTAAAAGAGTGATACGCTTGTTAAATAGAGATTTTTTTTTTGTGTGCGTGTCTGTTAAGTGTTTTCGCCATTTTGCTTTTTCAAACACCTCTAAATCCCCCTTTTGATTTTGTTTGCAGACATTTTAAAATCACAGATTCAATGCAAATAGAACAAGAAAAAAATATTTGAAAGTCAAGCCTAGTTTATGGATTGCAGTATAGACGCTATATCCGTTTGAAGCGGGAAGGCTGGCATTGAGGGATCGTGTTCAACCGCCATTGACGGCCAATCCGTTTCAAACCGATTGGACGCCTACTCGTGACGAATTCGTTGTCCAATCACCCGCTTCTTTTTATCCTTTTAGCCTTTTCGCTCTATCGCTGCCAATGGCTCGGAAACTTTGACTTCACTCTGTCGCTACTATTTTTTTTAATGATTATTCTCTCTCAGTCCCAATGCTTACTAATATGGAATCATACCTGTCAACCTCTGCCGATAACTGCCCTTATAAATGATTATGATTCCCCTTACAAACCCCCAAAAACCTTACAAACACCGTACGACTCGTACGAGTCGTACGGTGTTTGTAAGGTTTTTTGGGGGGTTTGTAAGGGGAATCATAATCATTTATAAGGGCAGTTATCGGCAGAGGTTGACAGGTATGTGAATAGTTTTTCCCGTATTTCACTTCATTTGCAGCCGCCTCAGTCCGACTGCATTTAATGTTTTGCGTTCAGATTGTGGCACCACCATTGACGGAATGATTGGGCGTGCGTTTCCGCCGTGTTGTGTGAAAATGAGCACCAACGGTCAATTAGTCGCGGCCAAGACTTCTGCTGATTGTGTCCGATTGATTGTGGAATGATCTGCTCCTAAAGCAGTGGATGCTGGAATTGATTTACCGATGACAACAATGGTGCCAAAACAGGAGCTTTAAAAGCCCGCTGGAATGAGTCCTCCCAGTCCAATCGGATTGGACAAATATAGCCAGAAATGATAAAAAAGTGGCCTTAAAACGTTGCAGATGATTTCTATTTAAACCACATGTGTCAAAGTGGCGGCCCGGGGGCCAAATCTGGCCCGCCGCATCATTTTGTGTGGCCCGGGAAAGTAAATCATGAGTGCCGACTTTCTGTTTTAGGATCAAATTAAAATGAAAAGTATAGATGTATATTAAATTTCCTAATTTCCCCCCTTTTAAATCAATAATTGTCATTTTTTAATCCATTTTTTCTGTGTTTTTAGTTCTAAAAATCATTTTGTAAAATCTAAAAATATATTTAAAAAAAGCTAAAATAAACATTGTTTTAGATCTATAAAAAACTGAATATTCAGGGATTTTAATCCATTTATAAAAAAAAAATCTACATATTATATCTAAAATGGTCCGGCCCACATGAAATGGAGTTGACGTTAACGCGTCCCGCGAACCAACCCGAGTCCGACACCCCTGATTTAAACTGTCCGAGACAAAGCATTGTCAGCAAGATGGCCGTCCAAGCTCCGGTTTGCGTTCCACGGATGCTCCGTCAACCTCTGGATGGTGCGGACGCTCCTCTTTTGAACGCCGGCGTGAAAGGCGAGCCCGCTTCTGCTTCAAAGGCGGCGGCGCGTTCGTCACAAGTCCTTTAAAAGCTAGCCGCCTTCTCGGCGTAAAAATGGCCGAAGGGACGACCCGGAGGACGCGCTTTGATCTCCTCATCTCCGTCACGTGGGATGAAAGGAAAAGGCCGCGGGAGCAAATGAGGGTGGAATTGTCACTCCGGATGCTAGCTTGCGTCGCCACGCCGCTTTTGAAGGCCAACGCGGCGCTATTTTCTCAAGTGCATCGATCCAGATGAGATTTTTTGTGTGTAGTTTTCACGCTTCGGTGTCCAAAAAGAGAGGCTACTGTAATCCCTCAAATATCGCGGTTAATGTAGACCTGTCATGACCGCAATAATTGAAAAATCGCAAAGTAGGGTCACCCCTATTATAGCTACCTTTTTTTTCTCCAGTGCTAGGAGCAAGAGTAGCATCCGTTTCAGTGTGGATTTTCACATTTTTATGAACTTTTAGAGAAAAAAATGAATGTTTTTTTTCAAAAATAATTCATAGCAGGAAAAATCGCAAAGAAATGAATTCGCGATAATTGAGGGAAGACTGTAGATACAAAATACAGTGGTACCTCTACATATGAGCAGGTCTACCTACGAGATGCTCAAGATACGATGAAAATTTCGATCGAATAATTCGCCCGCGATATGATCCAAATTTTGGGGATGCGACCAAGCCAGGTGGCCATGACATGAGAGGCTGTTTATCATTGTAGCACACTGTCTATTTTGCCACATCTCTTTCGTGTATAACAGATATCTACAAGTACCGAACGATTCATTCAGACGAGTTTCGACCAGGAAACGCACAACGCGCATGTACGGGCAAAAAGAGGGCTTTCTGGGTAATGAAGTATACTCGTGCACATAACACCGCCCAATTTTAGTTATATTAAACACATTTTAGTACTATTAAACCACTAGTTATGTGTTACTTTGTTAATAGATGGCGAATTAGAAGAAATTAAGCATTTTTTTCCCATCCAAAATCCTGTTTTTGGTGTTTTTTCAGAGGGTTGGAACGAATTCATTTGTTTTTAGTTCATTTCAATGGGAAACGTCCGCTCGAGTTACGAGAATCTCGACATACGATCTCAGTCCCGGAACGGATTAAGACCAAAATGGCCGCCTTCTGCCTGATTTTGAGTGGCCCGTGACCGTAAAGCAAGTGCAAACCTAGCGGACGCTAGCAAACAACCTTGAAAAGTTGTGTCAGGTCCAGTTCCGTTGAAGTTCCCAAAAGACGGACGGGGTGGGGGGGGCGTTGGGTCGAGTCATCCGGAGACGAGCGTGAACACGAGACGCGTTGCCCTCTGATCGATAAGCAGCTTATGACAGTGATGGACGGCGAGGAGAGGGAAAATATTTCACGGCCGAGAAAAACGAGCTCCTTTCAAGGTCACTTTTGCGCTCGGGTTCGCCGTCCACACCACCGTCTCAAAGTCCAATCTTCAACTTGACGCTCCAAATGGATCCTTTCGCGAATAAAATCGGGTCAGGCAAAATGATCGGACGCCTCTGTTGGTTTAATCAAATGCAAATTAGGTCAAGAAATGTATTGAATTGAATTGAATGATTTTATTGTCATTATACAAGTATGAGATTTTTCACCATGAATTGCGCAGATAACAACAACCAACAAACAGGCAAATAAATAATCAATCATTAATTAATTAATTCGTCAACATAAGCAGGGAAGTGCACAAGTAACAACAACAAATGAACAGATAAATAATCAATAAATAATAATAATAATAATAATGTTAATAATAATATTAATAATAATTTTAATAATAATGTTAATAATAATGTTAATAACAATGTTAATAATAATGTTAATAATAAGGTTAATAATAATGTTAATGATAGGTTAATAATAATGTTAATAATAATAATGTTAATAATCAGGTTAATAATAATGTTAATAATAATAATGTTAATAATAATAATGATAATAATATAATGATGATAATAATAATAATAATCAATAATCAATACATAATAATAATAATGTTAATAATAATATTAATAATAATGTTAATAATAATGTTAATAATAAGGTTCATAATAAGGTTAATAATAATGTTAATAATAAGGTTAATAATAATGTTAATAATAGGTTAATAATAATGTTAATAATAATGTTAATAATAATAATGTTAATAATCAGGTTAAAAATCAGGTTAATAATATTGTTAATAATAATAATAATGTTAATAATAATAATAATAATAATAATAATAATAATAATAATAATAATAATAATAATAATAATAATGATAATGATAATAATATAATTATAATTATAATTATAATAATAATTATTATAATAATAATCAATATATAAGCAATATATAAGTAAGTAGGGAAGTGCACAAACAGATACATAATTAATACATGATCAATAAGTCGTCAACATAATATTGAATGTGCGATCAAATCATGGCAGCGACTGAAAAAGAAACGGAAAACAACGCCATGATGTATACTTTTCGAGAAAAAAAAGACTTTTTTCTTTCTTTACCGCGGATTCGCGATGACATTTCACCCCCATCGACGGCGACTGACGCCCAATCCTTTTTGACTGGGAGGGTCGGCAGCGACCTGGTGATGTTCTGTGAAGAAAAATGTAATGACGCCGGGAGCTAAAACTATTTAGCAAAGTCTTCCATCCAGTAGACGATTGCGACAGAACGACAGATCCGGGCTTTGTTTCAGCTCGCTGGGTGATCGAACGTTCAAAAATGTGTGGGTGTGACGGCACTGCAGCCCAAAAAAAAAGAGAAAAACTGAATCCAAATGTGAGTCTTTGCCACACACGTAGAACGCCTGTGATTTCCCCACCAAATGCTAACACTTTGGCACCCGCATGAAAACGAGTAGGAGTGGTAGAAAGAAAAAAAAAGTTGGAAAAACTTGAAAACAACCCGTCAGATTTTTAAATAATGCATAGTGCGAGTCATAACGGAGTGTCTAGCCAGAGCGGAGTCGTAAATATTACACACACACAAGCGCACACACACGAACGTGGCGGATAGACAACCCAATTTGAACTGGGAGGCGAGAAAATAACGCTGGCCAACATGATTTTTTTTCCCCCTTTTTGTTGCATCAGATTTCTTTTACTGATTCTTTATGATTTTTGGTGACCTATTTCAAATCAAATGCTTTGACGTGGGTGTCGTAAAACCCGAATTTGGAGAGTTGTATGTTACTGTACTTCAATGGCGGCCAATGAGTTAACAAGGAAGCTTAAAATGTCACTAAAGCAACAGAAAGTAGCCCAAAAATGCCCAAAAATTGAGTATAAAGCGACCCAAAATGGCAAGGAAATTATGCAAAATGAACAGAAGGCTAATGGCTAACTGACTGTTAAAAATACACATTTTGTCCATTGAATCCATTTCCATACATTCTATCCAATCCAACCAAATTTTGACTACACAAGCTTGGTCAATATGTGCCAAAAAGTATCAACTTCTCCGTAAAATGTATCTCACAAAAGTGATTTTGACAAAATTATGTATTTGGGGTTTTGTAGGCCCTTGATAAAAAGCCAAAAATGAATGAAAATGTGCTTATAATACAAAGTTCAACTGGCTGAGGTATGCTGAGGTCTATGTAGCTAAATGCTAACGCTAGTATGTATCACAAAACATTGGACCTAAAACAATTTAAAAAATGAAATACATGCCCCGATTTATAATGTGAATAATTCCATTCTGATATGCTGACATACCACAACCGCATTTTCTTTTATTTTCCTGTTAATGTAACTTTTAAAACCCATTTTCCCATTTTGCCTGATGCAACTTTAGCCTCAAGTAATTTTTCCACAGGCGCCAAACTATTACAAAACCATTTTTTTAATGCGTGCGTACTACGACGTGATCTACGGCGCGGTTCAATACGACTCCTTAATCAGAAACACGCATTGGGCGAATGTTTCCAATTCTCGCCAGCCGCTAACTGCTTTAGCTGTTTACAGCTAAGTCAGTACTGTCATAACAAAAGGCAGATGTCTTCTCGCAATGTAACACCTTTTTGCGCTCGACCTTTTTGAGGGAGTAGAATAATAACTAAAGCAGCGCTAAAAACAAACGCAGGAGAGCGTCCCAGTCCAATAAATCATGACGCTACACGCTAAAGGAATTGCTAACACAGTTGGGATTTTATGTGAAGCCGGTTTTGCTTCCAATCTCCTTTTCCAAATGAGATCAATGTGTTTTGCGTGAGGATGTTGAGGTTAGCTAATCTAGCTAGCACTCTCTCTCACGTTTGGTCTGTTCGTTGGTGTTTTGCATACGTTTCAACTTGTACGTTTTGCCCGTATCTTATACATTTTTTTGATTATTTCAAATTGTGTATGCCGTATAACAACTTTTGTATGGGAAAATTATTATTTTTCAAGTCAAACCGATCTCGTTTTACCCATTTGGACTCTAATTGGGATCGTCTCGGTCGCCGGTAGCAGACGAAAACGTCATCGTCGACTGCTAATATTGTCATGCTTTAACCGTGACCGGACGTTTGGTCGCCCGGGTGAATATAATTTTGAGAGCTGGTTTCAACAGTAGATATTTAGATATTAAACTCTCTCATGAATATTATTTTGAGAGCTGGTTTCATCAGTAAACTCTCTGTCATGCTGTCAAACGTCCGTCGACCAAACGTCCGTCGACCAAACGTCCGGGCGACCAAACGTCCGGGCGACCAAACGTCCGGGCGACCAAACATCCGGGCGACCCAACGTCCGGGCGACCAAACATCCGGGCGACCAAGCGTCCGGGCGACCAAACGTCCAGACGACCAAACGTCCGGGCGACCAAACGTCCGGCGACCAAACGTCCGAGTACCTGCTTTAACCATGATATGCGAACGTGAATTCCCCTTTTTCACGATATAAATATAGCGCGTCAGCAAGTAATGTACCCAGACAGTCAAAGCTGTCAGCGTCATACAGCGACATCTGCAGAATCTTGAATTTAGTGCATACTGATTGGGCACCGTGTCCACTTTTATTTTAGACTTTTAAGTGAGTAAAAATGTGCCGCATTGCATTTGCAAGCTTAATAAGGGGAATTGCAATCAGTAATAAGGGGAGCGATTGGCCGAGGTTGACAGGTATGGTTTTGTCTTCCATGTTACAAAACATTTTGTAGGTTAAGCTTATTAAAGACTCAAAATGAAGTGTTTCAAACGTAGGTATGGGGTTGTTCTGCCTGACCGGCACTTTGTAGTTCATTAGTGCTAAATCAAATACATTTTTTTACACCGGTGGCGTAAAACCAGAATTTTGTGACTTGCGTTCTACTGTAATTTCGAGTCCGCAGTCCCATTTTGCCCTCTGAAGTCGAAATGGCGCCGTCGATGGCAGCAAATGAGTTGGCAAGGAAGATTAAAATGCCCCAAAAGCAACAAAATGTTGCCTGGAAATGGCCAAAAATCAGCAGAAAGCGACCAAACACAGGAACCAATCCCTGAAAATGATCCAAAATTTACAGTTAGCCTAAAATGACAAAGAAGTCAGGCAAAATTTACCCATTGCCTACCATTGACAATGTTACATGTCCAATTCCCTTCCACTGGCTGTGGCTGCTCATCTTTTAGTGCCATTGACGACGCTTATTTGAGCAAAAATACGGATATAGATGGAGCAAAAAGAAGAAATAAAACAGAACATAAAGATAAATATTATATTGTCTGTTAGCTTATTGTTACACTGGTTGTATTCATTAAATTTCTGTATAACACCACCACAATGGTAATATTTATTAGCCTGTCTATAGTATTCTTCATGCTCTGTTAGCATTAAGCTAGCGTGATTCAAATTTCTGTTTGTTTTGGATAGGACGCGTGCATTTTTTTTAAATCCATTCGTTACAAACGGCCGTTTCGTTTCAAATTCCAAGTCACAAAGATGATTTGGTGACTTACCTGCGCGCTGACGAGTAAAGCGAAAAGCACGCCACGTGCAAACAACGCACAAGCCCTGACCCGCCCGTGTAGCCAAATAGCGCACCCGTGGTAATTGCATTACGAGGCGGGCGAAAGCCGCATCGTAAGAACGCGGCATAACGAGCCGTAATAGAACGGGCGGAGATCAGCGGTCCGCGAAGCACCTCGCTGGGCTCTGCTCGTAAACGGATAATAGCTTAATGGCGGGACAATTTGGCAGCAGCTGGAGTGGAGCAACGCAAGCAGCTGTTTCAATTTCGACCCCGAGTGGCAACACGGCAACATCAAATTAGCATCAAGTCATTTCGCTGAGAGGACACGCTAATGCAACACCAGGAATAAACAGATCAAAAGAGTGCAACAAATGTGGGGGAATGCAGTAATCCCTCGATTATCGCGACTTCACTTATCGCAAATTCACTACTTTGTAATTTTCTTCTGCTATTATTTTTTTTATTTTTTATTTAACTTCAGTCCTAGTAGCAAAAGTGGCTTCCGCTTACAAGTTTTAGCGTGGAGTTCCACTCTTGGTACTAGCACTCAGCACTGAAGTAAAAAAATAAAATATATTTTTTTAAAGGGGTGACCCTACTTCGCGATATTTCAATTATCGCGGCCATGTAAATAAATAATAATAATAATAAATAATTGCTATTATGCTTGGACTTAGGTGTGGCCCGTCGGTTGAGTGGTTAGCATGTCAGCCTCACAGTTCTGGGGTTTTGGGTTCAAATCCAGGTTGTGTGAAGTTTTTATGCTCTCCCCGGGCCTGTGTGGGTTTTCTCTGGGTAATATGGTTTGCTCCCACATTCCAAAAATATGCATGCTAGGCTAGTTGGACAATCGAAATTGCTTCTAGCTATGAGTGCGAGCGTGAATGGTTGTTTGTCTCCTCGTGCTCTGTGATTGGCTAGTCACCAATTCAAGGGGTCCCTGGAGTCACCTGGGATAGGCTCCAGCACCCCCTGTGACCCTAGTGAGGATAAAGTGGTTCAGAAAATGAATGAATGAATGAATGAGAAAAAGATTGTGGACCGCTGTCGTAGAGCATTTCTTAACTATTCAACTCAATGTCTAGTCAAGCACCCTCTAGTGGCAACAAATCTTTGCGCTTCTAGAAAATGTAGAAAAGAAATGGCGCCATTACCTTACCCACAAGCCTGAAAAGTATAATTTTGTGGCCTGGCCCGGATAGGACGAACGCTCCGCCGCTTGTCGGGTCCGCCGCACTTTTCTGTCTTGTTTGTCGGCTTCTCCCGCAACGAAAGAATGTTATTTAGTACTTGACTTGCGGCGCAAAGCGTTTGGGGTGTTTACCCAACCGTGGCATCTGCGGGTTAGAGAGCCACTGCTACCTCGTGTCATGGAGGCCTGTTGCGCTTTGCAGTCAGTCATTGAATGGCACGCTAAATCAAAAGCGTGTCTGTAATTTCCCGGCTGTCATTTATTGCCACGCGCGTGGAAAAACTTGGCCCGTTGATCGAATATGAAAGCCCAGTTGGTCTCGCAGATGTTTATTGGTTGTAGAACCAATATTCAGACATACAAAATAAGCAAACATAGAACTATATTAAGCATTGCACAGCGTTTGCATTGCTACATTGAGGCTAAAGGTCAAAGACGATGCACAAACCACTTTAACTTGCTCTAATCAATAGCAAGCTGTCTTTTATCGTTAAAAGTTGACAGTTCACACGTGAAAACTTGCTTGTTTACGGCATTTGTAAACAATTTTAAAAATATGCAACTAACGCCACATGCGTAAATTGCGGGAGTTAGCATCTTAGCGTACACGCTTCTGGTGAATAGTTTAATATAAAAGTATGTCTACTCAAAATAGAAATGCATTTACTCTCCCATATTTAAATTTTACACTAGTATAGCTTTGACGTCCATTAAAAAAAAATCTATTTGGCCCAAAAATGGAATAACTACGTTTACAGTTAGCATCATTCCGCACGCGCTAATTAGCAGACAACAAAAATGCAGTTGGGTTTCATATTTAGAATATTTCATATTCTCGACTAAGCTAGCTTTCAAATGACCCATTATGCTTGTTAAAATGATTTACTTATTATCATCATTTTTAAACACACTTTTTTGCCTTATTTTTTAAAAAGCATAGCATTTGAATGGGTGGTCTCGTTATTTTTTGACAATAAAATTGCGTATCAGCACTAATCCATCAGACAATATATCACTTAAAATCGAGATAGGGCGACTGTCATTGCCGATCCTCTTTTGTTTGTGTCCGCGGTAATAAACGACCGAGCTAGCGAGGCCGCTGAATATGTTTAGCGCGTAAAAACGATGCCTTTTTCGCTGGGGAAGCTGTGCAAAGACAGGCAGATAACGCCTGTTTTTAATGAAAGAGCTGTGGACAAAGAAGGGAGATGGAGAGAGATACTTAAATGAGACGTACACAATAACGTGGGATGCGAATGATAGCATCTCATTAGGCTCAGAGTGACATTTTCACTCTTGCTCCAGGAGTGATTGGCCTTTGTAAATTGGCTCATGGGAAGGCGAGATGGCGCAAACGTGATTAGTAGTGTGTTGACTTGAATTGTGGCATATATATAACGAGCAGGGAGGACCAGCGAAGAACCAAAAGACAATTGTTGCGCTATTTACAAAGATCTCGTTGGAAAAATGGGTGTTTAAAAAATATAAGATTGAGTTTACACACTTGGAGAAGGTGAAGAAATGTAATCACTCGTCTATTAGGATCCGACAGTCGTTTCTCGCCGCCATAAAAACAATTCAACTCTCTACATTGCACGG
Source organism: Stigmatopora argus (assembly GCF_051989625.1). Lineage (NCBI taxonomy): Eukaryota > Metazoa > Chordata > Actinopteri > Syngnathiformes > Syngnathidae > Stigmatopora > Stigmatopora argus. The sequence goes on along the minus strand of NC_135389.1, from coordinate 19,000,008 downwards.
TTTGGACAAACGTAGCGAGAGAATCTTAACATACACACACACACTTATAAATCACACTTTATAAGGATTTATAGAATAGATAATAGATGGCATATCTAATTTTATGATGTCAGGCAAGGGGATTTAAAAACATTTTAAACAGAGTAAATGAAAGAAATTAAATGAAGGAATGAACTAACGTTCCGTCAGACGAGAGACTAAAGCTAAAAGTTTTTTTATTTTCAGGTTTTTCATATTTTCGCAGGATCCATTTTTACCCTCTTTTGCAGTTTTGCCATTTTATTACTTTTTTTTTGTTTTTTGCATTTCCGCCACATCATTTTTACCACCACACAGTATCAAACTCGACATGAAATATTCTTCATTTTGCCCGAGTCACGTTGTTTGTTCATTTGACGGAGCCACTTGAGAATTGGCAGCGCGTCTGTTTGAACGCCGTTAAGCACATACTGCGAGACAGCAGAGATATACTACAAAAAAACACACACAAAAAAAACAAAAACAAAGAACACATCCATATTTACAGTCTTCTGCTCCCAAAGATAAATGTCGGTTACAACAAGGCACAAAAGATGAACAAATAAACGTGGCGCGGGCAGGCAAACAAAACCTTGTGCTTTTTCAATCCAGCAAACATGGCAAACTTAAATGTTGATACTTTCAACTTTTAGACTATGAACTTCAAACTATAAACCAGGGTGTCAAACCTGCAGCACGCGGGCCAGAAGTGGGCAGCGAGGAGGTCCTTTTCGGCCCAAGGGGGCGTTTGTAGCTCATTCATAGCGTACGTATGGAATTCAAGAATTTCCTTTTTGGGGGGAATTTGTGAGTTGTGTGATCACAACTACCACATGTTGGCAGCCAATGATTAAATAAGGAACCTTAAAATGCCCCAAAACCAACAAAAAGTGACCTGGAAATGGCCCAAAAATCATCAGGAACCAAAAAACAACCAGGAAAAGCTCCTCAAAATCAATAGCAAATGATCAAAAATTCACCAGAAATGACCCATAAGTACCCTTAAATTCAAGCGAAATAAATAAGTCACGCAAAATTCCCTGCTATTGACAATGCTAGATGTTAAAATCACCTAAGGCACCGGTGTCAAAGTGGCGGCCCGGGGGCCAAATCTGGCCCGCTGCGTCATTTTGTGCGGCCTGAGAAAGTAAATCATGAGTGCCAACTTTCTGTTTTCGGATCAAATTAAAATGAAGAGTATATTACATTTCCTGATTTTCCCCTTTTTAAAAACAATCACTGCAATTTTTTCATCCATTTTTTGTGTTTTTAGGTCAAAAAGCATTTTGGAAAATCTAAAAATAAATATATAAATATTTTCCATTTTCCACTTTGATATTGAACATAATTTAAAAAAATATTTAGTTTCCTTTTGAAATAAAAAAACATGATTAAAAGAAATTTTCCAATATTAAGAAAAAAAGCTCAATTAAACATTGCATTAGATCTATAAAAACGGTCTATTTAGGGCTTTTGATCCAGTTCTTTTAATCCAATTTAAAAATATAAATCTAAATATTAGATCTAAAATGGTCAGGCCCACATGAAATAGCGTTGACGTTAATGCGGCCCGCGAACCAACCCGAGTTTGACACCTTCCGATCCTAAGGGCTAATGAACGATGGGACGTGTAGCGTCGTCAATGGCGGCAAGTAAGCGGACTTTTTGGGCCGAAAATAAAGTTGGCATGAATGCGTCCGTGAACCAAAGTCAGTTGGACAGCGCAATTGAAGCTACAGCTGCTCCTCTATTGTCACTCATTCAGCCATGGCATTTTTTTTCCGCCGCTATTTTTAAAAGTCGGATTCATTCGCAGACCGATGACAGCTAGATTGACAAGTGCCAGAATGTCGTTTAAAAAAACCTGTCGGGCATTCAAGTCAGAGAAAAGTCGGGCTGAAAATATTCAGCCATTTGCTGTCATTGGCCGTCGATGAGTCAACGTGAACGATTATTTTGGTCGTCGCTTTTTGTTTTTAGATGAGTCAACTTGAGGTGGCTTTTTTCTCATTTGGAAATTGTAAAACATTTTGGGGGCAGAAAGAAAAAATGTTGGACAATGAACATGATGTCATGGTGTGACTCGTTTTTTTTTCAAAGTAAAAGCAAAGGTTTGCAAGGATCTCGTTTTTTTCAAAGTAAAAGCAAAGGTTTGCTAGGATCTCGTTTTTTTCAAAATAAAAGCAAAGGTTTGCAAGGATCTCGTTTTTTTTTCAAAGTAATAGCAAATGTTTGCAAGGATCTCGTTTTTTTTCAAAGTAAAAGCAAAGGTTTGCAAGGATCTCGTTTTTTTCAAAGTAAAAGCCAAGGTTTGCAAGGATCTCGTTTTTTTTTTCAAAGTAAAAGCCAAGGTTTGCAAGGATCACTGGGTTTTTTTCAAAGTAAAAGCCAAGGTTTGCAAAGATCTCATGTTTTTTTTCAAAGTAAAAGCCAAGGTTTGCAAGGATCTCGTTTTTTTCAAAGTAAAAGCCAAGGTTTGCAACATCACGTTTTTTTCAAAATAAAAGCAAAGGTTTGCAAGGATCTCGTTTTTTTTCAAAGTAATAGCAAATGTTTGCAAGGATCTCGTTTTTTTTCAAAGTAAAAGCAAAGGTTTGCAAGGATCTCGTTTTTTTCAAAGTAAAAGCCAAGGTTTGCAAGGATCTCGTTTTTTTTTTCAAAGTAAAAGCCAAGGTTTGCAAGGATCACTGGGTTTTTTTCAAAGTAAAAGCCAAGGGTTGCAAAGATCTCATAGTTTTTTTTCAAAGTAAAAGCCAAGGTTTGCAAGGATCTCGTTTTTTTCAAAGTAAAAGCCAAGCTTTGCAAGATCACGTTTTTTTCTAAATAAAAGCAAATGTTTGCAAGGATCTCATTTTTTCAAAGTAAAAGCCAAGGTTTGCAAGGATCTCGTTTTTTTTTTCAAAGTAAAAGCCAAGGTTTGCAAGGATCACTGGGTTTTTTTCAAAGTAAAAGCCAAGGTTTGCAAAGATCTCATGGTTTTTTTTCAAAGTAAAAGCCAAGGTTTGCAAGGATCTCGTTTTTTTCAAAGTAAAAGCCAAGCTTTGCAAGATCACGTTTTTTTTTTCTAAATAAAAGCAAATGTTTGCAAGGATCTCATTTTTTCAAAGTAAAAGCAAAGGTTTGCAAGGATCTCAGGTTTTTTTTCAAAGTAAAAGCCAAGGTTTGCAAGGATCTCGTTTTTATTTGTTAGAAAAAGACAATCATTCGCTGTGTGTGCGTGGGTGGGTGGCTTCGTCTCTCTGCGGAGGCGATGAGTGAAAATCAGGCCCGAGGGCTTTTGAGAGGGGTGACGGGGGGGTGACGGAGCAGAGACGGGAGGGGGTGCACGTCAGTGCCAGATTGCCACCATTGCTTAGCAACCTCAGGCACACTGAAAAGTGATCTTCAAGAAGGACTTAACACCTAAAGAATCACAGAATGCAAAAGTCCTTGTCGTTCATTTTGCCTCCCGCGTATACCCGCGAGGCTGCCGGGGGTGCTGGAGCCTATCCGAAACCGAACATTAATCGAACGTTAAACACTAACGGCGCCCCCGATCCCTTCCGAAAGATCTGTCTCCAAGAACATCTGCGTGGGAACATCTGGCAGGAAATTTCGTTTAATTCAGCGTCACGCGCTCCCGCTTTGGAGAGATGAACCTTGCTAGGATTTATGTTCTCCGAGCGGCGAGTGGTTCTCATTACATGAGAAAACTTCCAAATGAAAATGATTGGCTCCTAGTGACAGCGATCGACCTTCAAATGGATTGGACGTCCACCGTCCCAGATTTAAGACATGAATGAGGTTCATTAATTACAGTAATCCCTCGAATTTCGCAGTTAATGCAGACCAGACATGGTCGCGACAATCGAAAAACCACCAAGTATGATTACTATCATACAACATGTATTCGTGCCTATACACATAGCTGTCAAATTATACTGTTTTCCCCGTATTTTATACGTTATTTTGATCATTTCAAATTGCATACGCCATATAACAACTTTTTTATGGGATTTTTTTTAAAGTCCGTTTTTTTTTGTAAAACCGATCTCGTCTTCCCCATTTCAGCTCTAAAATGTCATCGTCGACTGCTAATCTTGTCATTCGCGCATTCCCCTTTTTCACTATATAAATATAGCGCGTCAGCAAGCAATGTACACAGACAGTCAACCGCTCAGCGTCATACATTGACATCTGTAGAATTTTGAATTTAGAGCATTCTGATTGGGCACCCCTTCCACATTTGGGGATTTTTTTTAGACTTTTAAGTGAGTCAATATGTGCTGCGTTGTGTTTGTACGTTGTTTTAATCACTTAATAAGGGGAATTGCAATCATTAATAAGTGGAGCAATTGGCCGAGGTTGCCAGATATGTATAGAAAAATCCAAGTACTGGTCTAGTCCAATGCCATCGTAACAGAGAAGAAAGCGATTTTGGCGAGCAGGTGGTCGCTTGAGTGGCATCCAATGGTTTGTCCAAGGCATTATCCATGGCTGTCTCCCTCCCTCACCCCCTACCTCCATTCTTTCCTCCTGCCAACACTTTCCATTGTCCCTTGTCCAGAAGCGCAAGCCTGCCCCTGTCCTTTTAAAAAAAAAATAAAAAATATTTAGGTACTCTAGACAAGATGTTCAGATATCATGATTCAAATGGAGCCTAAGAAAAGTGAGTCCGTTTTGCATAGGAGTGTCAAACTGCGGTTGGCGGGCCTCGTTCATGCCGACTAGATCTCATGTGGGGCGGACTAGTTTACTTTTGGCCCAAAAAGTTCACTTATTTGCCTTCAATGGCACTTAAAGATGAGCATCCACGGCTAGTTTAAGTGTGTTGAACATCTATTGTTGTCAATGGCGGGCGATGGGTTCATTTTGGGTCACTTCGTTTTTATTTTAGTCACTTTTGGTATATTTTTAATCATTCCCTATTGCGTTTGAGGGACGTTCCGGGATGCTTTTTCTTTGTTTACTGGTCCCTGCTGATTTTGGGGCATTTCCAGGTGCTCTTTTCACTCATTAGCTGTCGTTGAAGGCGCCATTTTGGGGCAAATGAATCAATGTGATTGCGGATAGGAAGTAGAGCAAAGTGTACTTGATCACACAACTCACAAAAAAGAAAGCATTTAATGACGTACGAATGAGCTACAAAGTGTGTGTCAGCCAGAACAATCGATCTGATCTCCTAGCGGGGGACCACTTCCGGCCCACGGACCGCAGGTTGGACACTACAGTTTTTGCAAATAGTGAAATCACAATCAAAGCAGTGGAAAGAAAAGAGTCTTGGCTTCTTTTCTTGACACCTTGCGACTTGTTTGAGTAAGCGCCACGGCAACATCTGGCACGTATTTGAGCATCCAAGCTTTGGCTTTCAATTCAAAGTCTTTTTTCTTTAAGTAAAGCCACGCCAAAGTCGGCGAGACTGAAACGTGCTCTGGCGAGAATCCTCGTCTTGCTTTTGTGACCTCTGGCACTATTGTAATGGTTTATTTTTTTCATCGCCGTCTCCCTCGCTTCACATGCCTGGCTCGCATGTTAGAGTATCTGGGTTTGAATCCTAGTGCTAATTATTTTAAAGTTCCTTAGATTGGATTTCACTGAGCCGAAAGTCGTAGTCTTTAAATAAGTAAAATGTTAAAAAATTGAAAAAATGTGCTGTCAATGGCAGTGAAAAATGATCCCACGATGTCAGCCACACTTTTTCAAAAGGGGAATTTTAAGATGATTAATGTCTCATCTCATCTCATTTTCTGAACCGCTTTATCCTCATTAGGGCCGCGGGGGGTGCTGGAGCCAATCCCAGCTGTCTCCGGGCCAGAGGCGGGCGACACCCTGAATCGGTGGCCAGCCAATCGCAGGGCACAAGGAGACAAACAACCATTCATGCTCACACTCATACCTAGGGCCAATTTAGAGTGTCCAATCAGCCTACTATCCATGTTTTTGGGATGTGGGAGGAAACCGGAGTACCCGGAAGAAACCCACGCAGGCCCGGGCCAAACTCCACACAACCTGGATTTGAACCCAAAACCCCAGAACTGTGAGGCCGACGCGCTAACCACCACCTAGTTTATTAATGTCCCCCCCCCCCCCAAAAATACGGAAATTCAGCAGTTTCAAGATTTTGTCAGATTTTGACCCCCAAGTTCAAAGCGATGAGTCTTTAATTGTGTAGCACCATCTAGCGGCCAACCTGGAAACTACAACAATGTAGGCTTCACTCAAGCTTCCTTTGCAGGCTGTAAATTCCTCCACGATATGAGTACGACAACAACAACATATCCGACCTGTGAAAACTGAACAACTTTTTTCCAGCAGTCGCGCCCTCCCGACACCATGCGCAATGACAACACACACACACACACACACACACACACACACACACATTGGCGCAGAGCAAATTGCTTCTCTGGTTCCCCAACACGCCCCGCCCCGCCCCGCCCTGCCCTGCCACCGTTTCTCAGCCACCTGCAAAACAAAAGTGAGCTGGAAATTTCAGTACAAATTAGCCCGTGTCTGCCAAATCCCCCCCCGGGAGCTCCGGGAAATCAAAGCCCTGCAACAACACACCCGCTCTGGGCCTCGGTCTCGCTCGGTCTCGCTCAGTCTCGCTCGCCAGCGTACATTATGCTTTCATCTTGTCTCTGTTTGGCCGCCGTAGACGTCCCATCCATTTCAAGTGGGAGGTTGGCAGCGAACTTTCTTCCCCATTTCAATTAAATTCAATGCTTTTTATTGTCTTTATAATGAGATTTAAAGCTTCAACACATAGTGCAAATGTAACAACAACATACAAACACAAATAAATGATAAAAAATAACAATAATAAATTATCAATAAATAAGTAGTCAACAGCATAAATAAGTAGGGAAGTGCACAAATAACAACAACAAATGAACAGATAAATAATCAATAAATAATAATAATAACAATATTTAAATAAGTAATGAATAAGTAGTCAACAGCATAAGTAGGGAAGTCCACAAATCACATAACAATAATATATTATCAATGAATAAGTAATACATTAATAAATAGTAAACATAATTAGTCATCAACAACATAAATATGTAGGGAAGTGCACAAAACACAACAACAAACAAATGAACAGATAATCAATAAAAAAGTAAGAAATTATTAGAAGTATAAGTACTAGTCAACAACATAAGTAGGGAAGTACACAAATAATAACAACAACAAACAAACCAAGCAACACATAAATAATAAATAAATAATACATAAATAATCAATACATAATACATAAATAATCAATACATAAATAATCAATAAATAAATAATAAATACATAATAAATAATTAATTAATTAATAATCAATATATAATCAATAAATAATTGATGAATACTTGATGAATAATCGATGAATATTCGATGAATATTCGATAAATATTTGATAAATATTCGATATTCGATAAATATTCGATAAGTATTTGATATTCGATAAATATTCGATAAATATTCGATATTCAATAAATATTCGATAAATATTTGATAAATATTCGATAAATATTCGATAAATATTCGATAAATATTCGATAAATATTTGATAAATATTCAATGAATATTCAATAAATATACAATAAATATTCAATAAATATTCAATAAATATTCAATAAATATTTAATAAATATTCAATAAATATTCAATAAATATTCAATAAATATAACAATCAATTAGTAGTCAACATAGATAAGTAGTAGTCAATATCAATAAGTGGTCACATAAATAAGTAGGACGTCCATGAGTGATAAACTAATTGGTGGGAGGGTGCAGCTTGGCCAGAGGAAGAATTCATTGTTTTTACTGCACAGGGCTGCCATTGACGGCGCTACACGTCCGATCCGTTTGAAATGGGAGAGAGAAAAAAATCAAAGGCAATCACATTTCTGAGTAGTGAATAACGTTGTTAGCGGACAAAGAGGTCGCCGTGCCTCCCTAAGACCGCCCCCAAACGAGCGCGGCGTAACGTAGCATAGCGCTGGCTGGCCGGGCGAGTGTCGAAAGCCGCTCGGAAAAAGGATTAACGCTGTTTACGTTGGCCAAGTGGAGCTCTGCCAGCTGTTCGATTGCGCAAAGGGCTTCCAGCCGAGCCGCAAGGCACCTCGTCAATCTATTCACTCCTTCGCCAGGTCTGCGTCTAGGCGGGCCCCCTCGGTCCACCCTCACGTTTGGAAAATATTGCTGGTGAGGCAGGGTGGGGACCTTGAATGGATCGTGAAACTGAATACAGTAGTGCACGGGTGTCAAACGTGCAAAATGTGAGCCAATGAGTTGAGGGAGGAACCTTAAAAAGGGCGCAAAAGCAACAGGAAGTCACCTGGAAATTCGTAGCCACCCACAAATGAACAAGAAGCAATTGGAAATAATCCAAAACTACTGCACAATTTTCTTTGAGTTGATTTATAATTATTTGTTCTTAGTTTCTCATCAAACTTTTAAAAATTGCCTCCCAAAACTGCGACTTATAGTGCGCGAAATACGCTACGTAGATGTCGACCTGCCATTGCGTCAATACTAGAATCCACATTATGACGTCATTCCAAATATTCCCGGAAGGATTAATAATAATTATTAATAATAAAAAGCAACAATAGCAGCTGATATAACAACTCTGATTTTGGATTCAGTCTGTAACGTCTCGGTTTGTTTTTACGGAATGAAACAGCCGGAGTTCCTCTCACTGGATTGGACCGTTTTACCTAATTAGGTGTGGTTATTAATGAACATTTGCTTAATATTGCACGAAGATTGCAAGGATAAATTGACCTACAAATGGCTGACTGCCGTTTTGAAGGCCACTCAATGGTCAAGAACATTTTTCTGTGGTTCTGCTGCCACCTATCGGTCAAGGTGGTTACTGCATTGACGTAAGGGTGAAAAGTTGATCAGAAAATCAATTTGTTAGGTGTTACATCTAATTTTTGAAACAAACGTGTTTTAAAATTGGAGTTAAAATATTGAAATGGTCACTAAAATAATGCTCAAGCCAGTTGAACGTGTATTTTTTAACAAACACTAGAGGCCGCTCTAATCCAGAATATTATATTGACCTATTTGCATCGTTTGTGTGTATAATTTATGGCAGCAGGTCAAGTAGGATATCAAAAGTAGTAGTCAAAATTCCATCTTTTCTTTTTTCCTCTGAAAAGCTGGACAAATCAGAATGAACGCAAAATTGGAAAAAAAACCATAAACTTCAAAAATAGTTTTATAAATAAATAAATAGGACAACCCCAGAAAATGCTAAAATATATTAATTTAAAAAAATCACCATCATTTATAGTGTACTTTATTATAGGGCAGTTATTACCTGCCATGGAAAATGTGAAAAACACTGAAATAATTTTTGTATTTTTCTCCTGAAAAAAAAACTTTAAAATCTTTAACAATGAGAACAACTGCAAAATTGTGGTAAAAAAATGCAAAAAGGTGTAAAGAATCCTGCAATCCTTTAATTCGTCTCTTATTTTCAAGTGTTAATCCAAAATGATTGACCTTATGACCTCCCCGCTTTATTTTTATCTTGACCATTATTGCTTGGAAGTAAAGAAAATTGCAAAAAGCCGATTTGTCAGCTGCCATTGCGCAGGCAGGTTGCGTAACATCACGCTGTCTTTTCACTAAAAGAGGAACGACAGTGAAAAACAAGCCTTAAATCTTGTCTTTTGTCAACACTGACTAACTTTTTCCAACTTTGCGCCGATGGCCTTGAAATAGCGTCTTTTTATGGAAAGACTGACATGTTGATAAATTCAACTGTGATCTTAAACGGGGGTGCCAAACTCGGTTTGGATAGCGGCTCACATTCATGCCAAGTACCAGACTTGTTTATTTTTGGCCCAAAAGGTTGACATACTTGATGGCGATAGACGTCCAATCCGTTTTGACTGGTTTTTGGAGCAACGTTTTGGACGCCTGCTGCCGTCAATGGCAGATAATGAGACCACTGTAACGAGTAAAATGTAAGGTTTTGCAGAATTTTTTTTCCACCCTTTATTGTGGTTTTTAGCAGTTTTGCACATTTTCTCCTGCACTTTTGCAGTTTTGCAGTTTTGATTTTTATAGGTTTTTTTTACAATTTATTTTTCAGGATAAAAAAACAAATATTTTGTTGTGTTTTTCACATTTTCCACGGCAGCTAATTAGTGCCTTTTAGTATGTACAGTATGAAGCAAGGTGTTTTTTTGTGGGTTTTGTGTTTATTATTTTTTTAAACTAGTTTTGAAGTTTGTTTTTGTTTTTTTGTTTTTTTGCCTGCAGTTTTCACCGTTTTGTATCAATTCTGATTTGTGCAGATTTCCAGAGGTTTTTTTTTTCCCTTTCATTGCATTTTTGCCAGTTTTCTATTGTTTGAACGTTCATTCGGACCTCCCAGCCAAAATGAATTGGACGTCTAGCGCCGTCAATGGCCATGAAAGATGAGCATTCACAGGCAGTTTAAGTAAATTGGAAATCATTTTGCGTCACTTCCATTTTTGAGTACTAAAAGGTATGCATGAGTTCCAAATTCAGGCAGAGCAACCCCGTGGGCCGGATCGGAACCCTAAGCCGAACCAACCTCTGTCCCGTGGACCGCATGTTTGACACGCCTTTATATTCTTAAAGAGTACACGTGGTAGAAATGCGTGGGCTTTGTTTGGGTTTCTTGGGGTTATAAATGCTAGCGGATCGGTCCAAGTGGAGAACTGGTTCCTCGTAAGGCGCCCCCTTCAGAGTAAAAGGTGTGTATTTCTGTTTGTGTTGATTTTAATATCCTTAGTTTAGTTTTTAGCGATATTTCATCAGTTTCATTCAGTTTCTTCATTTTGGATGTATAGTCCTTAGAAAAAGGGTCACTATATCAAAAAAAGTTCCTTTTTTTATTTGAAATTCCATTTTGAGACCATGTAATACTTTTAAAGTTAAGCTGAAATTTTAAGTCGTATTTTGAGTCATATTTTTCACCCAAAAAAATCAACTTTACCCTTTGAATGAACAGATATGAAATGTTTTGACTCTTATAATATATATTTTTTGGCGCGCTCCTTTGTATTTTTCAGCGTTTACTTTATAAATAGTCCTCCAAAATAGTTTCGAAATAACCGACACACACACACACACACACACACACACACACACACACACACACACACACGAGGCAACAACAGTGTGTGTGCACTACTGGGATTTACAGTACATAGAACAATGTCACAATATATTGTGTTTAATATTAAAAGAAGCGTGGGTGGGAATCAAGAGACCTGCGCAGACCTGCGCTTTTGGGCGTCCCAATGAGAGCAAGGGAAAAGGTCACAGGTGCTTTATGGTCCGCCCCCCTCCAGGGCCGCCACAAAAGCTTTGGCCTGACTTGCTGGGAGTGGGCGGGGCAAGTGGCTCCATCAATCGGGACTCACAAAAGACACCTGGATCCCACGCTGGCCTTCATCAGTTGCCATTTTCTAATGCGCTTCGGCTTGTTTTGACCTGTTTTCCTTCATCGAGAGTAAATCAACGCGTCTTTGACTACCGATGACGGCGATAGGCGTCCAATCTATTTTGACTGGGAAGCGACCATTTGCTGGACAAATAGATTGGACGTCTATCGCCCTCATGGGCAGGCAAGGATTTAAAGTCAACTCAGTTGTATTTAACGTTCATATGTTGCTACTTGTTTTATTACTTTTCTGGTCAAAATGGATTGGACATTTATGCTCGTCAATGGCATTTAAAGAGTTAACCAACAAACAAACAAAATTGCTATAAAAAGAAAAAAATGCTAAACTTAATCCCGACAAACAAAGCAAAACATCTATGTTTATGCTAAATGCTAACATTTAGCATTAAAATTCTCAATCTAGATCAAGGGTCGCTTTAACGTCAACTCGATTTCACGTGGGCCGGACCATTTTAGATATAATATTTAGATTTTTTTATATATAAATGGATTAAAAGAACTGGATTAAAAGCCCTGAATATTCCGTTTTTTATAGATCTAAAACAATGTTTATTTTAGCTTTTTTTATATTTTTTTAGATTTTACAAAATGATTTTTGAACTAAAAACACAGAAAAAATGGATTAAAAAATTACAATTATTGATTTAAAAGGGAAAAATCAGGAAATTTAATATACATCTATACTCTTCATTTTAATTTGATCCTAAAACAGATTACCCCAACAGTCGGCACTCATGATTTACTTTCCCGGACCACACAAAATGATGTGGCGGGCCAGATTTGGTCCCCGGGCCGCCACTTTGACACATGTGATCTAGATCATTCACTAGCAAACCTCTCCCTATCAAAAGAGATTGGACATCTATTCTCGGCTTTCTTACCAAAAACATGCTACACTGAACTCAAACAAACAAGGCCAAACATAACTGACATGCTAACATTTAGCATCCAAATTCTCAATCAAAAAATTCAAATAAAAACATCTTGGGCGTCTATTCCCGTCAATGGCAGCCAATGAATCAACCAACAAACTAAACTAAAAAAATTAAACAGTTATTTTGAAAACAACACTTTCCTTTACAATAACATGCTAACGCTAATGCTAACAAACAAGGCAAAACATTTATGACGTGCTAACGTTTAGCCACAGAACTCTCAAATATCTCCTTCAATTCATATATAATGATATTTCACACTTCTTGAACTAAGCACACCATATATTTAACACATCTTTGGCATTTTTTATGACGTAGTTTTCAGAAAGCGGCTTAAATATGGCGTGTTTATCATGCAAATACGGTATGCCGCAATCTGAGCATCCTGTTTGCACAACACGCTCATTTGTTACGTCACATCTTTTGTGAGCATACACAAAAGATTTGATGCTAAAGTTCACTCCTTCCGGCAAAAATACACTATCTTAAACCCATTGAGGCTAAAAATCAAAAGTGATATGTCAACAAGTGTTTATGTGAGCTTCCCGGCAGCCAAAAAGTTGGCTGCGACCAGTCTCGATTTACGGGAGCTCCTCTCCGCCCCCGGTCGGGATCCCAATTAGCTTTTAATCCGCTAACGTTCCCGTCCGGTCCATTTTAGCATTTTACCATCTGTCATGGGAGTGGAAATGTGATAAGATGTTGACAATTCCCATCCAGACGACAACATGTTCCCCAACAGTGTTTATAATAATAACAACTGTCGAGAGTTTTGCTAACTTTATCACGAGCAAATGATGTTATTTTTAGGTTTGGGTCCTCCAAATTCAGTCAATGTTATATATCGTTTTTCCACGCAAAGATATTATGAGTCTTTCTCTGTGTCATTTTTTATTTCTACACGTTATTAAGTAATATGCGTTGAAAATAACTTGAAAACATAACTATTAGCTCATTGATAATGCTTGGTCCCTGCCAACCTTCCCAGTACAGATAGATTTGTTGCCAGATCTGGCCCGCAACATCATTTTGTGCGGACCATGAAAGTTAATCGTGTTGTACGATTAAATTCAAATGAAAATTATGGCTGAATAAAGAACATTAACTGTTTTATTTTCCGTTTTTGAAAAATGATTAAATGACTGAATACACTTTTCTCCCAAATCAAAAATTCAGTTTTTTCTGTTATTTTTTAATAAAAAAATATATATATATATTTTTTGTTTTCCACTTTTATTAATGTCATTTTTTCAGTATTTTTTTTAAATTAAATAAAAATATTTTTATATATACATACATAGTATACATACATTTGATAAAACTGCATATTTTCCATTAATTGTAGCAGGCATACAAAACAGGCCCCGCATGAAACAGTAAAGTAATCCCTCGATTATCGCGTCTTCAATTCTCGCGAATTCACTACTTTGCGTTTTTTTTTTCTGCTATTAATTATATAAAAAATAAATTAATTTCATAAAAGGTGAAAATCCACACTGAAACTTTTAAGCGGAAGCCATTTTTGCTATTATGACTCAGCACTGAAGAAAAAAAAATCACAATGGGATTGACCCTACTTCACAATGTTTCGATTATCGCAGCCATGTCTGGTCTACATTAACCGCAATATTCGAGGGATTACTGTAAATTTGGACAAAAATGAGTCTGACAACCCCAGTCTAATTAAACACTATTTACGAGCCACTAGCCATTCAAAAACACTTCATAAAAAAGCCATTTAAAATCCTACGTAAATGCTGATGTAAAATGTAGATAAACGGAGGACTGTCATAAGCTTTAGCGTCATTCTGTAAACAAAGAGCAAAAGGTTTTTTTATGTGTGTGGTTGTGTGTGTGTGTTATTGCCACAGCGACTCTTAAGTGGTGTGTGTGAAAGCACACTGCTTTGCTGGGAAGTTTCCCTGAGAAAGAACTGACCGTTTTGGACCGGCACATCCCCCTTGGGAGTAGAATCCCCCCCCCCCCCCCCCAACCCCCACCTCTGCCATCCATCAAAGTATTTTCGTGGTAGCTTTCAGTGGTTCGTGCTAGCACTCCTTCCATTTTTAAAGACTAATTTTACTTGAAAAGTAGCATCACCGTGTGATTCCCGCGTAAGCCCCGAGTCTATTCAGGGTGCCCCTTTCTATTTTTGGAATACCAGCTAACGTGACCTCAGGCAGTGTTTTGGACACGGACCCCCTGCCGGGAGAAGAGTCCCCCCCACCTGCCGCTTTGAGGAAACTTGATTGTAAACATGCTGACGGATTGGCATTCACGTGACCAGCGCTTTGGCATTGTCACTCAGTCAAAACAGTGTCCGATGGGTTGCATTTTGCATGAAATATTTTACAAACCGTTAGGCAATTAGCCGCAAAAAAATGAGTTTGATACCCCTGCGAGAAACGGAAAAAACAAATAAACTCGCTGCCAAACACGAATTTTCTGATGATTCTAACCAGGGGCCGTTTTTGCTATAGGCAATATGGGTGACTTCCCTTGGCGCCATCTCTTTAGGGGCGCACGAGATCCTCTTGTTTTTTCAAATTAAAATACAGGCAGTTAAGATTATTATTCCACATTTACACATCAAGTTAGCAACGTAACCCGTCTAGCATCAGTAATCACTGCATCCAGTCTAGAATGATGCAATAAAACATATTTTCTTACTAGGACTAATTTATGAGAATGGATTTGTTGAGTTGCAAATCAGAAGGCCAGAAAAGCCAAGTTTTTGTTTCATCCAGAACACAGTTTAATGTTTAAAGTGTAAAAAGGGCTAAAGACATCCACTGCACTGAATTCAGATTAGATTAGATTAGATTAGATTAGAAAACTTTATTCATCCTGTATTCGGGAAATTTAGTTGTCACAATAGCAAGAGGGTGAGAATACAGACACAGCAAAAGACATTTTAGACATAAATAAATAGGTAATAAATCAGTTAATAAATAAATACATAAATAAATATGTAATTAAATAAATATACAATTACATAAATAAATATATAATTAAATAAATAAATATTTAAGAAAAGAAATAAGCGTGTTACTTAAATATATTTTCAAGTTTATATTTATAAATATATATTTATATAAATTTATAATGTAAATATATTTACATAGTTGTAATTATATATTATAAGTCAATTTTTAAGCTATATTTTTACTTCAAATTCTTCTATTTTTATGGTTCATGATTTGTGCGATTGAAACTGGTCTTTCATATGTTGGTACATTTGTACTTTGTACAGATTCCACCCGAAATCCGCTAGCCAGATACGCTAACCGCTAGCTAGCTCCTCGTGCTTTGACTTAATGAATAAACCTTGCAACAAGATGGCACAGATTTGTGACTTCCCAACTCTGGTCCTCTCCACCTCCTCTTGACATTTGAGTTACCTTGGCGACCGAGGCGTCCCCCGCGTAGCGAGGACATTGTGATCCGCCGCGGGGAATGCGTGCTCCTCACCTCGCGCCCTCTAAAACCTGCATGAAATCTTTGCCCTCTTTTCCCAAGCCTCCAGAAAGAAGTCATCAACATGTTTGCGCTGAAGGATTTTGTTGACTGACTTTAGCTCGTCGCGCTGCGCCGTCCAGGCCGAAACGGCGTCCCGTGTAAACGTGTCCTTGCGCTGTAATTCTACACTAGAGACACACACATGCGTGCACATAGCGCCAAGTGGAGTCCATAAAGAGCATCTATCACTCGCACTTTTAAAGCCTTGGCGTGCTCTTGTTTCATAACCGTGTCGCGGCTAGCGTAGTGTAACTCGATACCGAGTGAAAAGCCTCAAGTGGTCACTTTGTGAAATAGTAAAATGGCAGGAACATGTCAAATAAACATGTCGGATTTACACTGCTACATACCTGTCAACCTCTGCCGATAACTGCCCTTATAAATGATTATGATTCCCCTTACAAACCCCCAAAAAACCTTACAAACACCGTCGTACGGTGTTTGTAAGGTTTTTTGGGGGTTTGTAAGGGGAATCATAATCATTTATAAGGGCAGTTATCGGCAGAGGTTGACAGGTATGCGTGCTAGCTTGATTGACAAGGTTCATTTTGCTGCTAGCAAGGTGCGCTATGCTATGTTAGCAAACTTAAAACAGCAAATAATAAGCAAGTCTTTTAAAGTGACCCTGAATTGAGTTTTACAGTCTAAAAATAACATTGTATTTTTTTTGTTAAGTTTTAAATCAAAGATTTTTGGGATATGAAAAGCTTGTTATCTTCGTTTGCTCCCATCTTGATTATTTTTACCTTTAAAAAAATTGTTTTTTTTTGTTCTGAAGGTGGTTGAAACAAATCTTCCCA
Source organism: Stigmatopora argus (assembly GCF_051989625.1). Lineage (NCBI taxonomy): Eukaryota > Metazoa > Chordata > Actinopteri > Syngnathiformes > Syngnathidae > Stigmatopora > Stigmatopora argus. Next base: position 18,983,308 of record NC_135389.1, on the reverse strand, counting down.
AGAAACTAGACGTCATTTGAACGATTTATATGACTGTCAAGGGAATATTAACATAAAATAACCTTTTGTCTCATAAAAAAAACACCTGCGACATCAATAATTGACGCAGTAAATGCAAATAACAAACATTAAATCAATAATAAATACAGTACAGTTCATACAGAACAAATACTGAAAAAAATCTCTCAACAACACAACTTGTAAGGATCATTGCGTATTATCCGCACTATAAGGCGCAACTAAAAACCAATTTTCTTGAAAACAATCACTATTGAACTCTTTTTGAAGCACTTTGCACTATTTGTTAAGCTAGTATGGTTGCATTTGTAATGTGTATTTTAACGTTGAAATTTGCTGAAGGACATTCAAGGGATGACATCATGGCGGAGGAGTTTTGGGGAATGACGTGACATTGTGAGTAACGCAAGCGTTGTTGTATCTTGTCTCAGACACAAACACACATGTGCATTAGTTGTAAAGTATACGATGCACACTATAGTCAGCCTTCATCTATTTTTAAATCCACCCAAAGTCGTGGCAGCTGCCAAATCATGTGACATCACATGACGTTTTATACCTTCTTCATGATTTATAATGTTAGATAATAAGCAATGGATCCATTTGGCTCACTGAAAAAAGTGACTTTTTTTTTAAACAAGACTCCCTAATTCAAGTATTTATTCTGTATTAACTGTACTGTATTTATTATTGATTTTATGTTTGTTATTTGCATTTACTGCGTCAATTATTTGATGGTTTTTTTTGAGAGAGACAAGGTCATTTTATTTTAATATTCACTTGACAGTCATATAAATCGTTCAAATGATTTCTATTTTCTTGGGAGGTTTTTTTTCAACCACCAGTTTCAGAACAAAAAAATATTATTTTTTCAAGGGAAAAATAATCAAGAAGAAAACAAGCTTTTCACATGTCACTTTCGAAACTTCCACTTTCAACAGCCTCAAACTTCTCCTCATTCTACTTCACGTCGTTTTTTTCCGGGTTGGCAAAAGTACTCGCACCCTCAGCCGCCTCGTAATTGATGACTTCCCACCGCTGTTATTTTGAGGGTCGTGACCGAATCCTCCATAGTGGAACCGTGACCAGTCCGTCAAGGGAGGTGGAGTAGCTTGCGCCGGACAAACGGCAAATAAGGAGTGCCCGGAAAAAAAAGAGGCGGGCAGACACGTTATAAAAGCGAGCGCTGGAGCCGAAGCCTCCAAGATTTCAGCAGAGAAGGAAAACAAGCCGCAGCCTCAGCGACCTCAACTTTATCCGACCTTCTCGGATTCTCCGCCTCAGAGGAAGAAAAAAAACCCACACTTTTACGAAAAATCCAAGTTGAGCCAATTTTGGCGGCTCACCCATGGCTGCCGTGCGTCCGATGCCGACGGAGGCGTCGGGCTTCCACGTCCTCCCGGCGCACCTGATGGCCTCGGCCATGGAGGAGTTCCCGCAGCAGCTGCCGGTTCCCAAGGGCCCCTCCAAGGGCAAGTGCCGCGCCCGGCGACCCCGCGAGGCCCGCTTCAAAACCCAACCGGTGACCTTCGCCGAGATCGCCGAGGTGGTGGACGAGGAGGGCTCCTCGCCTCTGGAGGAGGAGCGCGCCCGACGCTCCTTTCTGCAATCCTTGGAGAACCTGAGGAGGAGCACGCAGACCCTCCACGGCTCGCCGGCGGCGCCGCACCAGTGCGCCCGCTCGCCCACGCAAGACTCCAGTGACTCCGACTCCACCCAGTGATGGAGCGAGCGCGCCCAAAACCAACCAAACTGCTTTTAATACCCACTAACATATCGACGTACGGCGTTAAGATCACATCCCCTGCCTTTCGCCGCTTGCTAGCGCTTGCTAGCTAGCTCAATGCGTTTTTCCTGTTTTTTTTCCCCGATGTGTTTGGCTCCCTCTAGTGGTGCGCAAAAGGATCGCTCAATTAAGCGTTTTAAATGCGCATTTTCTTTTTTTTAACTCATCTGCTGCCGTTTGAATTTGAACGCTAGCAACGAATGAGCACTTTTTTTGCGCCATTGACGGAGATAGACGTCCAATGATTTCAGATATGTTTAGTTTGTTATGTTTTCCATTGTATTCCTTTTCTACTGTCAACGTGAAAAAAATGACTTTTTAGAAAAAATGATTTTTCTACTTCAGAAAAATTAAGAAAACGCGAGTAGATGCCGACTAACGTTGTAAATAGCACGACCTAGTGGCCGGGTCGTCACCGAAGCTTTCCGAGGCGCTCGCGTTCTTGTGAGTGAAGAAAAAGATTCCTTTGTAAAGAACAAAAATGAGTTTATTCTATTTATTTTTTTCATTTGCTTATAACCAAATGTGGGATTTTACTGCGCTTTCGAGTCGTTCTTTCGACTCGACTTTTACAGAAAGCTGTAACCGTTCCATTGTGCTTTTGTTTTGAATCTACTTTATATTAAATACCATGTTCGGTATAAGTATTTTAATAAATATTTGCAAATATATTTTAGAAATGTGTTTCCTAATGTTTTTTATTGAAATGAAATCCTTTCTGTCATGTGTAGGGGAGAAACATTTACAGTAATCCCTCAATTAGCGCGTCTTCACTTATTGCGAATTCATTACTTTGCGATTTTTTTCCCGCTATTATTATTATTTTTTAAATTAGTTTTTTATCCAAAATCATAAAAAAATTAAATTCCACGCTGTAGCACTGAAGAAAAAAAACGTTAGAATAGGGATGACCATACTTGGCGATTTTTCGATTATCGGGGTCTAAATTAACCGCAATAATATCCAATTTTATTACCACCATTTTAAAATTTTCCAATAATCCATGCATTGAATACAAAAACATACCTTTAATAATACTGCTACCACACCAAAAAAAGTTCACTATCACGTTTTTACATGTTTTATATTTAAAAACGACAGGCAAAACAACCCCACGGGCCGGAACGGACCCCTGGCGGGCCAATGCCAGCCTACGGGCCATATGTTTGACACCACTGTACTAGATACTACGTATTTTTTGGTGTTTTGCAGCAATACACGTCATCTAAAAAAGAAAAAAGTAAATGCATGATGGGGGTAGCTGTCAAATTGAAATGTGAGAGTATAGTGTGTGTTTGTGTGCGCATGCAAGGTTGTTTTTAACGTCAACAGGAGTGACGTGATCCATTTTTAAACGTCATTTCAGAGTTTTCTGCTGGCATAACAAGAAGCCCACATGAAATGACACTTTCAAGTTTATAGGGGACATATTATGAAACTTTTTTCAATCAGTTCATCATTTGCTATTTGTTGTGTTGCTCCTTTTTTACTGCATTTTGGTGCCTGGTTAGAACAAACAATGACTGTTAGTTACCTCAATAAATTGTGTGTGCATAGGCTTGTGTGATTGTGTGTGTGTGTGTGTGTGTGTGAGCCTACTCAAGATTCTTTTCCCACTGATTAGAAAGTAGTTAATCCTCTTAGGGCACATGAGTGTAAATTTGGAGTTAAATGGGGACTGTTACGGGACGGTGTTTATAAGATTATTATTGCCTTACATCACAGTACATTTTATAACATTTTGCCATTTTATGTCAAATTGCATTACATTCTTTTCCGCTGTTATGCACTAAATTATGTATGTTTTACAACATTTTTGTTTAGATTAACCATATTGCATATGTCGTATGGCATTAAATCGATCAAAGGTAAATATATTTGTTGTCCATATAATCAATGTCACATTGATCTGAAATTGGTGATTTACTTTCCATGAGTTACCGTATTTTCACGACTATACGGCGTATCGTATTTTTAGCCGCAGTGTCAATAACGAGTGCTATTTCTGTATTTTACACACAAAGGACGCACCGTTTTTATAGACGAAGCCAGGCATGGCAAAACATACACCAGCTTAAACATACATGCTACACCCACACGCTAAAAACACGTTTTTAAAAAGGCAAGGGAAGCAAAACTGAGTTCGATTGTACTTTATTTAGCCATTTTACAATGTACTCACGTCATCATCACCCACAAATCCATCAAAGTCCTCATTTTCTGTGTCCGAATTGAACAATTGTCCAAATGATTCATCGAAAACGCTGAGTTTTATACGTTCGTCCAGGCGGCCACAATCCATTCGCAAATAGTAGCTAGCTAGTAGCTAGCGTAAATATTCCAACGCTGCTTTCCATGCTTCGTAAAGCTGTGTTGATGTCGATGTATACAGGCCACAATCCATTGGGTGTATTGACAAAAGAACTACATATCCCAGCAGTCACTGCGCAGTACTTTTTCTACGGGGAAAATAGTAGAGTCGGAGGCTGCTTGCCGTAGTTGTGAGAGCTGTAGAGGATGGTGTACCCTATCGACTGATTGATTTTATTTTATCGTGATAACAACTTTAGCATTGGTCCATATATAAAGCGCACTGGATTATAAGGCGCCCTGTCTATTTTGGAGAAAATTTAAGACTTTTATGTGCGCCTTATAGTCGTGAAAATACGGTACTTCACTTTATCTTGCTTTATGTTACCTATTGGACATCTATTACCGTCAATGGCCACTAACGAGAACCTCTGTGATGACATCTGCACGCCATCCCCGCGTCATTAGTGACACTCGGTACAATTTGTCCTAACATGACGCTCCACTAACAGTTTGAAGGTCTGCAAAACATTAAATTGACATCGCTGTAAATACTAAAAGTGGCTTTTACTGCTTTTACAGAGTTTCCGACCAGCGAGTCAGCGAAAACCGACGTTTTAGAAGACAAGCAAACACATCACCAGCCAATTGTGATGCATCTTGTCAAGTGAAAAACTGAGGAAAAACAGGAAAGTGTCGCGTTCCATTTTCCGATGTATTGTTTGTGCAAGGGACAGTCTGGTCTAGCCGGAGACTTATTTTTGTCCGGTTATCATAATACACGTCACCTCCCTTCATTTTCATCTCAATACCGAGTAAGATGCGTCATGTAAAGAATAATCCCTCTGAGTGCAATGTTTGCTTTGAAAGGAGAACAAGAAGGGGTACACTTAGTTCCTTGTATTTGTATTTTAATGACTTCATTATTCATATTTATACACTTGGCTGATTAGTGGTTATCAAGATGTGCATAAAAGCTCAAAAGCAGGAACCTAATATGGCGGCTTGGGTGAGATTGTTTTTATGTTCCCACTTGCATCGGCTATTTAAATATGATATAATAATACAAATCAAGGAGCATTGATTTTACCAATGCCTTTCAATTATACGATAGTTGAGAAAATTGTACGATGACCAATTCCAATTAAATTTAAAAAAAACCATCTAATTAGCGTATTTGTAGAGAAATCCTGCTATCTTTACGCTATATAATGTTTCTCCATGTATTTTACGACTTCCTGTTTTTTGTTTTGTCTTGTTTTTTTCAAATGGCAAAATTCTGGCAACCACGGTTGCCATTATTTTACCTTCAATGTAAGTTTTGTTGTTGTTGTTATTTTACGATGTACATTAGCTAGAAGCTAGCACAATATAGATAATACAACTGTTGATAAAGTCAAAATACTGTGTGAGTAGGTTCAAATCTACAAATATTCCCCCAAATTAAGGTTGTAACAGATAGTAAAATATCAAATTAGTCATTCCCTGATTAGCATAACATATCCATTGAAGCTAATCGCTCAAAGGAAGTTAGCAACCTAACGCTACATCGTCTCCTTGCGATTGAGCACCTTTACCTAATAGTTTTTTGAGAAATTATCCTATATAAAATATAATGTAAGGCAAAAATGAGCTTCAGACTGTTCATTACTACATTAAAAGTGAACATTTTCCCAATTTTCTGGAGCCCCTTTCCATGCAGCAATGGACTGTTTAGTAGCAACTTCACACCACAACAAATTTCCAGTGACCGACTTTTCATCACAAATGTTTTTGCAGACTGAATACGTTTACAGTAATGCTGAGTTTGTGTGCGGGGGTTTTATTTGTTTGTTTTTTTGCTGTTTTTCAGGCAACTGTGACCTAGATCTTGCAGAGCCAAACATGCAGGGTCCTTCCATCTACATGTTTCCATCCTTAGCTCTCCATCTCCCTCTGCTGCTGAAGAAAAAGGGGATTACGGGTGCAAAACAGTAGTTGACCCACTTTAGGCCAGTTTCTGTTGCTTTCACATTTAATGCAGGTATTCATTCATCTGTAGTATACTATTATATTTCAAGTTGAACGCAGCTTTACTTACCCTTTGCCTCTTATTTATTTATTTAAACAGATTATTAGTTGAGAGTCTCTCCCAGTCAAAATGGATTGGACGTCAAGCACTGTCGGCGGCATGGAAAGGTGAGCATTCTCTGTCAGCCCTTGCAGTTTAAAGGAATTGGACATCTACTGGCGTACATGGTAGGCAATGAATTATTTTTTTAAACAAAATTTTGGGTTATTGGTTGCATACCCAGATTGTAGTATAGTAGTACTATCCGTTTTTAATTTTATTCGTTTTTTAATTCTAATTTTATTATCATTTTATGCATTCAAAAATGCAATGGAAATTTTGATTAATAATGTGTACAAATTGTTTCTTTTTTTCCACAAACAGTCCTTTGCCCTATTCAGGATGACATTGTAGAATAACTTTTTTGTACCAAATTCTTAAACTAGTATTAATTTTGAATGATTTTTTTGCGAAAGGGACTCTTTTTTTAACAAAAAAAATTACCATAATTTTACATTTTGTATGACGTCAAACTTCCCTGTATGTTTTTAAAAGTTAAAGACGGGGCGGTACCGTTTGCTACGCAAGTCTAATACAAACGTGACAGATGGCGGATGCAACCAATCAGACTTTAACAAATGACCGATAGCGAATCACTACGTAGTAATCTCTCACGTTGGACCAATGATGTTGTTGTTTTTAACGAGTGTTACCCAATCAGTGTAGACTGGGCGGGGGCCTGTTTGAGAAGCGCGAACGGTTAAGAAGTTCCGACGAGAAAATGGCGAACACAGAGTAACATTTATAGTGGACTCAATTTGGACACTTTTCGTGGCAATACAGTTAATAAAGTGGGATTATTTGCTATGAACCATGTTGCTTCTAAGAAGGACAAACGTGGAGCACGCGAACAGAAGAAAATGTACCAGGTCAAGTGAGTCGTAGTAGCAAATATGCTAGCTGGCTAGCGTAAAGAAACTTCCATTTCATGATATGAAATCTACACTAAGTAACAGACTTATTAATATAATGAATACACAAATAGTCTAGAAGTGGAGGTTATTTGGTTGCGTTATATAGTTGTTAGTTATAATGGTTTGTCGGTTAAGATAATATAACAACTCTTGGACGGAATGGCTTTGCACAATCTGGTTTTTGTCGTCGACGTGGACTACAGAGCTCAAGAGTCACTCGATCGTCTCGAAATCAGGAATCTTCTTCTAAAACGTGGAATTCTGCAGATGTTACTGCACCACGGCTACAAGTATGGTTTCGACAAAGTGCGCTGGGGTTACAAATTCTTCCGATCCAAGACTGGTCGCAGTGGCAGTCTCATAACGAGGGGTTCGGACTTCAAGGAGCTCCGCCAAAAAGCATTTGAGGATTTCCTCTTGGAATTTGATGCCAACTTTGACGGCAGAGAGAGACAACCCCGGTCCCAGCAGTACAGCCAATCTTCTTCGGTGCAAAAGTCCCTCAAGGAAATCCTCCTGGACTTCCAATGGGACCGACCGGACATTACCTCTCCCACTAAACTGTCCCTGAGGCCCAGAAAAACGAACCAAACTGGCAAGCCACCATTACCGCTTGACGACAACCTTATAAACCACAGCAAAAATGTAGTGTTCATTGTGTCAGAATGTCCACGGAGCTGGGCGGAACTTCAGGACTACCTCGGCATCGAGAACATTGACGTAGATGCAGATGTATCCGAGTACATTTTAGCTAAAAGTATCCAAGACATGTTGATTCAGAGGCAGGTTGTGCTGCACTGGGTAGACAGCGCATTACATGTAAGTATAGTAAAAGGCCTGGACTGTTGTCACCTGGAATGTATTTTCACCTGTAATGTATTTTCATTCATTTCAGGACATGCAGAGTGGGGACAATTTGGGTTTGAACAAGTTGGCCCAGTTCCTGACACAAGCGTGCGGCAAAGTGATTCCCGCGGTCGCCCTGTTGAACCGTCACTGCTCCGAGAAGAGTGGTTTAGGCAGTTTCCCCTTACGGTCCAGTCTTGAGTATTTACTGGCATCCGAAAATCTGTACCGCCTTGCCTTTCCTACCGCCGAAGGCATGCTGGTTATGGTTGCAGGTAAATACTATATTCTGTGTTTTATCAATTTGATCAATTATGGTATTTGATAAATGCTTCGGGATAGGACGGTGAATGAGAAATATTTTATGATTGCTGAACTGGAAATTGTCTAAATCACTGAAATGCCAGTTTTCTATTAGACAATAGCCTCTAGATTTTGACCTTTGTACCCCCAAAATTTGAACACTTAATTTGTTTTATCTCACCAAATGAAACCTGCCAGTTTGATGATTTCTTAAAATCCTTTTCTGACCTTTGACCTCAAACTTTAATCACCTTTTTCATTTCATATTCCAAACATATCCTGCAAGCTTGATAATAATCATTTTTTCCTTCATTAGTAATTTTGGAAGTTCATTAATAATAATATATTTATTTGTCCATCTATACGTATAGCTATATATCATAAAATAACAGGTTATTTTTTAAAAAATGACCAAATCACTTGCCCTTTTACACAACACCAAATAAACAATAATGGAGATTCAAAACATTGCACAATCATTCAATCAAATAACCGCTAATTTATTCTTAAAAGATTTGATAGTGACAGACCTTTCAATACTCCATTTCCCTTTTTTTCCCCCCCAGGTGACGTTGCCAAGAGCTGCGCCGTGACTATCGAGACCGTGTCCCGCAGACAAGAACCTCTCGCTCAGGGTGTGGAAGTTCGTCTGATGGGTGTGTTGTCAGGTTGGGACGGCTCGTCCCTGTCGCACACCTCCACCGAGTCCTGGCTGATTCGCGACTCCGATCCTAGCGGACATTCTTTCTTCCAGGACGTCCTGGTGGACCTGTCGGTACATTCGTTGCACATGGTGAGCACTCTAATGAGCATGTGATGTTATTTGCTTAAATTCCAGGTCAGTTCATATTTTGAGTTTTAACTAGGAATGTCTCCATCGCATATTTTTGCACGATTTTGATTTTATTCCGAGAATCTGCTGATACCGAGTCCCGATCCAATTCCCAGGAAATGTATGAATTCCCGATAAATTCCTATCCAATTTTTGTCCCGAGTTTTAACCAATAATTAGAATTTTTTTGTCAGGTTTTCCATCACATTGGTTGACATGAAATTGAAGTTCTGTAAAGTTTTTTTTTCTTTTCTCAAGTGTATCTGCTAATTGACTGCTACTTTCTGCTTCCCTCTAGTTTGCAGAAGTGCACCACAGCGAGATGTCAACCGCAGCCGTCCTTTCTCCCTTGTCCAACTTCACCGGTCTGCTCACGCTTCTCCAGCCCAACTTCAATCGACACCAACACGATCACGATATCGAAATCACTTCCACCGCCGGCACGCGTGAAATCTCACCTGACCTTCCAGAAGTCGTCAACAGTGTGCTGGGCGTCGTATACGACATGCTAGAAGAAGACAACGGGAGCATTGATGGTCAGGATAACACATTTTTAACTTCTCCACTACCTTTGACAACACTAGACATCCACATACCTGTCAACCTCTGCCGATAACTGCCCTTATAAATGATTATGATTCCCCTTACAAACCCCCCAAAAAACCTTACAAACACCGTACGAGTCGTACGGTGTTTGTAAGGTTTTTTGGGGGTTTGTAAGGGGAATCATAATCATTTATAAGGGCAGTTATCGGCAGAGGTTGACAGGTATGCATCCAATCCATTTTGACTGAGGGGCCGAGCGAACGTTCACCGTATTTACTTGCATATAAGCTGCCCCTTAAAATTGTTGAATTTGACAATTTCTCGCGTATAAGCCGCCCCCCTGATTCACATTTTTCATATAAGTCATACGTACCCTTCATCATTTTTTGTTACAAATACGGCTTATATGCGAGAAAATACGGTATTCCCCTTCTCCGTGTCAAAACGGATTAGATGTGAATTCGCTAACTAGTAAAACATTTTTCTTACTTTTTACTCTTTTCCGTCAGAACAACAAAATGTTGATGATGCGATTCCCGAGTGGGCAAAACAGGAACTCAGCCAATGCTCACCAAACGTTGGATTGTTGGAGACTTGGTTTCCTCATTCCAATCATTCGGGAGTCACTTCCAATTTAATGGAGTCGTTAAGGTGACGACAGCACGCTACAGTTTGTATTTTATATATATATATATTTTTTTACTACAACTTCAACTTATTGTCAGGTTGCTTCATGCGGCGCCCGACCAAAAAGAAGAAGAGGAGCTCCTTTTGGAACCGGAGCTGATCAGCAAACTGGCCGATTTGTATCAATCCTCAAAGCGAGGCGATAACAAGAGAGGCAAGAAACGTAAGAAAACGTCAATCCGTCAATGTTTCAACGAGTCCACACGGAAAACACGGTGAAATGTAATTTTTTTTTTCCCCTCGCCGCAGGAGGTGCGCAGCGCACTCCAGTGAAGCAGAAGATGAAGAGCATGAGCCGCTCGTTGCAGATGCTGAACGTAGCTCGGCTCAACGTCAAAGCCCACAAAAGCCAGGGTGACGTGGAGCCGGCGACGTCGGAGACTAAAGGGCCGGAGAGACTAGTGAAGAGACTGTCGAGCAACAAGAGCAAAGTGGGAGGAGCCAACATTATCGGTTAGTGTCCATTTCAATAATTTCAGTGATAACCAATGTTAAAGGGAAAAAAATGTAGCCTCCAGCGGTGGGTAGAGTAGCCCAAAAAATTTCATGAAGTTGTATTTCTTCAAAAATAATGTTGATAAAGTACAAGTATTAGGTGGAAAGAATACCTCTTACTTAGATTAATTCATTGACTGTATTGAATTTTCTTGACAGCTTTCAGCAGTGAAGCGGAGCTGCTTTCTCATTTGCAATCCACTTATGAGAAAAGCATAGCCGAGATGGACTCCTCTCTCCTTGCGGCCGGACAACAGCTTTTAACTGCTGTGAAAAGCTTTGTTGTAGCAGAATCTGAGCTCCAGGTGAGACTTTTCCCCTCTTTTAGAGTTGGTTGGCAGTGCTAAGCTTCATGGGAAATTCACAGGCGCTTCAACGGCAGGCCAAGATTTTTCAGTTGTCCCAGCAGCATCTTCTCAAAAGCGGCAGAACCATCAGGCAGGCTTACAGCGCCACTGCTGATGTGGACAGCAAAGTTAGAGAGTGAGTGTCTGTTTTTGTTGAATAAAATTCAGAACATGGCTTTTAAGTGTGTGTGTCATGTGTATTTGTTTCCTCTAGGTGTCAGCTTCAAGCTCTGCTCAGGCTGGAGTTATGCAGGCTTGTCTCAGAGGAGGAGGAGGCCAGTGCGCTGGATGATGAACAGATGGCAGAGGAGGTAAAGAGAGACATTCTCGATACCATGAGAAAGGAGAGGAGAAATTGTGGAATGTATCGGAAGATGAAAATACGCAAAATGTTTGTATTTAAGGTGGCTGAGATGCTCCGGATTATATCCTTGACAAAAGATCCAGGGTGCCTCACGAGCTTCCTTCAGGATGAAGTTCTACCAGCGTAAGTGTTGGAAAAACATAAAAGCTAAAACCTGGCTGCGAATAATCATGTTCCAGTGCCATTGTCGGTGATAAACGTCCAGTCTTTTTGTAAATTGGGAGTGCTGTATACAATCTTTCGCAATAGATAAATGAAAATATTTACTGTTTGTGAATGAATGAATGACCCAAAAATATTTTAAAAATGCAATATAAAATATTTGCAGATTTGTTCTATTTAAAAACACACACAAAACTCGTGCAAATATAACAAAATAGAAAACTGTTAATTTTGTTAAATTACAGAATGAAGTTAGAAAACTATTTGTGATTGAGAAGCACTAAAAAGAATGTGTGGCTAATTTCCAGGTTAGCGACTAAATGCGGATTTGCCGTCAATGGCACCCAATGAGTTAACAGAAGCGTTTCCGTGCAGGTTCCTGACAGCAATCCCGAGAGTCCTGGCTGACATTTACCACAGTCTGGGCACGCAGTTGCCAGAAGTCTTGACGGCCGTCCTTCCCGCGGACTTCTTCAGTGACGAGTCGATCGCCAAGGACAGCGTTTCTCCTTCGGTCTCTTCGCCCCGCTTCTCTGCGCAGGACTCGCTTTCCATCTGCAGCGATCGCTTGCAAGATATGCGCAGTCGCCCCGCTAACAATAGGAGGTTTGATCGGATCAAATTTACTTCCATTTTGCATTCTGTAAGATTTTAAGCCCTGTTTTTGTTTTCACAGGAGTGGCATGCTGACCCGCCATCGCAGCATGACCGAATGTTCGCAGAGTCTACGCCAGATAGAGATGCCTAAAAAGTCAACCCGAAGTGTAAGACTAATAAATAACTGTTGTATTCAAAGATTCATTTTCCGTTTGCTATAAATGATCATTTTTTAAAAGTACACTCATTGCCATGTATGAAATACAGGCATCCCTATTAAGTTTTTTTTTTACATTTGACCTCATTACCCCATTATTTAATCAGTTTGTCCGTTCTATAGTACAAATATCCTGTAAATTTGATGATAATTCTTTAATTATATATGCCTGGGTTATTTCTAAACTCTGTGACCTTTAAATTTGGATACCTTGAAATTGAATCACCTTTTCTGTTTAATATTACAACTATATCCCACAAATGTTATAATACTCCCTTTATCCATCCTTGAGTTACGAAAAAAAATGATTTTCTGACTTCTTTCACCTTTTTATCTGACAATTATTCTTACGTTTCATAATACAAATCTGTCCTGAAAGTTTCATCATCCCTCTATTTCTCCTTCAGTTATTTGGAACACTAATCTATTTATATAAAAATATAACCTCCACCTCCAATATGTTTAGAATGTACTTGTTCATTATTATTTCCACTGCTTTACCTCATGTTTGTTTTATTTTGTTCCCCTTTAGTCCAAATCGGAGGTCTCTACAACTCATGAGAAACCAGTGGTTGTACCACAAGCTCAAAAACAAGGAGCACATGGTATGATTTTCTTTGGAATTGTGTCATGCAGATTTTGGATGTTACGCTGAATTGAAAGCAAAATGCTCAAAGAAAAGAATCTCTGTTCCCATTTTGTCTCAGAGGTCACCAAAGTGAGAAGAAACCTTTTCACCCAAGAAATAGTCTCACCGTCTAAGAAGGCCAAACTCCCACGCAGCCAGTCCGTGTCGTCAGTGGAAGGACTGAAACGCAAACGATCCCATGAGTCTGATGGTAAAGAAAAATAAAACGACACAAAATGCAGAGGAACTTTGCACAAGTTTTTTTAATTAATATTCTAATCCTTTTTCAGAGAGGCACAGACTCATAACCAAGAAAGTATGTGAGACACCTCACCACAAGCAGGTGTCTAATCGGCTTCTTCATCGACAACAAATGGGCCGGTATGTGTTATTTAAAAAAAAAAATGCCTTACTCAGTTTGTTTTTCCTAACCCTAACCCATCAACCCAGTTTAAAGAGCAAATGTTAAGTGTATATTTGTGCCCTTTTCTTAGATCCTCTCTTCCAAGTGAAGATTGTATTGTTGAAGAGTCACCAATAAAGCCAGCAGAAGGTTTGGAATTCAACATCAAATTTTTTCAATCATGTACCTTGAAGATTAATTGACATAATTTTATATTGTTTACTCGTCAGAGGTCAGAAGGAGCCCGAGGATAAAGAGTTATGCCAGGAGACAATCAAATACCTTTTATTCAAGCTCTCAGCCCCGTTCCCGCAACCTGGAGAGGGCGCTCTCCGCCTCCCAGCTTCCTCTCAGTGAAGGCAGGATTCATGAAGTCAGCTTAAAAAATGTTCGATCTCCACTCAGGCTTCTTTTTGGTGCTGCCGAGTCACCTGCTCGTCCTTCTACTTCTGATGGGGCGACCCGCACCTGCAGGACTCGGGCGTCCACAGACTCTAGTGTCTTTGAGGTAAGTTCTTTGCCTTTTGTGTAACGTAAAGAATAAAGGAGCTTAGATGCAAAAAAGTTGTTTTTATTTATGTATTTATTCAGAGGTTAAATTATTGTCCCCTTTATGTGTGCTAGATGTCCAATCCATTATGACTGGGAGATGCGAATGATCACTGCTTCCCCTCACAGCCAAAATGGATTGTAGCTCCACCCAAAAAAATGGAAGAATGCAATCTAGTACAGTAATCTCTCAATTATAGTGTCTTCACGTATCGCAATTTCACTACTGAATGACGTATTTTTAAAAAAAATATTAATAATAGCGGAAAAAATCATGAATTCATGATTTTTTTATTTTTTGCTATTTTTTTTTTAATTTAACTTCATAAAAATGTGAAAATCACGGTGAAACTCGTAAGCGGTAGCCACTCTTGCTACTAGCACTCAACAATGGGAAAAAAAAAGTTATAATAAGGGTGACCCTACTTTGCTATTTTTCGATTTTCGCGGCCATGTCTGGTCTACATTAACCGCAATATTTGAGGGATTACTGTATTTTCTTACTTCTGTTATTTTTACATTCTTTTAAAAATTAAAACGCCTAAAAAGGGCAAACTGTTAATATTCTCTTTAATTTCTAGATTTTTCTCTTTCATTTTTCTTTTTTTTAATATGAATACTATATTAAATAGGAGCACTAGTAATGCATGTCAATGTTTTCTCTGTGTAGAGTCCCCTTAAAACACCAGAAAAAACACATGGAAAATGCGGAAGAGGCCATTTTGGGGAAGCTACTCCCAAAACTCCAAGGACCCCGAAAACTCCATCCTATTCCAGGCTCAGCGTTTTCCCCCCCGGTGCGGCAAGTCCCACCGGACCATTCTCTAAAACCCTGAGGGGGGGTCCTTTTAGATCTCCTCCCAACAAAGCCCTTGCGATAGATACGCCTACGAAACAAAGTCCTCTGAAGAGCCCACTGAAGGGAATTCTCAGAACTCCCGTCAAGACTTTGGAATCCGCCCACACGCCCAAAAAGGTGGTCACGTGGTCTCCGTCCCCAGGAAAACAACGCAGCGCCACTTTCAAGCGGCCCGAATGGCCCCCCGTCCCATCTGGGACTTCGCCGCAAAAGTTCGACAGCCCCGTGAAAAGCCCCAGCGGGGAGATGGCGACTTTTAAGACCCCTGAGAAGAGCGGTCTAACGTCACCTTGTCACGTATGCCTCCGAAGACTTTCTCCAAATGCGGCAACTGTCTTTCTCATGGCAGAGGACAGAGCAAAATGTTTGCCTTTCCAATTTCCCCCAATGGAAGAGCCCAGCAGACTTCACACCAACACATCCAGCCCAGTTCACCAAATGGCCACGCGGTCGGGGCGAACGCCCGATTATAACCCGAAGACTTTGCCAGTTTTACTGGACGGTACAATGGCGTCCCCAGAGGTGTCGCAAAAGAGGACGAGGTCCGATCAAACGGCTAAAACGTCGCCCAAAAATAACCATGGCGCAGCCTCCCCCTTGAATGGACAATCTGCTTTTGCTCCCGAAAGCCAAGCGGAAAAAGCGGAAAGTTTCCAAAAGTCCCAAAGCGAGACGAGCTCTCAATCGGATTCCCAGACTTTGGACTCTTCGCAAGCCAACTCCGCCACGGACGACAGCAATGACATCGTGGACGCGTCGGTGATCAGGACGCAGTTTAGCGGAGGCCTCAAGATGAACATCAGCTTTTCCCGCAGGCCGTCCAAATCCGGCCGCCGCTTTTTAACAAACGGCGATCCCTCCGACTCGCCGGCGCTCGAACGTGGCACGCCCTCTCGCAGCTACGGCTTCCGACAGACACCCGACCGGCAGCAGCGCGAAGCGGCCGCGCGTTTGGGCTACGCCAGTGACTTCCGAACTTCCTCCAGCACGCCCAAATCCGCTTCTTATGAAGTGGAAGTAGAAATGCAAACATCCGGACTCCCCAAACTCAAATTCAAACGCACCGACTCGACGACGGATTTCCACGCCGTCGACGATCCCGCCTCGGTAACTCGGGGCCCTTCATTCCCCGCTAAAGCTTCTCAGCTGGACAGCCCGTCGGGGGTCTTCCCAAAGCTCAGAGACGCCGGTCACGTCTCGCCGCCCGTCTGTAACCACGCCACGCCCGCAAAAGGTGGCGTGCTCCAGACCTTCATCTGCCAGTCGTACACCCCGACCCGCCATCCCGCGGGAACCTCGTCACCCCTGGCGATCGCCGACGTGTTCTCCCTGTCGCCTTCCCCGCAGAGCGTCGGGAAGGTCACCCCGGACAACCTGAACAGCTGGCCCCGGAGGAAGCGAGTTCACGCCGCCGGAGGCAAAGATCGTTGGCGCAAGGGCGAGCAGGCGGAGGACGCCGAACTGGGGGTTAGCCGGTTGTCAGATGGGGAGGACGCAGAGGGAGTTGCGTCTTCGAGAAAAAAGTCGCCTCCCTCTTCTCCTATGGACGAATGGGTGGCGCCAGATCTTCAGCCAGATCCAGAAGAGATGATATGGACAGATGTCAGGACGGGAGACGTCCCTTCCGGTAAGAAATAATGTTAACTAAAGACAGCGAAAAATATTACTGCGGTATTCCCCCGTTTTCCGCGGTCTTCGCGGAACACCGTGAAAAACGGGGGAATACTGTAATCCTCTCAATTGAGCTTCTCAAGACCAATTTTTGTTTTTTTATTTACTATACTTTTCCTATTTTTTGATTTTGAGAAAAAAACTGTTATATAAAAACATTTTTGGTTCTTTAAAAAAAAAAAAAAAAATTACATGTTTAAAGAAAACCCCATTGGAAACAACAAATAACAGAAATGAGGTAAATATTCCCTTATTTAAAAAGAATGAAGTCAATGGGTTTTTTTTTGGACTCTTGATTGTTCAATCGCTGCCGACCCTCCTAGTTAAAAAAGATTAGGTTTTTTTTTAACCTTTGTCATAACAATTAATGGACATAGTTAAACCAAATGTGTCTATTTTTAACAGCAGAAACACCTCCCAGTTCCACGCTCAGGAAGTCTGTCACGGCCAGTGGGATTCTGGCTCTCACTCAGTCTCCACTCCTCTTCCAGGGTAACTCCGCCTCCGCCAGGAAGGGAACGCCTCGGTTGAAAGGTAAAACGTAAAACGTCACTCACTTATTAGCATCACAACAAGCTTTTTAACTCTCAAAACAACGAGTAGACAAGGAAATGGAACATTCACGGGCATATTCAGCTTTTCCTACTACGCTATGTTACTTTCGGTGCTTGGTTTGCTTTTTAAAATCAACACCACGGCGCAATTTGATTCCGATAGACGAAGCGGCGTCCGAGAAGAGGACGGAAGCCGAGGCGGCGGTCTCTCCCTTTCAGCCCGCTAGGCGCTCTTGCAGCAGGAAGCGGTTGATCCAATGACACGCCCACGGTTGGCACTGAAGACTTTTTTCTTTGTCTGTTGGAGGGCTTTTTCAATAGCACTCGTC
This sequence comes from Stigmatopora argus, assembly GCF_051989625.1. Lineage (NCBI taxonomy): Eukaryota > Metazoa > Chordata > Actinopteri > Syngnathiformes > Syngnathidae > Stigmatopora > Stigmatopora argus. Next base: position 18,965,781 of record NC_135389.1, on the reverse strand, counting down.
CCGTCTTTTTCCAAACGCGTGAATGATCCATCCGTACTCTATTTCCTTTTATGCATTTGAATGTTGTGGATTTCTCAATTGAATTTGTTTTTTTTTCCTGAAAATCTGTCATTTTGTAAATGATTATTTATTTATTCCTCAAGTTTTTCAAAACAATTGGATTTTAAGGCAAAAGGAACTATTAAAGCTTTTATTTGTCACGTAGATATGCTATCCAGGCTTGTTAATAAATGATGTTTTTTTTCTTCCAAAATATGCTGAAACTGTTATTTTGTTATTGTTTTGTCGTCTTTTCACCAGGTAAAGTGGGAGTGTTCTGTGGAAGGGAAACTCCTGAAATGTTACTTTAATATCAGATCATTGTTAATAGCTATGATTGTGTTGATTTATAACTTAAATGCAAGTCATTCTTTTCAGATTATTGTGGCCGGGTGAAGGAGTGGTGAGTGTGTCGGCCTCACAGTTCTGGGATCCAAGGTTCGATCCCAGGTCGGCCCCCCCTGTGTGGAGTTTGCATGTTCTCCCCGGGCTTGTGTTGGTTTTCTCCGGGTACTCCCATATCCTAAAAACATGCATGCTAGGCTGGTTGAACACTCTAAATTGCCCCTAGATATAAGTGTGATTGTGAATAGTTTTCCACCAATTCAGGCTGAGATATGCTCTAGCACCCCCTGCAGATAAATTTTGCCCCAAATTCAATTTTTTAGTTAAGTCCCACCCCTGGGATCAACACTACATTCAACTGAGTCAAACTTGTTCAAGCATTATGTCACTCTGGCCTTTTTAAGTCGCCACCAATTGAAGGCAGTTCAATCTAAATGCTTGAAAGTAATGGGCCATGCAATAGTGTTCACTTGCCCACTTTAATACAATGTTGAACCTTGATCCTGAGTCGTGATGGCTCAATAAAGGAGCTCATGTACTGAATGGGAAGGAAGGATTGGCCTGGTATTATTGCCACTTGTGACTGGACCGAGCACAAATCCGCATTTGATTTCTGTAACTAACTTGCTTGAAAAATCATTGCCCTTTCCCCTGAATAGTTTGTCCATAATTCATTAATAGAAGATGGATAAAATAGAATAAAAGGATCAATGCTGTTTTAGAATTTCACAGTTTAATAAAAGAAACAACAGCTTGCTACTAAAATTATCCTTTAGAATGTCTGTGCAACTATTGACGGCGTATAACGTCCAATTCTGACTGAACAAACATTAGCATTCAAAATAAATTGGATGTCTGTCATTGTCAATGAGTTCTACTCTAAGGTTGAAATATATTTCACAAAGCGTTCTAAATGTTAATAATGTGGCCTACATGACCCAAAAAATATATTGTAATCTAATATGTATTGTTGATATTGGTTTGCCAATGTCACTATCTTTAAAAGGACCAACCTTTTTACCTTTGCAATAAATTAGAATTAAAATCTCATTGTGCTGCGCATTTTATAACAGAGCCAATCTGCCAAAAGAAATTTTAAAAATACATTATTTGTGGGCCATGACTGAACTGAATACACATATTTTTGGAAATTCTCAAAGAGTCACTGCCTTCTGCAGCATTTGCAACTGATGCCCTTCAAAATCCACACCGCATTCTTCCTTTGTCAAACCAGCCATGTTTAGAAAAAGTGTTTCTCCTCCTGCTCCTTTCACAAGAAAACATTTAACATTTTTACTAGGCTTAACCCACCATAACAGACAGACAAATCCTTGTATTGACACCATTGCTGATTTATTGACACAAAACGTCAAGCATTGCCCCATTTTGTCGTGTTCAGTTTCCTACTGTATAAGCGGTGTCGTGAGTTTGTGCGTCTTGTTTTGAAAGCTCGCTTCCGGTACTGGGCTAATGCTTCGAACTAAGCTTGACAAAAAGCGCCTCCTCGTCCTTTTCGTTCCATTACAACCTCTTCATCAGCACCATCGTTCAGTTGCACCTGCGCTTCTCTCACTTCTCGGCGTCTAACTCAGTTCTTATATATAAATATATACACTACTAAAATGGCCACCAGCTTCTCCAAGGTTATGTCTTCCAAACGCAGCATTGGAATCCTCTCGGTGGTCGGTGGGTCTCTGACGGCCGGATTTTTGCTGCACCGGCAGAACGTCAGCGCCGGAGGATCGGGGCGCAAACTGTACCCCGCCAGGTAATCGCATTTTCTTGCTAAATAGTATTGCTAATGATTATAATATTCATTTCTGTCCATTTTAATCCATATTTATTGTTGCCTATTTAAATGTAAGCGACGGAAAGGGCGCAAATTTGGCAGGTGTTCACCATTTGTAATTAGCATTACGGCGTTTAAATGTCTTAAAGATGTATTTGTAATTATCTGTAGACTAAAAATCAAAAGAAAAAACGTTTCGTTCATATTTGAAAGGAATGTAATTATGAAATTTGCTTTAAATTACGCATTTATCAAGGGAATGCTATCCTTAGATGTCATAATTAGCCATGGGCAAATGTTAGCATGCTGAGATTTAAAGCTACTGACATTAATTAAGACCCAGCTGTGTTTTATTTTAGGCGGTAAATTAATAAATATTTTAATGTAAATGAAATATTATTTGAAATAAATGTTCGAGTTTAAGTAGGCAACTTAACTCATTGTCTTGACAACAATGGACATGCAATTCGTTCAAACTATGAAAACCAGCTCTGAATGCTCATTTTCAGTACCATTGACGGTGATGGACGTCCAATTTATAATGACTGGGAGAGTCAGTTTAAAAAAAATCAACCACTGAGTTAACAGGGGCAATTCTAGAGACTTAAATTGCTGTTAACCTCACTCGGTGAAAATGTATTGGACCTTTAGCAACGGCAACTAAAGACAATTAGGTTTTAACTTTCTTTAAAACAGATTTTATCTATCTCATTTTATGTTCATATGCAAAAAAACAAAAGCCTACCTAGCGAGATAGAGACAAGATTAGCATGAGTTGTTCACTTTCCCTATATTTAGTGTTTTATGACCTTCTGCTGACACTATATTGATTGATGTGTGTACGTGTCCCGAGCCACGTCCGCATGTATTACATAGCTGCACGTATTAAGAGATTAGGAATACATTATCTTCCAGCTAAATTTATAAAACCTTACTCTATAAATGGAACAGACGCACAGATAGTCTCGACATTAAGCTCAAAACCTAAAAGTAAACAATTATAAATCAGATTGTTTGTCTACCTAGAGACCAAAAAGTCAGGCTCCTTGAAATATTGGATACAAAAAGGCGGAACTTCCATAAGGGCATAACATCAACCATAAATTAGCCTTTGAACTGATAGAGTTGACTTTACATGGGCGTAATTTTGCACTGATAAGCCTTGGCAAGGGTGGCAGCAGGTGGACTGCGTTCATCTTGAAAGAAGAAAAAAAAATCCAGCTCCAATTAAAATCCATTTCGCAAAAGACGGCGCAGACGTCCTTGGTTTGCTTAAGTGGAGGGCTTTGACTTTGACACATATCCTGTGGATAAGAAGGATATTTAAAGAAGGGCTCCATTAGCCTCCTTAGAGTAGAGTTCAGCCGAGCGGTCAGCCTGTCATTCAAAGTGGATTTCATGCTTATCCTCAGCGTATACAAATGGTGTATTAGTTCTTTGTGGCAGGTTTTTATGCACCGAGCAAAAAAAGACAAAGTGCCGCAAACAAAGACTCCAAAGAGAAGATGAAAAACTATGGAGCAGACGAGGAAATGTAACAAAAAATGCTGTGTTTTCTGTCTCAAACTATTTTGTTAGAATGTATTGGTTCTTGCACTTTGTGTCTCTTGTATTTGAGGAAATACGCTAATGCTACTGTTAACGTACTGTTATATATTTGTCTTTTGTTTGCATAGCGCGGAGTACCCCGACCTGCGCAAACACAACAACTGCATGGCCAGCCACTTGACGCCCGCCATCTATGCCAAGCTGTGCGACAAGGCCACGCCCAACGGGTACACGCTGGACGAGGCCATCCAGACGGGCGTGGACAACCCCGGGCACCCCTTCATCAAGACGGTCGGCATGGTGGCCGGAGACGAGGAGTCCTACGAGGTGGGCTCATTGTGTTCAACTTGCAAACAGTGTGACAACTTCCCCTTTCGTTTTCACAGCCAGCCTGAAACCACAACACAGCACTCAACCTTAAAAAGTTTGCTACAATTACATACAATAAAGTAAATAAGCGTTATCTTGACTTGAAAAAATAGAAATTAGGGGCTGATTGATTGCGGGTGGGCGGCCCGGCGGCTGAGTGGATAGCGCATCGGTCTCACGGTGGGGGTCCTGGGTTCCAATCCAGGTCGGTCCACTTGTGTGGAGTTTGCATGTTCTTCCTGGGTATACCGGTTTCCTCCTACATTCCAAAGAGATGCATGGTAGGCTGATTGGACACTCTAAATTGACCCTAGGTGTGTGAGTGAGCGTGAATGGTTGTTTGTCTCCTTGTGCCCTGCGATTGGCTGGCCACCAATTCAGCGTGTCCCCCTCCTCGTGCCCAAAGTCAGCTGGGATAGGCTCCAGCACCGTTACCCTAGTGAGGATAAAGGGGTTCAGAAAATGAAAAAAAAGGATGGCGGGTTTGCTATGTCTACTTGTATAAAGACAATCAATTCAATGTAGTATACCACATATCCAAAAGATGGTAGTATTTTGTCTGACCTTGTTTGGGTATCTGGCGATCCCAATTTAGTCAAACTTGTTTTTCAGGTGTTTGTGGATCTGCTTGACCCCATCATCAAAGAGAGGCACAACGGCTACGATCCCCAAACCATGAAGCACCCCACCGATCTGGACTCTAGCAAGGTAAATGGTTGAATGACCGGAATTTTCCAGGTTCTTACACGGACACGATGGGTCCTCCTGGTTTTCAGCTCCAGTCCGGCCTCTTCGACGAGCGCTACGTGCTTTCGTCCCGGGTCAGGACGGGTCGTAGCATCCGGGGGCTGAGCTTGCCCCCCGCCTGCACCCGAGCGGAACGCAGAGAGGTGGAACGCGTGGTGGTGGACGCCCTGGCCGGTCTCAAGGGCGACCTGGCCGGGAGATACTACAGCCTGACCCAGATGACGGATAAGGAGCAGGAGCAACTCATCGATGTGAGGAAGGAGCTCGATCAATGTCGTTGACGTTGATCGACGTTCAATCCATTTGGAGGGCGATCCTTCAGGTTGCAGTTCAAATGGATCGAACCTCCATCGCTAACGATGCTTTCGAATGTAGCCAAGGTTGCGACGCTTTAGTCGGTTCTTGTCTATCTGTTCCCGTTAGGACCATTTCCTGTTTGACAAGCCGGTATCCCCGTTGCTGACGTGCGCGGGAATGGCCCGCGACTGGCCCGATGCGCGAGGTATTTGGTAAGTGTCAAAAGAATGAGTCAAATCTTTAAAAAATATAATAAAAATATTTCTACAAAAATGGTATCTGTATTGACATCCATTATCGGTACATCACAAATATGAATGAGAAAGGAATCATTGCATACCGTCTCCAAAAAGTACTGTTTTTTTTTTAATTTCCCGTACAGGCACAACAATGACAAGACCTTCTTGATTTGGATCAATGAGGAGGATCACACGAGGGTCATCTCCATGGAGAAGGGAGGCAACATGAAGCGAGTGTTCGAGAGGTTCTGCAAAGGTCTCCAGGAGGTTAGACTCCGTCTGGAACTGTGCGTGGTAGACGTTTAGACGAGGACCGAAATAAACCGCAGATTAGGTGGGATTTGGTATCAACGGCGTGGGCTGGATGCGATTAGTTGTCTCTTGGCGCAGGTAGAGCGCCTGATCCAAGAGCGAGGCTGGGAGTTCATGTGGAACGAGCATCTGGGTTACATTCTCACGTGCCCCTCAAACCTGGGCACTGGGCTTCGAGCTGGCGTCCACGTCAAATTGCCCCTCCTGAGCAAGGTAAGTCTTGTAGATGACAGAATGCTGAAATGGACTTTTTCCTCTTTCTTTTTTTTCATGGTCTTTCGATCACTCTTTCAGGACTCTCGCTTCAGTAAGATCTTGGACAATCTACGTCTCCAGAAGAGAGGGACAGGCGGCGTTGATACGGCCGCCGTGGGTGGAACGTTTGACATATCCAACCTGGATCGTCTGGGACAGTCAGAGGTAAAGCAGACACAGATTTTAAATGTACAAAATGCCGCCATCTTCAAACGATTGGCATGAAGTATTTGCTCACAACTGAAGCTGAGTGAATAGACTCTTCCCAGAGGATAAAGAATACCTACCTTGGCATATTTTTAAATTAGCTGTACACATGTTGATCCTAAGTTTGTATTCAAACTTCAAATAATCCTTTTGAGTTACAACAGTGCAACATGAGCCTACTTATATTGTTTTGCATTGCTTGTTAGCATTATGCTAAATCGGTTTTAAAAAGATATTTCACTTGGAGTGGTTGTAATATTTTGAAAGAATTTTGGTTTTCTGATCATTTTATTCATTTGCCAAAATAGAGCATTTGAATATATTTGCTTGCATGCCAAATTTAAAAAAAAAAATCATTTCAATAACAGAAAAATCCAATCCATTTGAACCTGGATGGACGAATGAACATCCCCTCCCAGTCACAATGAATTGGATGCCTATCGCCAAACCATTAAGACATGCAGTATAACCAATTAAATAAACTTTTCCGTGCAGGTCCAATTGGTTCAGACGGTAGTGGACGGCGTCAACTACCTGGTGGAGTGCGAGAAGAGACTGGAGAAAGGCCAGGACATCAAGGTGCCCCCGCCCATCAAGCAGTTCAAATAGACCACCTGACCCCGCCCACACATGCACAAATGCCCCAGCCCTGCACATAGATATATTCACATATATATCTATATATACTACATATCTATGCCTGTGTTTCATTCCGTGCTCCTTCATGTGTAATTTTACCCCCCACTTCTCTTATGACACATTATAATCAATCCCCTCACAAATTAATTTAACCCTTTATAGGGCCAGTGACTATTTTTGGAATAATTTGCTTGCAAGCGCTCTCGGTCCAAATGGTTCCATGCAGTCAATGGCAGCCAATGAGTTAACCCTATAAAGTGTTAAACTGAATGATTTATAGTCATTGGAAAGAACAAAAATCCCCAAACGTGACCCTTAATTTGACCCAGTTTGGCCACGCCCCTCCCCCCACAGCATGCCAACCCCTCCCCTGATGTTAATAAAAATTCATCACATGGTGCTCATGCTACTCATTTCTTGGAGTGGATTTGAATGTGACTCATCAAATGTAAGAGATGGTTTCTGTACGGTAAGCCTTTGACTTTGAAGCAATATCTTAGCAACTCATCAATGAATGTCATGCGCGTCTTTTATTAAACAAATCATCTATTTAACAGATACAATGTCTCCTGCTTTTATGCTATACAACATTATCTGCCATTATTGTGGAGCCTTGGCAGAGGTCTGCAATCTACTGAGTGGTCTTGTTTTTATAATCACCCTTTGTTTCCATTTATGAGACACAACATGTTATTGTCTGGACGCGGGCAACAAAACGTGCACTGTTTTCTTTCGGGTTTTTTGGGGGGGGGGCTATCGAGGAGTATGACATCAGCACCCTCATCCTGGTTCCACATATGACCGAAGAGGGAAGAAGGGTGCAGGTTGTCATGGCGACCACTTCTATAGGCGCACTAAATCTAGTAATAGTATGTTACTAGGTTTTCCAGTTGTGAAAAAAATCTGTAAGTACGCCAAAACGCCAGCAGAGGCCGCTCTCATAATGAACTATACGTGAGAGCGCCCTCTGCTGGCATTTTGGCGCACTTACAGATTTTTCACAACTGGAAAAGCTTTTTAATTAGCAATTGTATACATATTCGCGAAAATGTTACCTACAGAAAAATGAAAGTTTATTTTAGGAGTTAATTACAAAACGTATTCTGTAGTTACAATTATACACCAAAGGATATTTTAAAGGCATAAGTTACCCATTTTTTGTTTTGGGGACAAAAATAACAGCCAACTTATCATAAAGCCACTTTAAGGGAAGTTTCTTCTCAGTACAAATGAGGGCGGTTTTGAAATTAAAACGCATTCAAAAGTGCGGTGGAGCTTTGTCATAATGACATGTGCACGCGATTGAGGAGTTTTGATTCGGTCGACCTCTGATTGGCCACTTCTCGACGAAGTGCCGGTGTGCTGCATCCCCATTCGCCAATGGGCTGTGTTCGACACGCTCGCTCGACCAATGGCTGGCTGCCACAGTGCGGTAAGGAGCGGCGCCGAGGCCTTTTGCAACATCTTCCCCGCCTCCCCTTTCTTTTTCTTTCGATCCGCAGCCGGGAGAAATTCACCATCGTAGTAACTTCCTATTGAATCTCCCTTGCGTGCTCACGGTTCTGTTTGCCATCCATTTCGGACAACTTGTTTAGCCGGCCCCCGAGTGCGATGCTAAAGCTGCTCTTCCTGGTCGCGCTCGCCGGGCTCTCCCGAGCAAGCGACGTGCTCGAATACACCGACGATGACTTTGACAGCAACATCCAAGACCAAGAACTCGCCCTCGTGGAATTTTATGCGCCGTGGTGAGTTATTTGAATGAGTATTTTCAATCATATAAGACAACTTGTAATGCAAACGTAAAGACCATGCTAGCTTGTTTGCATTAACTGGCTTAAATGTTAACGAGACTCCAAAGTGCCAGGTTAGTCATCTATTTGTTGAATCCTACATATTTGCGGGAATAGCAAGTCCTATCATAGTTATCCCAGTAGGAAATAATGCGTAAATAACACTGGCGTTAAAGTGTTAGCATGCTAGCTAGCGAGGGAGAGGCGAAAGGGCAACTGCAATGAAACCTAGAACAACACTTTGCACATTTTAAGTTTCCATATGTTGTGCACGAATGCTAAAACATAGTTGTGGTGTTTTTAACAAACGCGTAACGTTAAAGGTAGGTTTTGGGGCGTTTAGTACTTTAAAATGCGTAATTTAACCTCCACCAGGAAGTTGGGGGGCGTATCCGCTTTCTGTTGTAACACTGCAATTGGACGGGGAAGTTTGGGTGGCCGTCTCTGATTGGTTGAGGTCAAGTGTGACGTATATCCTGAAATGCTTTTACAAATGAAACAATGTATTTAAATACATTTAAAGAAAACACCAGCAGAAACAATACATCCCGAACTTTGAAGAGAACCTATTTGACTTTTTTTAGTTCACTTACACGGCACTACGCAAATTTTAGTCCCTCATTGACTGCTTTTGACGGCCCTTATCGTCCAATTCATTTTGCCTTTAGCTCCTAGCCCTCAGTCAGAATATATTGGACGTCCCTCGATGTCAATGGCAGGCAATGAGTTAATATTTGACCTACCCAAGCAGAAAACAATACTAATCAATATGTAGAGTACTCAGGATAATTACCTTGTCGGTAAAGGATTTGGAACAGAAAAGACATGTTTCAAATCAAACAAATGTAAATATTGAGTCTGCTAACCCAACTGCTGATGTACCCTTGAGCAAGAACTTGATGACAACCTTGTGTTGCCTGTGTGCAATCCATATTTATTGTGGAGCTGAGAGCAATAATATGCATCATAATGTGCCTGGCTAATGCGCAAACATTCCCAGCCAAGCAAACACTTAGCTTTGGCTTATTTGCCAAGTCGGGAGCGGAATGCTAACACCTTCAATTTGTTTCTCACATCCCTGTCCTTGAAGGTGCGGTCATTGTAAACGTCTGGCTCCGGAGTACGAGGCAGCGGCTACGCGACTGAAAGGCATCGTCTCCCTGGTTAAGGTGCGAAATAAGTCGTTTATTTGCTTTTAATTCAACTCTTCCCGGCTCAGCCACTGAAAGCGTACTGTTTTTTTCTACTGCAGGTTGACTGCACAGCTAACAGTGAGATCTGTAGTAAATATGGTGTCAGCGGGTACCCCACCCTGAAGATCTTCAGGGGCGGAGAAGTATCTGGACCCTATGATGGACCCAGATCTGCAGGTATTTTGGATTTTGAGATGAGGGCTTGTACATATTCCTATTTTTCAGTTTTTTGTGATGTTCAGGGAGAGTAACTATTTTTGTTCTGACTTAATTTTTCCAATTTTTGATTTTGCTTTCTGCTAGATGGAATTGTGAGTTTCCTGAAAAAGCAGGCCGGACCCGCCTCGGTGGAGATCGCCAGTGAGGAGGCGTTCGAGAAGTTCGTTGCAAATAAAGACGCCAGCGTTGTCGGTAATTTTGAGCAACGCTTTGCACGTTTAACAAAGAGCAATGGTACAGTTGATGAAGAAATAGAATTTGAAAAGCAGAAGACAGACTCCAGGAATTTTTGAATATTTCGCCAACCATTTTGCACCGTAAATGAAGGCCATTTGAATCAGGAATTCTGCATTCTTATCATTTTTCTTCAGGCTTCTTTGCGGACAGCCAAAGCGCAGCGTACGAGCAGTTCCAGAAGGCCGCCAACGATTTGAGGGAGAACTATCGCTTCGGCCACACCACCGTAGAGGCGCTCCTAAAGAGTCAAGGCGTAGATGGAGAGTGAGTGCGCCGCTTCCTTTAGCAGAATTGCTTTTCCACTTCTCAAAAATGGTCAACCCTACCTAAAATCTGTTCTGTTTTTTTTTTTTTTTACTTCCAGGGGCGTCATCCTGTTCCGCCCGCCTAGACTCAGCAACAAGTTTGAAGACAGTTCGGTCCAGTTCGGCGAGGGGTCGCTCACCAAAAACAAAATCAAGACATTCATAAAGGAGAATGTGTATGTTTTGTCATTTTTAAAGTGTGATTGACGTCCAGATCATTTGGAGGCTGGCTGCATTTTACTCATTTAAACCCGTTTCCCCCCCTCCACTCAGTTTTGGAATCTGCCCCCACATGACGGACGACAACAAAGACCAGATGAGGGGAAAAGACCTGCTGGTGGCCTACTATGATGTGGATTATGACAAAAACCCCAAGGGTTCCAACTACTGGAGGAATAGGTACACTAATTCTGTTTTCTTGGCGCACAAATAGCGTCATTTCATATTTTTGAGGAGCGGTCGATCACTAAAAATATAACCAATCTTGCCCATCAATAACATCTATGGTCACTTAGTCACGTTAGCCTACTAGCATTTTAGTCACAGACATTCTTTGCAGAGTTACGATCCGATACCTTGGAAAGACATTTTGTTTAAATTGGAGGTAATCTCCCCCCTAGAATTTGAATAAGATTATATTGGTATACCAGATGTTTCAGTGAAGTGAAGAAAACACGTTTTTTTTTTTTGGTCAAGTTGTGCAGAACTAAGATTAAAAACAAACCAAGTTCATATAAGTTATTCTGTTTGACATAGAATTATATTTTCTAAAAAGTTGGTTATCCAGTCTGACGTATCGAGCTAATTTGTTTGTAATTTATTTATTTATTTGCTGTTGCTGGCCTTTTTTTTTCTCGTCAAAGTTTGTATCACTGCAGTTAATAAATCTAGTAGAAAAGGGTATTTACAATGTAATAAATAGAAACAATCTTTTACCCCTGAAATGACATATTTTTATTTTTTATGCAGAGTCATGAAGGTAGCCAAAAGCTTTGTGGACCAGGGCAAAGAGCTCAGCTTCGCGGTGGCTAACAAGCAATCATTTAATCACGACTTGTCCGAGTTTGGTCTGGACAGCGCCTCTGGAGAGCTCCCCCTGGTGGCCCTGCGGACCGTCGGCGGAAACAAATACGTCATGACCGAGGAGTTCACGTAAGTTTGTTCGATTAGAAACAACTTGTTTGTTTTTTCCACCCTTGCACAGCGCCGCATTTTTATTTTTATGCTTTTCTAAACAGTCGTGACGGAAAGGCGTTGGAGAGTTTCCTGCAGGATTACTTTGCCGGCACGCTGAAGCGTTACCTCAAGTCCGAGCCCATCCCGGAGAACAACGTCGGACCCGTCAAGGTGAGATTAGTCGGTGACTTTGCACAGCGTTTGTTTCGAAACACGAAAAGGCCTCATCACGTGACCGTTGCTTCAGGTTCTGGTGGCCGAGAACTTCGACGCCATCGTGAACGACGACGGCAAAGACGTTCTTATCGAGTTTTACGCGCCGTGGTGCGGACACTGCAAGAGTCTGGAGCCCAAATACACGGAGCTGGGAGAGAAGGTGAGGCATTGGGATCGCAACGCAACGCGCAAACGCTTCTTAATCGGCGTCTTTCGGTTTCACTCAGCTGGCCAACGATCCCAACGTAATCATCGCCAAGATGGACGCCACGGCCAATGATGTGCCTTCGCCTTATGAAGTTAGCGGGTGAGTTTGGAACAGAATTCCAGATTTTAAAGTTTACAATGGGCGTCAAACTCTGTTTGGATGGAGGGGGGATCACATGATACCAATTAGATCTCATGTGGGCTGGACCACTATTTTTGGCCCAAAAAGTTAAGTTAACTTGTCGCCATTGACGTCGCCATTGACGTCTTATCCAAGCGCCGTCAATGGCACTGAAAGATGAGCATACGCAGGCAGAAAAAGTGAATTGGACATCTCAATGTCAATGAGTTAATTTTGCGTTACCTCCATTTAAGGGTACTGCCAGGTTTCACCTGGTAAATTTTGGGTATTTCCTTTTAATTAAGGAGCTTTCCCTACTGAACTTATCGCATTTAATTTGGTGCGAACAGCATGAATGAGCGACAAAATTCCCGTCATGCAGAACAACCTTGTGGTCCGGATTGGACTTGCCGGCGGGCCGCATGTTTGACACCTTTCTTGTAAAAGACTTGGCCAAAGTGGTGACTTATTTTTGACGACATTAAACTCATTCCTTGCATGTATTGCAAAAGCTTGAGATATAAGATAAGATGCTCGTGTTTTTGATTAAAATCTTGTCTTTCCTTCAGATTCCCAACAATCTACTTTTCACCAGCTGGCAGTAAGATGAAGCCAAAGAAGTATGAGGTGAGTATTCTGAAAAACGCCAAACTCTGCCAGTCTGTTCAGTCTTTTTTTGTTTGTTTTTTTTTTGCCTTAGCTGACCTTTCGTGACCATTTGAATGGGACAATCTAATATTTTTAAATCTGATATGCTTTCAGTTTAGGGGACAGGTGACTGCTGTCTGGATGAAAAAAAGTTTTATATTTTAGTACACAATATGAAGGGCAGCATAGCTCACCCCTTGAGGTTGTGGGTTCGATTCCCCGCCTGTGATGACCTTGCCTAAGTATCATTGAGCAAGATTCTGAAACGCTTGATATAGTGTCAAAATTCTTTAAAAGTGGAAAAGTGCTAAAAAAAAAAATCATGATGCTAGCTGAAAAGCTTAAAGGAATATCTATCCTCTGTAAATGGCTAATGCTAATTCTATTCTCATCTTCTAGGGTGGTCGTGAGGTTAGCGACTTTATTTCCTACCTGAAAAAGGAGGCCGCCAACCCCTTAGTGATGCAGGAGGAAACCAAGAAGAAAAAGAAGAGTAGCAGTGACGACGGTGAGCTATAAAAAGGAAAAGACCAGTCCAAAACGGGAACTTGACATTTCTGCTGCAATGAGAGAGAAGTAAATCTGATTCCATTTTCTTATTGAACTATAAAATGCTCTGAAGCAAAGTTGATTAGGTCCTCTGGCAATACTGTGGAAGGAGAACTGTTCTTTTAGAGAAGAGGACAAGTTTTCCAAATTTGATTTTTTTTTTCCTTTAAAAAAAAAAAGCATCTATTGTTCAAACCACGGCTGATGTTGCAGTAGGGTCTCATAGCTTTCAGTATCACCCGGCGCTCTGTTTTTGTTCTACTTGTTGTCACATGAGGTTACTTAATGGTGAATTATTCCTTTTGGTTGTCTGTTTTTGTACATTTGGAAGGATTGTGAAATAAAAAAAGGCCCATAAAACCAAAACAAGTATATTTTTTCAACACTTGCAATGCATTTTGTCATGATTACAGATTAGTGAAAAGTTTTGTTGTTGGTGAACACGTGTCTTAGATGTCTGAATTTACAAATTAATGTGATTTTGACTGCTAAGTGTTACTCTCTGGAGTACATAAGTAAACAGAATGACACGATGGCTGGCCATTTCGAGGTTTGTCTACTTGCATAACAGTTTTGGGTATCTATGCCATTTAACAAATTGTTAAACTAAACCAGGAAAGACACTTTACTTGTCTTTTTATGATTTGTGTACTTTGAATATCAGAGAGGCTGCAGTGGATTTTAAACGAGTAATGTTTCCCTACTAAAAACATACTTTACAACAAACCTTTTAACGTCCCTGTGATTCGAGCTGAATTCTGAAAAAAATAAACTATATTTTCAAGTATGCAGTGTAAACACCCCTTGGGTTTAAAGCAAACGATCTCAATTTCAAACAATTCATAAAAGCTCCCTTATTTTGTTTGTTTAGCTAGTAGTCCCGACGTAAAATGGCCGACAAAGACGTCTTTCCCCGCTGATCCCTGCGTGCATCATAGAGCTAGTCTTGTATATGTCTCATCTCTATTAAACCGTTGCGAAGAAACGTAGTTTACGCGTCTTCCTCTGATTGGCTGATTTTACCATGACGTCACAAGTACGTGGCCCTTTTCAACGCGCAGCTGCAGAAGTGGACCCTGGCGGACTAATCACAATCCCTTCCCCAAAATATCGTACGCCTTCCCCGGACTTCCTACCGGAGTATATAAGTAGCAGGGCTTTCGCTTCGTTTTCTGCTCTGTCTTTTCGTTGATGGTTAGACTCTGCGAGAGAAGGATGAAGTTCATCTTGGCCGCCACGGTCATCGTGGGCTCTTTAATTTTCCTCGCCTTCCCCAATGGCTCAGTGGCGGAGGACAAAAAGAAGGGCTCCAAAGTAACCGCTAAGGTGAGTTAGCCACTGATGAAACCGCAATGCTACCGCGGAGCTAAGATGCTAACGAGCTAATGCTAAACTGTCGCTGAGCCACGTCATAGCACAGCTTGCTAGCTTGGCCTGCGGCGTTAAAATCAAATCTGTTGTTTGCCGAGCTGGTGTTAAATTTCAAATAATAAAATGCACACGCGCTATTTTAACGGATGTTATTACTTTGGGCATGCTTTTACTCCACGTTATTTTACGTTTTTTTCCAGTGTGGCACACTTAGCATTTTGAGATTTTATATTGCTAGCTAGGTGCTTGCTGGCCGACACAAACTGACCAATCATTTTGACCATCTCTTTGCTTGATTTTTTTCCCCATTTTAATGCAATACTATTCATCTATTTTCTTTCTAGTACTCCTAACATGAAAATTGTTTTGTTGCAAACTCACCAGCTCACTTTGTTCTATTCTAACAACGGCATTTAAAATGGCAGCTGAACGTGAACGCACCACATATTTATACTAAAGAAATGTTTTTTTGTCTTAAGACAAGCCTTGTCATTTACAGGGATAAACATTGAGCGACATTCATGTAATTTGTCGTCAACCCACAGCAAAGACAGACTGTGCTATCCTGCTTGGTCACATTTTTTTTCAAACAGAAATGTCAGTCTTGCATTGTTAATTATAATCAGCGGCTTCCTGTTTTTAGGTATACTTTGACATGAAAGTTGGAGAAGAAAGCGTCGGAAGGATCGTCATCGGTGTATTTGGGAAGACTGTTCCTAAGACGGCTGAGAATTTTATGGCCTTGGCAACAGGAGAGGTAAAACCATGAATGTTAGGATGTCACAATTCCATATTTTTGCATGCGATTTTTGAGGATACCAAGTCCCAATTGAATACCGCTGATATTTTTATATTTTTAAGTTGATCAAAGCTACTCTAACAGCTTTCTTTTCACAAATCAGGAAAAAAAGATTCCAAATCCCTTTTTATTTTTATAATTTCATTGTCAATCTGTCCTTCAACCAAAAATAGACCAATTCTAGTTAAATATTTTGTTTTACATGAATGAAAAAAAATAATTTGGACATCTGAAGTCACAAATTGAGTGATATTTGACTAAGAATTTCGTAACTTGGATCTTTTTCGTATCTCGAGTCACTCATTTGCATATAAAAAAATTCACAAACCTGAAAATTTTGTACCTAGAGGCGTTCATAAGTAGAGGTATGACTGTATATGAATTTATAACTTTGAGCTGCTATTTCCTTATATAGTGGTACCTCTACATACCTCTTAATTCGTTCCAGGACTGAGCTCGTATGTCGATCTTCTCGTAACTCGAGCGAACGTTTTCCATTGAAATGAATGGAAAACAAATTAATTTGTTCCAACCCTCTGAAAAAACACCAAAAACAGGATATTGGATTGGAATTTTTTTTTCATTTCTTCTAATTCACCATCTATTAACAAAGTGACAAATAACTAGTGGTTTAATATTACTAAAATATGTTTAATATAACTAAAATTAGACGCATTTCGCGGAGGACACACAGACGACAGGGGCAGGCGGGCGAGGGTTCTTTATCCACGGCAACACACTTGTAAACGAACAAACAAATTTAAACTAACTTGGATTAATATATACAGACACTCGTGCGTGCGTAGAAGAAACTTGTGTGAAGAAATCGTTCAGTGCTCGTATATATCTGTTATACACGAAAGAGATGGGGCAAAAACATTTTTCTCATATTTAAAGCGAATTATTTGATCGAAATTTTCCTCGTATCTCGAGCATCTCGTAGGTAGACCTGCTCGTATGTAGAGGTACCACTGTATAACGTAAGACCTAACCAATCAAACGACAACGCTGGACTTTTGATATCTGGGGTTTTGTGGCTGTTTGCAGAAAGGATTTGGCTACAAAGGCAGCAAGTTCCATCGCGTCATCAAACAGTTCATGATCCAGGGAGGAGACTTCACCCGGGGAGACGGAACCGGAGGTGAGATACCACCCAGCTTCCCATCAGTCATAAAACTGGTATTGACAGTCTACGTATGTGATTTATTTGAAGGCAAGAGCATCTACGGTGACCGCTTTCCCGACGAGAACTTCAAGCTGAAGCATTACGGACCCGGCTGGTTGAGCATGGCCAACGCCGGCAAAGACACCAACGGCTCGCAGTTCTTCATCACCACCGTCAAGACCAGCTGGTTGGACGGCAAACACGTTGTCTTTGGAAAAGTGCTCGAGGGAATGGTGAGATTTTCGAACAGCCTCATGTGGGGAAATTGGATTTCTGGCCTTTTTGGTGGGTGTCTTTGACATTAAGCATTTAATTCTGTATGTGCTGAATAAGCTACAAAGTGTTTGTGGCTGGTTTGGTTTAAAAAAAATAATCGCATAAGTCGCAAAACCATTTCCAGTCTGAAAATTGAGTATTTTTTATCTGATTGTTACCATTTAGGACATTGTGCAAAAGATCGAGAACACTAAGACGGACAGTCGCGACAAGCCCCTCAAAGACGTCGTCATCGACGACTGCGGCGTGATCAAAGTGGACGAGCCCTTCGCCGTGGAAAAGGAATAAAAACTACTGCGGGGAAAGGGAGGGGGCTTCGGTTCTCAATGTGTGGGCGCCGGCAGCCAACTGGAAGCACCGGAGGCCATGTTGCCATCGCCATCGCAATCTGGCTACATTTACCGTCAAGCATTCCGAGGTGCGCTACCTTAAGGCTCATCCTGTTTTTTTATATATAAAACGAATTCCTTGAAATAAAGCTTCCAGGTTTTGTTATACTATTGTGAGATCTTTTGTTGGGAAGGGCATGTAATTCTCATTTTGATTTATAGAGGGCGTCATTGCCCTGAGAATAATCCAATGATGAAATGTCCAATTATAGTTTGTACTAGGTAGTAAAATAACGTACTTTTGCTTCCAAAAACGGCCCCAATTAACACAATATTTAAAAAATATGTGCAAAGAGCTGGATGAAAATGTTCGTCTTCCTGAAAAGTTCCGGGTCGAGCATTAATATCGATACATTGCTGTCACGTGACGTCAAACCGGAAGTACAATGAGTTTAATAGTGCACAGCTGCGTTAAATATTCCCGCACCTGACTTCTAACAAGTTACTGCGATGTAAACAAATGTTTTAATCCCTAGGTACGATAATTAAGAGTTTCATGCACATTTCTCGTCACTTTAAAATGTTCTAACGATTAGAATCCAATTTACTGCTAGTTTATTTGAGCTACTTCCGGTGTGTTGACGTTGAAATTAAACATGGGCAACAGACCACATTTTCTCATCGACTGCAAATTGTGCTCCATAAATGGAAAAAGAATGTACCAATTCACCAAAAAGACGGCGCAAAGTGAGTATACGTAAAATCCGGTTTTGTGCAATCATTTTCTGGCATAGTCACCATTTCATAGCATCTTTAAACTAGCAAGTTTATACATATTTATAGTGTAGTGACTGTTAACGGACTAAAGATAACTCTTTGCAATACATTTTATCAAAATGTGTTTGGATATCACTTTTCCAAATAGCTTTAACTTAAAAATGTCATGAGATAAAGCCATATTTGTAAACGATGAAAATGATCAGTATGAAAGTCGCTCGGAAGCGCTTGCAAAGGTGATTTAAACTACAAAATGTGGATGAAAACCATGCCCACAAATGATGTGTCATGTCTGCCATCTTATGGTGCCAAATAGTAACTACACGAGCTGCCAAATTTGCAGCCAAATTCCATAGAATTGCTAATTTGCCACTTAAAACTGTTAACTAAATGCCTATCCCTGATGTTTACTCGTGATAAACTGATGTGTATTTTCTTTATCCTCACTGAGGAAAAAATAACTCCTTCTTCCCGCTATGATGGCATACCTGTCAACCTCTGCCGATAACTGCCCTTATAAATGATTATGATTCCCCTTACAAACCCCCAAAAAAACTTACAAACACCGTACGCGTACGGTGTTTGTAAGGTTTTTGGGGGATTTGTAAGGGGAATCATAATCATTTATAAGGGCAGTTATCGGCAGAGGTTGACAGGTATGTGATGGTGATCCAGTTTGCCTTGCCAGGAAGTTAGCAGATGTGTTTTGCCCAAATCCATTCAGGCATCGAGTGACTCACCAGGACGGGGAACAACCACAGAAAAAAAAACCCTGGAATCTTTAAAGCCTCTCTTGTTTGCACTGCGCCGATTGGAGGGATTTTGCGCTGAAACAGTGTTGTTGTTCACCTAGCGGCCTGCGCCGTGCAGGCCGGACATATCTGACATAGCTTAGAGCGGCCGGCCTTTGTCGGCTAGATTAAACAAGCATCGCAGAGAATCGGCCAAAACAAAGAAAACCCGTCGTTTATATTTAGCCCCGCAACCTGCTTTTTCTCGTCTTTTTCTTATTTTAACTCTGCTAAAAATGGAGTCATTGAATTTAAGTCTTCATTTTAGCTGAATTAACTTCAAAGTTCTTCACATTTATGGAGGGAAAATATGTTTGATAGAGAAATAGCATATTTTCTTGACTTAAAGAAGTACTATTGACTGAAAAGTCAAGCACTTCTAACAAAACTGAAATGATCACATCACAAAATAAATAGCATAACTATTAGGGCGATATGATTCGTGCCACGATACAATAGTACTACATTTTATGACAACCAATGTGATTTTTTTTCGTATTACTTTGGAAAAAACAAATCAAAATGGACATAATTTATTTCTGAAACCTCATTCATTAAACACTCGTTTTTGTTTTATGGTGTTGTTTTATTAACAACAGATGCCCTTCATTTTTCCACTTTTTAGGACAAACGAGCTCGGTTTTACGGCACCCTTGTCAAAACAAAAATGAAATAGTAATTTAAATGTGTACAGCACAGGTGTCAAAGTGGCGACCCGGGGGCCAAATCTGGCCCACCGCCTCATTTTGTGTGGCCCGAGAAAGTAAATCATGAGTGCCGGCTTTCTGTTTTAGGATCAAATTAAAATGAAGAGTATAGATGTATATTACATTTCCTGATTTCCCCCTTTTTAAAGTCAATCATTGCAATATTTTCAATCCAATTTTATTTCTTTTGTGTTTTTAGTTCAAAGCGCATTTTGTAAGATTTAAAAATAAATATATAAATATTTTCCGTTTTCCACTTTGATATTGAACAGAATTAATAAATATATTTTGTTTCCATTTGAAATGAAAAACATGATTAAAAGAAATTTTCCATTACTAAGAAAAAAAAAGCTCATGTAAACATTGCTTTAGATCTATAAAAACTGACTATTTAGGGCTTTTGATCCAGTTCTTTTAATCCAATTAAAAAAAAAATCTAAGTATCAGATCTAAAATGGTCCGACCCACATGAAATGGAGTTGACGTTAATGCGGGCCGCGAACCAACCCGAGTTTGACACCCCTGGTGTACAGTAATCCCTCGATTATCGCGGTTAAAGCAGACCAGACATGGCCGCGATAAACGAAAAACCGCAAAGTAGGGTCACCCCAATTTAAAAAAAAAAAAACGATATATATATATATATATATATATATATATATATATATATATATATATATATATATATATATATATATATATATATATATATATATATATATATATATTACTTCAGTGCTGAGTTCGAGTAGCAAGCGGTGGATTTTTTAAAAATAAACTTGGATTAAAAGAACTGAATTAAAATCCCTGAATATTCAGTTTTTTCTATAGATCTAAAACAATGTTTATTTTAGCATTTTTTTAAATACATTTTTAGATTTTACAAAATGATATTTGAACTAAAAACACAGAAAAAATGGATTAAAAAATGACAATTATTGATTTAAAAGGGGGAAAATCAGGAAATTTAATATACATCTATACTCTTCATTTTAATTTGATCCTAAAACTGAAAGTTGGCACTCATGATTTACTTTCCCGGGCCACACAAAATGATGCAGCGGGCCAGATTTGGCCCCCGGGCCGCCACTTTGACACATGCGATGTAGAGTATGAATGAGCGACAAAATCGGCCCGATCGGACCCCCTAGCGGGCCACTTCGGGCCGCACTTTCAACGTAAAGGGAGATTGGACATGTTGCGGTAGCATAAGCAGTGGCTAAAAAGTGTTGGGTCACGTCCACAAAGATAAGCAAAGACAAACAGCGGCAAAGGGAAACGGCTCGATGGGATAATATAAATATCCAAAACCGGCGGCGTGGGAAAGGTCAGCGTGGGAACTGCGCCCCGTCGGAAGTGGCCGACTTTTGGTGCGAGCGCATCCGACTCCAAAGCCGTTCCGCCGCTCGCTCATTGTTCTCCCGCTTCCTTCGGGCCGCCTTTCGCCGTCAGCTTTTTCTCCGAGGCGGTTCCCGCCATTTTCCCCAGCGCGGCTCCACGCTAGCCGCGCCGGCTAATTTCTGTCGGGACCCCCCGCCGGGCTCGGCCATTGTCTTCCGTGGGAAGCGGCGGGGCTTTTCTCACACGCTCCAGGTCTAGAGTTTCCAGGGAAAGAAAAAAAAAGCCTGGAAACTCGGCCGTTGTTTTTAGCTTCGTCGGTTTGACCGTTTTGACTTTTCGAGCGAAGCGAAACTCCAGTTGCGACGTTGCGTCTGGAAAAAAATGGCTGTACAGTGGTACCTCGACATACGATCTTAATCCGTTCCGGGACTGAGATCGTATGTCGACCTTTTCGTAACTCGAGCGAACGTTTCCCATTGAAATGAACAGAAAACAAATGAATTCGTTTCAACCCTCTGAAAAAACACAAAAAACACGATATTGGATTGGAAAAAATGTTTTATTTCTTCTAATTCGCCATCTATTAACAAAGTAACACATAACTAGTGGTTTAATAGTCATAAAATGTGTTTAATATAACTAAAATTGGGCAGATTTTGCCGACGGGAGACAGAGACGTACAGAGGGGGCGGGGGGTTCGGTTTATTTCTCCACAACAACGCACTCGTAACGGAACAAACTAATTTAAATGAACTTGGATTAATATATACAGACACACTCAAACATACGTTTAATGTAACTTTACACAAAACTGAATTCTAATTTTGTTTTAATTTTTTATACCTTTGTTCTGGGCGGGTTAGTTGTTTGCCACGCCTCCACCCTCACGTTCGCTATCGATGGACTGTTTGCTGTTGTACTATTCCCTTCAAAATATTCCGAAAATGATGCACACAAATGTCCTCACAATAGGATAACGCACGACCACTTGCCAACGAGAAGTAGTCTTGAATGAGCGATCGCGGAAGCTAAGAGGCTAAGGAAGGAATAACAGCCTACACACGTATTGATTGTGGGTAATGAAGTTTTATTCTGAGAAAGGGTCCCATTGGCTATCATCGGCTGTGTGCACGAGTATACTTCATTACCCAGAAATCCCTCTTTTTGCCCGCGCATGCGTGTTGTGCGTTTCCTGGTCGAAACGCGTCTGAATAAATCGTTCAGTGCTCGTAGATATCTGTTATTCACGAAAGAGATGCGGCAAAAAAAGACAGTGCGCTACAATGATAAACAGCCTCTCATGTCATGGCCACCTGGCTTCTTCGCATCTCGACATTTTGATTGTATCGTGGGCGAATTATTCGATCTAAATTTCCATCGTACCAGGAGCATGTCGTAGGTAGAGCTGATCTTTGGTCGAGGTACCACTGTATTTGGAAATTCCAAGCACTTCTTTGGCCTTGACTGTGGCTTTTAAACAAAAACATTTTTGTTGACGTTTTATGAGCAGATTTCCCTTTTAGGCTGGCTTTTGACCTCTGACCTCGGTCAAATGCGGCTCATCTCCATGTGGGAGTGTATAGCGATATTTGCTTTTGGGAAATGGATTTGCGTCATGACATCATGTTTTAGGGATATTTATAGGCCTAATGTTTCATTTCACATGACCGATTGTACCATTTTTGTAGTCGTACGCCCTTGACCTCTCAAATAATGATGAAATAAAGAAATAGCAGGCAACTGGATTCTCTGGAATTTGACCTCCTTATTCTCTTTTTTAGTATTTAAAGAGCATTTGGACTGGGAGAAGGCGCATGAGATTGGACATTCAGCGTCGGCAAAGATTTCAGATGAAAAAAAACAACAAAGAACCGTCTTCCCGGTGAGTCTATTACGCAATTGGAATTTCGGTGGAACGTGTTGATGAATGGAATTGCAGGCTGAAAAGAAACTTTAAAAAAAACTAAAAAAAAAACTCCAATTCGTTATGTGCTACGGTCAGCATTTTGGCATGGCGACTCCAAACCAACCGTTGCCAAGTTCATAGCAGGCCTGTCTTTTGTTCTCTTGAGCTTTGCGCTAGTCACGAGCAAACAATAATCCCGTGAACAAAAACCAACCCAAACCAGGCCACTGGAGCAATTTTTCTTGCAAATTGTGGCGACCTCGCTATTGTTTACACACAGGCTATCTTTGTGGACTCAACAAAAGAAAGTAAGTTTTTTTGTGTGTGTCACAGCCGTGCCAGATCAGATGACGAGTTATGGGTATTCTTTATCCTCTGCAAAAATTGAATGGGGAAAGAGGAGGAATATGGGAAAAACTGCATTTTAGTGTTGGTGTACTTTTGTTTTGTATCAGCTAATCTTGAATCAGATTGAATCAGAATGCAGTTTTGTTGTGACAAACACTCATTTTGATCATCGATTAAGCACGTTATTTTTGGGATGGTTCACTATTTGACTCACATATAAGTCATATTTTCATCTCATCATTACGCCCACTAAATTTAACAAAAACATTTTTTTTTCATTTATAAACCAGACTGAACTATAAACTACTGGTGTCCATGTTGCATTATGGGATATTTACACTTAAAGACATGCTTATCATCAGCCTGCAAAAATAAGCCACGCCCACTAAATCTAACAAGAAAAACTTTTTTTTAAATGTATAAACCACACTGAACTATAAACTGCTGGTGTCCAGGTTGCATTATGGGAAATTCACACCAAAAGACACGCTTATCATTAGACAGTAAAAATCTGCATATAAGCCACGCCCACTCATTTTAACCCCCAAATCAATTTTCTACATACAAACCAGTCAGTCACAACCGGGAACGAACATTTTCAGCACTAAATCGAATAAAAACGTATGCCAGAAATACGACAGGACAGGCTCGACTTTCGGCATTAGCTTCGATGGCGAAAGAAAAGAAGGAAGAAAGAAAGGAGGATGGATATCGTGTACACTTAAAAAGGATTTTTGGTGAGTAAAATATGGCTATATTCCTAAATAATATTTCAATTGTATGAGGTTATTATTGATTATTTTTTATGTGTGGCAGCTGTAGCTGCAGTAGAGGTTTTATAGCCATAAAATAGTTTTTGCTGAAGGCGTCACTAGGAAATGCACAGACCGCCACTGGTACAAACCACATTGAGATATAAACTTCTGATGTCCACGTTGCATCATGGGATATTTACACTTAAAGACATGCTTATCATGAGCCTGTAAAAATCTGCAGATAAGCCGTGGGAGAAAAAGAAATGGAAATTACGTAATCATGGGTCGCACAGTCCTTGCTAGTCTGTCACCATCTTCCTAAGTGACCCCCATGTGGCCCCCCCGTCTCGCCGACCATCACCAGTCAAGCAAGCTGGCATCGCTAAGGTGCCAGGATCAAGTAGCCCGTCCGGCTATCTTGTTACTGATCAGATAATCTGGTTGGCACAAGGACTTTCCATTCCACGTTACATAACGGCGGTGCGACGTTTGCTTGTTGGGGGGCCGCTCGAGTCATTTTAAAGCCATGAGCTCAAAAAAAGATGTTCAATTCTCTATTTGAGGAACTTGTAACATTTCAGATTGGAAACAACATAACCGCCCAACTCATTTGGAAGCCTGTCGTTGTAAATGTGTAATGTGCTCAATAAAAATAGCGGCACCACACCTAGAAAGATAATCACGGCACGTAAAGAATTAAGGTGTAAGAAAGAATAAGTGCAGAAATGTAGGTCAATCCCTCGGGGTAAAGCAAACTAAGGGGAGAGGTTGTCTCGGTGTTGCATATAGTAGGAATGCTTGTGGGGGCATGCACAATTTGATGGTTTGCTCTTGCTGGGGGGTTCAAACAATAACGTAAAATCAAAGCAAAATTTGCATTACGAAACCAAATTTTCATTTGCCTCGTGGCATTGGCGCCACAAGAAAGATGGTGTTCTCGAATTCTCATGTGATGCTGGAGAAAAAAGATGGTGGGTGGGGGAAGAAGGAACCATTCACGTGGAGGGGTCTTAAAATGGACATTAAATCTCGATTTTTAAAAAATATTATTTTTAAACATTTGGCTGCTATTAGAGACAATGCACTCTTAAAGTGTTTTAATTGGAGAATTAAAATCTAGTGGTATTAAATTATTTTTGGGGAGAAAAATCTGTACAACCGTCTTTTTCAATGCAATTTTTAAAAGTATTTAAAATAAGAAATTTTACATGACTTAAAACATATTTATTTGAAATGGTTAGAATAGCTAGAAATCACCATTGATTTATTAGCGTTAAATATTCGATATACACTTTTGTACTATTCCAACAACATTTAACATTTTTCAAAAACACAAGTTTGAGTTCACTTCAGCTCAACATAAACATATAATGAGTGTATTTACAAAACGTCACTAAATACGAACGACATAAAAACGTCATCACGCCAAACCTTAAAAACATGTTTTTATAGTTTGCTAGTTCCTTTTGTTTGTTTACATGGCGTGACTGAACTTTGAAGGCGGAGTCACCCACAATGCACCGCGACAGCTCCTTCCTATAAATAGCGTGACTCGCCGTTATCACGAGCAGTTTGCTGCCTCAAATCATGTCATTCAACCGCTAACTTTGAACTCAACATTCACTAAAACTTTGTCGTTCGCCCCGTGCATAGCTTTTATGCATAATATTTTTTGTTCCGAATAAAACCTTTTTTTAATTTTTATTTTTTTTCGTCGAAAAAGAAAGCAAAACAGGACATTAGAAAGCTGTCGTCGAAGCTGTCATGTTGAATACAGACGAAAGGTAGGAAGTGCCTCTTGCTGTTTTTAAGCACACTTTAACGTCTGTTTCAATGCCACTTGTGTCATTTAGCTGGCTTTTCTTCCTTTTTTTTGCTCAAGTTGAGGATCGTAAACAAAAGCTAATGTTAAAGAAAAGAAAACAAGACTGACGACATGCGCGTCTTTGAGTTTTTATTACTTCCTCAATGTGGAACACCTGGAAAGCTTCATCAAGGCCCCTTAATTTTTTGTTATTGTTTTGTTTTTGTATGTGTTTACATCAAATTTTGGTATATGCTTAAATAAAAAAGTTACATAATGTTATTTTTGTC
Source organism: Stigmatopora argus (assembly GCF_051989625.1). NCBI lineage: Eukaryota > Metazoa > Chordata > Actinopteri > Syngnathiformes > Syngnathidae > Stigmatopora > Stigmatopora argus. The sequence goes on along the minus strand of NC_135389.1, from coordinate 18,939,675 downwards.
ACCTAAATGGTCAAAACTTTGCCCTACGGCACAATGTTTTGGGGCTGTATATATTTTAATAATTGAAATATTGAAAATATGATATTAAAATCATTTTTTCTAAACCTAATATTAATGAATACATTGATGAATAAGATCTGAATAAAAAGAAAAGGAGCGCACTAAAAGCCGATTTCCGCCATATTGGAAACGTTGGCATATTTTTGACCTGTGACCTTTCCTCTTTCTCTTATTGTATCTCCTATTCTTCAACTTTGTATTCAATGGTTTTACCCGCTCTGAAATTATCGTAAAATTCGCTTTCCGACATCTCTATGTTTTCATGTCAATATCCCGAAATGTAATCAGTTTTTGTCATCAATCCCTTTATTCGTTCTTCAGTTATCTGGAACCCAAACATGAAATGACAGATGTAACTAGCGTCGTTCGTGGCGGCCAGCGAGTCCCATCAGTGCCTTCGAAAGAGTTAAATAGCATCTAACTGTCACTCTAAAGCGCACAGTTTTGAGGAGTTGATGTCCAAGTAACTCCTCTGTAACGTGACACTAGCACGCCTCGTTTATCCGCTCGTCACGCTACCGTCTGACGACGTGTTGCGCTCGTGTCAGCAAAAAAAGGCATCGCAGAGGGCCCGTGTCATTTGCTGGCTTTTTCCCCCTCTTCGCCGTCAATGGTTTCAATCACTCCCAAACGTGCCTCCGTTGCCTTGCGGAGACGGCGGTCAAATTTTCCGCCACGGCGGCCAAACCGCACGGCGCCGTGCCAGTGTTCATCCGGGGTGAACGCTCTGCCCGGGGCGCGCTGAAGCCAGATGGCAAACGGGCGGGAAAACATTATCCCGGATGCGTTCGGGCCAATTGCTTTTTCTCCAGACACCGAATAGTTTTTTTAAATTATTTTTTAAGAGGCAGGTAATTGGACGACTATTCTTTCCCGTGTGCAGTCGTTTGGTCGCCGGTCTTTTGGTCGCCGTCTTTTGGTCGCCGGTCTTTTGGTCGCCGGTCTTTTGGTCGCCCGGACCGCGACAACGGGCGACCAAAAGACCGGCGACAAAACAAGGTAAAACAACAAGGTCTACGCATCAATAAAAGCCAACAATGGCCATGAGCAGTTTCACTAAGCCGAGTTTGTATGTACATGCGTTGTCCCTTTAAGAAGCTACGTCAGTCAGGGTCTTAACAAGTTCTCCAACAAAACACAATAAAGGTACGAGAAATTTTGAGCTTTTCTTTAGCCTAATAATTAATAGGACATTAAGTATGACTAAATAATAATTCACAGTTTGTATTTAGGGAATTTGAGCAACGATTTAAATGGTAATTATCAATAACCTTCCGGGCGACCAAGAGACCGGCGACCAAACGACCGAGTACCATTCTTTCCAATGGCAACAGAGTTATATTTTAGTCCTAACCGGATTCTGAGTTTCTTGTCTTCGCATCACATCGGACACGCCTTCAACTCGCCCGGTTTGACATCACGTCGTTCCTGAACTACCCATTGTGCTCTATAGAAGATTTTCCGGTCTTCTGGGGGTGTTTTGTTCCCCGTGTGTCTCTTGGCAGCCTTTCAAATTGTCCACGCTCGTCCTTAAAAAAAAAAAAAAACAACAACTCCCAAACAGTCAATTTGATCCTACCTAAGCGACGCCAGGAAGTGCCGCCGCGCCATCTGAAATCGTAAAAGATGGCCTCGCGGGGGTCGACCGACCCTCTTAAAAACATAACCTATATTCTGTTTTTAGGACGACCTCGTCGACCTTTGGGTTCGGGGGCGGGGCGTCGGCGAGGCCGCCTTAAATGTCAGAGTGTTGCCTTTCACAACAAGCTGGCACATCCACAGGGTTGAGTCCGTGGAAAAAAACAAGACAAGCATCTCATGTTGGCCAGCGTCTCGTATCGCTTCCTCCATCTGTGTCCTGCCCGTCCGTCTCTCTTCCCCGTGCTTCTTAATTGATGACTTTCTCTCTAGTGCAGGGGTGTCCAACTCACTTTGGTTGGCAGACCGCAGATCTCATCTGGGCCAGGTCATTTTAAGCCCAAAAAGTTCACTTACTAGCCACCATTGTGAGATGAGCCTCCACAGGCCAATTTGAGGAAATTGGACATCTATCATTGTCGTTAAATGTGTTTTGAACATCGATTGGGCCATATATAACAATAGGACACGTCGTTTTTGGTGGAAATAAACAGTACACGGTCGATTGGTCACCGGTCTTTTGGTCGCCCGAAAGGTAAGTGATAATTACCATTGAAATCGTTGCTCAAATTCCCTAAATACAAACTGCGAATGACTATTTAGTCATACTTAATGCCCTAGTAATTATTAGGCTAAAGAAAAGCTCCAAATTTCCCGGACTTGTATTGTTTTTTGTTGGAGAACTTGTTAAAACCCTGACTGACGTAGCTTCTTAAAGGGACAACGCATGTACATACAAACTCTTCTACACTCACACGTCGGCTCAGTGAAAGTGCTGTTGGCTTTTATTGATGCGTAGACCGTGTGGTTTTACCTTGTTTTGTCGCCGGTCTTTTGGTCGTCGGTCTTTTGGGCGGCGGTCTTTTGGTCGCCCGTTGTCGCGGTCGGGGTGACCAAAAGACGGCGACCAAAAGACAGCGACCAAAAGACCGGCGACCAATCGACCGCACATGGAAATAAACAATAGGTGGCTGCACTTCCACTCCCGTTCGCTAGTCGGCAGCACTCACTAAAAAGTGAGGAAGTGATAGAAAATAGGCCATATTCTGTTCAAACATGAAACAAAGCAAGCTTCTTGAGGTAGGTCTCCTATTCCAGTTATTCACATGCAGCCCGGGACATATCGTACTATAGCATAACTATAATTCATGTCATGTCATGTACTAATTGGCGAGCGACGCTTGTGAAAAATGGTCGTAACCCTTACATGGCGACATTGTTCACATACTTGTGAATGCAGAGAAGCAGAATCTACTGACTAGACCTGGGATTTAAGTCTAACCCAAAGTCTATTCATATCTGGCTCTTTGACAGCCAAACAGGGCCTTTTCTAAAATGCACAATTTAGTTTTTTTTGCGTCACTCACTAACTGCCGGTCTCTCCTTGTGTGTGTGCAGTTCCTGGTTAGCGGCCTCGCGGCTGTCCGGCTCCGTTCCCCCCCCTCCGGGGCCTCAGTGGTGCTCCTGATGCCCCTCACCCACAGCTGAAGATCCCGGGTGGGCGAGGGACGGTCAGGGATCACTCTCTCGGCACGCTAATACACAAGGTGAGTCGCCGCAATTGGCCTTGCGTGGTTTTTATTTATTTATTTATCATCACACCATCTCAGCGCAAAATACTTCTTTTTTTTTTTTTTGCGTGCATAGAACAAAGTTTGCATATAAAGCTTGCTAAACGGTAACTGGATGACTCTAATGCCGTGGGATATTTTAGGCTAATGTACTTTTGTTTGTTAAATGTACTCTTCAAGTTAAACAGGTTTGGTTAAATACACAGTGTGTCTTTCTCAGTTTGTGGTTTTTGCGAGTAAACCTGACTTTGTCCGTCAATGCGTTAAATGGACATTATTTTTGATCCCCTTCAAATGGTAACGCTTTAAAGTGCCACTCTCACGGGTGTTGCACACTTAATTAAATGATAGAATGACGTCAGACTATTCCAAAATAAAAGCAAAACTCCCTCGGTATGCCTCTGCATAGTTGAGACCGATGACGTGATAAGTCAGATGGAAAAAAAAAAAGATTTTTATCGGCAATATAGGTATTAGAGCAATTTACTACACCACTCGTATTAACCATCTTTCTCAATTGAAAAATAATTAAATATCTTGGAGAGAAAAAAAAGAAGGTTATGGGTCAGTAAAATAGGTCCTGATTTGATAGTGGGTCTTGAAGAAAAAGTTCCACCTGTAGAATTTCCACTGTACTTTTAGTTTTACAAAGTATCCATGGTGGCTCTTCTCTTCATCTGTGCCCAATTCAATGCCTGAATGAAAATATTCACTCCAGTCATTTCAATTTGAGCACTTTGGGACGCACCCGAACACAAGCCAGTGTGTTTACGTCGCACCCGGGACATGTGACTGGGCTCCCGGATTAGACACGTATAAGTGGCTCATTGTCTTCCCCGTGTCTTCATCAGATATGAAATACAGACGTTGAATTGAAAAATTCAAATCGTCAGCAAGGAGAAATTAATTTTCATCTCAGCTGTGTAGCCCCGCCCCTTCCAATGATTACCACTCCAACTGCTTACGAAAATAGTATTTTTCACCCAAAAACGTTTAAAACGAAATTGTCAAAAGGACCGCTTCTCATATGGGATTTAGCAATAAGGGCGTTGGGCGTCACTTGATTCTGCTTCAAAAGGATGTGCAGTTAATGGATGTGACTAATTTGATCTAAACATGAAATGCTGATTAATGTCGTTTGGATATGCCATTGTTTTGTCTTTTGCCATTTGTCTTAAATGTCAAAACAGCCAAAGTTGCACATATCAAAAAAGCAGCTTCTTTATTTATTTATGTTTTATAATGGGAAAAATTGTATTTTTTGGCTTAATTTTTTTATATAATGATAAAAATTATATTTTTTGGCGTCTTTATTTTTATAATGGGAGAAATTTTATTTTTGGCTTCTTTATTTTTTTTATTTTTTTATAATGATAAAAATAGTAATTTTTGCTTTATTTTTTTTATAATGATAAAAATATTTTTTGGCTTTATTTTTTTTTATAATGATAAAAACAGTATTTTTTGGCTTTATTTTTTTTATAATGCATGAAAATGTTATTTTTTGGCGTCTTTATTTTTGTATATTTTTTATAATGATTAAAAAAAAATCGGCTTCTTTATTTATTTATTTTTATAATGATAAAAATTGTATTTTTTGGCTTCTTTATTTTTTTATAATGATAAAAATGGTATTTTTTGGCTTCTTTATTTTTTTATAATGATAAAAATGGTATTTTTTGGCTTCTTTATTTTTTTATAATGATAAAAATGGTTATATTTTGGCTTCTTAATTTTTTTATAATGATAAAAATGGTGTTTTTGGGCTTCTTTATTTATTTTATTTTTTATAATGATAAAAACGGTATTTTTGTTAAGAACATGGAATCTTACAAAAGGCAAGGTTTTTCCAAAAAGTGGCCATGTTGTCACCTGACTAAACCCAGCGCTTGTCTCCCCAGAACGGAAAGTTGACGGTGACGCGGGCCCCGGAGGTGAAGGGGAACCCCCCACGACTACGATTCCATTACCAGCTGAGCGAGCTGCGCTCGGCCTTCTGGGATACGGCCCTTTCGGGAGACAGTCTCTTTCTGGAGATTCCTGCCGGCCCGCTCGTGGAAGGCAGCAAAGAGGGGTGAGGAGTGCTTCATTTAATTGCTACTTGGATTTTGGTTTTTTATAAGTAGTCATAGTTTACATTGAAAGGGCATAATTGCGTCCACAATCTTTAATGCTAAAAGGGATGAATTGTGATGTCACTTTGGAGAGTCGAGTATTTTGCTAAGTGTGAAAAGTTGAAGAGGTCAGCATGCTCTTGCGTCCGCGCCAGTGTTTGAATATTATGTAAAGAGCGAGAAGGTCTCTTATGTAAAAGGAGCGCCTCATCGGCACCCCCATCCCGTCACGACTGACGGACGCCGCTTGTCCTTTTTCAGGCTCACCGCTCTGCTGGAGTTTGCCGAGGAGAAGCTGAAGGTCAACGCCGTCTTCCTCTGGTTCCGCAAAAGCCGAGAAGATCGAAGTAAGATTTGAGTTATTATTATTATTTTATGAAATCCCGCCGAGCGTATGACGTCGGGATGTCCCCAAACTATTCTCTAAGAGGGCCCATTTTCATGATTTCAATGACCTATCGGAATCGGGTTTGAAGGATGAATTGATTGGCTTCCATTGACGCATGTAAAATACAAAAGTACCGTATTTTCACGACTATAAGGCGCACATAAAAGTCTTAAATTTTCTCCAAAATAGACAGGGCGCCTTATAATCCAGTGTACTTTATATATGGAAAAAAAATTAAAATGTGTCATTCATTGAGGGTGCGCCTTATAGTCGTGAAAATACGGTAATTTGGTTTTCTCAATTTTTGTGTTCATGAGCGGGTGTCACCAGAGGTCGCTCACGCAAAATCAAATTTATCGTATTTTCACGACTATAAGGCGCACATAAAAGTCTTAAATTTTCTCCAAAATAGACAGGGCGCCTTATAATCCAGTGCGCTTTATATATGGACCAATACTAAAAATGTTATCACGATAAAATAAAATAAATGAGTCGATAGGGTACACCATCCTCTACAGCTCTCACAACTACGGCAAGCAGCCCCCGACTCTACTATTTTCCCCGTAGAAAAAGTACTGCGCAGTGACTGCTGGGATATATAGTTCTTTTGTCAATACACCCAGTATGACGGCAAACACACTAATTTGGTGCTTGCCGTCATTCCGACTGGATTTACAAAAGAAATCCTGCCGCTCGATGTTGGCGTCAAGAGCATTCAAAGCTAGACTGTGAACTATATATATTTATTATATATGGATGAATATCGAACAGCAATAGCGCTGGCAACTACGGCAAGCAGCCCCAGACTCTATTTCCGTTGCTAAACAAAGTACAACCGAACTCAGTTTTGCTTCCGTTGCCTTTTTAAAAACGTGTTTTTAGCATGTCGGTGTAGTATGTATGTTTAAGCTGGTGTATGTTTTGCCATTCCTGGCTGCGTCTATAAAAACGGTGCGTCCTTTGTGTGTTTAAAATACAGAAATAGCACTCGTTACTGACACTGCGGCTAAAAATACCATGCGCTATATAGTCGTCAAAATACGGTAAGCGTTTATTTTCTTGATTGCGAGCCAAAACGTTCCGCATAATACTCCACCCCCCAAAAAATGCGAACAGATCAAAAGTTTAGAAACACGTCACCATTCAGATCGATCGGGCGAGAAGTGGCCCAAAACTTTTGTCTGTGGCTAATTGGATTTCGACATCCCTCGCCGTCGTCGACGGCGGCCGACCGACCCGGAAGTGTACTGACTGACGGCGTCCTCGTTGGTCTCCCCCTAGCGTCCATCATCAGGACATTCCACTACATGGGCTTTGAGATGGTGAAACCTGGCAACCCGTCGGTTCCGCCTCGGCCCGACTTGGCCTTCATGCTTTACTCTCTGGACAGCGGCGGCAGCTCGGACGAGGACTGAACTCAGCCCCGAGGCCCCTCTTAATGATGGGGGGGGTCAGAGGGTCTCGTTTTATTTTTGTATTTTTCTTTTTGAGACTGCCAGCAAAATGGCTGGAAACTGGTGACGGCTTATTTTCCCGTTTTAGCCGCGCAAACGGCATTCCCACGTTTTGAAGATGCGCGCATCTCCCCGAGAGACTTTTGGGGAAAAAAAATGGTGGTCGTCGACGGCGCTAGACGTCCAATCCGTCGGGACGTGGAGCGCGGTGGACGGCAGCCACAGAGCGTTTGTGCCTCTTTTGTTACTGTTTGGAGTCTTATGGCGGAATGTCTTCCTTTTAATTCCTGTACAACAAGAAAACCTGAGGCTGTTGCGATATTTGAATACAGTTTAGACATCATTTTTTTGGTTTGGGGGTTTTCAGTTAGCACTTTCAAGTAAATGCCAAAGAAGATTTTATCTTGGCTTGGGGATTATTATCATTGTTGGAAACAACAAACACATTAAGCGTTATTTCTCCAGTTATATAAAAAAAAGAAAGTGTATTTCTATGGAAGCTTATTGGGTTTACCTTAAAAATAAGCACTGGTTTTGAAAAACAAAGAAGAAGAAAAATTAATTCAAAAAAACAACCCGAGAAAATAAAAAGAATTTTAAAAACGAAGAAAAAAATTAATTCAAAAAACAACCTGAGAAAAAAAAAGAATTTTAAATAGGAAGAAAAAAAATAATAAAAAAAACAACAACCCTAGAAAATGAATTAATGTGAAATGACTGATGTTTCAAATAATTCATTAAAAAAACAACCCAAAAATTAATTAATTTGAAAAACGGAGGTTTCAAAAAATAATTAATTAAAAAAACAACCCCAAAAATTAAATAGTAATTTGAAAAACCGCTTTATTTTTATTTTTTTTAGGTGAATGCAATAATCTTCTGTAATCTTTAACGCTGCTTGTTCGTTTTTGGTTTATATTTTTAAATTTAAAAAACAACCGAAAAACAGAGAAAAAAATAATAATTCAAAAAACAAACCCACAAATTAATAAATTTGAAAAACGGTCAGGGCTTTTTTAAAGGTGAATTTAATAAGCTTCCGTATATTTCTCTCTCATTTTCAGGTATTTATTGTTTGTTTTCCAATAACCTAGTTGGGCAGTTCATATTGCGATTGAATCTTCTTGAGTTGAGGAAACTAAAAAATGAAAGAAAAAAAAAACAATAAAAAGTGAAAATTGTTATTTTGGGAGGTGCTTGTATTCATTTGAAACGTCAAAATGGAAAAGATGAATGGCTTTTATGTTTACGCTGGATGAAATAGGGAAAAAATAGTCACATTTGCTAACGTCACTCATGAATTTATCATTTTGTTGTTTTTCTTGTGCAAGCACAATCTTATCAAGATATTAATTTGGACTCTTGGGGATGTTCTTATCTGAAAAGTCATTTTTTTATGACATCTGCAAATATTCTTGGACAGATCAAAAGGAAATTTGGTGGGTAAATACTCCGAAAGTAGCATAATTTAAAATAAATCATCTAAACAAATTGTTACAGTCCTAATTAATTAAGTGATGAATTAATAGTTTCTCCATTATTCATAGATAGACACATTTTTTTAGGTTTTCTAGCGATGTCAATTTGCGAGCCCAATTTTTTTATTTTTTTTGGTCTTACGCCTGGTTCATTGCGGACTTATTGTTGACTGTAGGCTTCGATTTAACCACTAGAGGGCACGCGCATGCTTCAGTTTTTTTCATTATTGTTGAGCTTTTTTGGCTGTGTATCATTTTATGCCTGTTAAGGTAAATCCTTTTTCCATTTGCTACCAATGAAGGATTGATCTAAACATTTAGTTTACTGAAAGATGGAGTTTTCGTTCAAAACCAACACGAAACATTTAATGGCTTCAAATGCATCGCTCGGTTTATTTATCCTCGCGACTGAGAAGCCAACGGTCGTCTTCTTGCTCTGATGGCCTTAATCTCGTAAAGGCTTACTTACATAAAGTCACCTCGCAAAGGAGGCTACGTTTCTCAGAAATGTGCCCAATCTCTTAATTTTTTTATCTCATTTAGTCTCCATTTATGACAAAAACTTTGCAGAAGAAAGTAAAAATGCCTTGAAGCATAAAAATAAAATAAAACCAAGACAGCTCAATTCATCACAATAGATTCATTTTTTGAACTGCGGCACCCTTTTTGCATTGGGAAAATCTCAAAGGAAAATCTTTTCATTTAAAACTATGTCGCCTATATTAACAATAGTCATTCTCATCAAAGTTTTATCATCAGGAACCTCCAAAATGATTCCAAAATCGAATTTTTCATACCTAATGTCACCAAAAGTTGATGTCTGAAGCTTCCGGTTCGAGTGATGCAAAAATCATTCATGTCATGTTTTTAATCGCATCATTTTATAATCTTTCTCCAAATATGACTTCAATCTTAGAAACCAAACAACTTCCGATTCATGTTAGCGAAAATAAGCCACAAAATGACTGTTTCACAATTTGAATCTTGTAATAGTAGAGTAAAGAGTTCTTGCTTGGAGAAAGGTAAGCCAAATTTAGAAAGGGAAACTGTTGTGTCGTAATGGCTTAAGTTGGGGTTGTTACACAACCCGCGCAAGATGCGCAAAAAGGCAAAGGCCATCTGCTTCTCTTCAGAGTACTGACACACTTTAGAACTGCAGCCTCATTTTCGGAACAACCATTTTTTTTAAACAAATGGCATAAAAATGCATAAATCACAACTGTGCATTAATTTTCACTCTATTGAACTAAATTTGGAGGGAATTAATTAACTAAATAAAAACACCCAAAGAAAATCAAGAAAACAATCAATGCTTAAAATAGTCTCATGTTTTTACGGGGAATATGCTTTAAATATTTTTTTAATATATTTTAATAATATACAAAATAACATAAAAATTAAGAGTACGTATATCAACACTTTCACCAAACTGCTGTTATTCTTTGTCAGACAGCGCCACCTATAGACATTGTTGGTGTAGGTGACTTAAGGTGGAATTGGCGGCATAAATAACAGGCGGCCATCTTGCAACAGACGACTTCTGTGATAAAGGTACTGTTTCCCATATAGAGAAAATATACTCTTTACCCAAATAATTATTGATGGATTTGAAAATGATTTGGTGTATGACAAACAAAATTAAATTCCTTATGCTTTAGGTTTCATTTGGAGAAAAAAATTCAATTCTTAAGTACACAGAAAAATCAGATGTTTATTAACATTAAATACCAGTTTGACTTTCTTACTGTCATCGACTACTAACTCGATTTTGTTTCTGTTTAACAACGTAAAAAAATCGGTTTTCCTTTAAAGTGTAATACATAGTTTGACCACACAGGGGAAACCTTGCCTCGATTATACAGCGTGAGTGCGGATTCACTAAGATGGCTTGTGGGTCGAAGCCCACCTTAGCTGACCCCAGGGGCACACCGTTGACCTTTGACCCCCATTCACACCGACATTCAAACCTACGGGCAATTTCGTGTCTTGACTGAACTTAGCGTGCGAGGTTTTGGAATGTGAGAGGAATGCAAACACGTAAACGCCACACAGGAAGAGCGGAGCCGAGGCCCGACGCTAAGAAGTTTCATCGTTTGGCCGACGTCCGCGGGCCATGGGGGAGGGAGGATTTCCTTTTCGACGTTTGTGCCTAGTAAAAATGTCGCCCAGTTGGCACGGGATCTCGTGAAAGACAGCTGGGATGTTTTCAAACCTTGCCGCGGGGTTAGGCCTCAAAACGTTTATGTTAGCTTAGATGCTAGCGGTGTAGCAATCTGATGCTGCACACCAAAAGTGTCAAACTAACTCAGTTTGGTTGCAATTCAAAACAACATTCAACTTTTTTTTTGTTAAGAATTAAGTTTTCCTTCAAATGCCTGTTTTAGCCTTTTTGGCAAATATCACTGTCCAAAAAAATGATTTTATTTTGTATTGTGCTAGTGATTTAAGGCTTTACCTAACCTGAATCTGTTGTACATTGACATTATAAAAATAGAATTTTGATACGGTGAAGTGAGTGTATATAAAATTTGGTGATTTAAAAAAAAACATCTATTTAAAAAAAAAAAAATACGATTAATGCCTCCCAATATCTTTAAAGCTTTGCTTGATTTGTAACATTTTATTTAGGATTTTTACTTTACAAATTTATCTGAGTCTTTCTATTTTCTATTTCAATTGCTTTTGTTTGTAACTGTCTTAATGGCTAGAATGTGAAATTCAAATATTCCTTAAATTCCATTTTTGAATTGTCTTTCTTTCCAAATGGTCTCTCGCTGATTCCAACATACTGGCTTCCATGACAGCACCAGACGTCCAATCCACTTTGACCGGGACGGTTAGCCGTGATCAAAACCACTAAAACAGCATCTTTTAACTCCTTTCACGCCAATGACGGCTCTAGACGTCCAATTCACCTGACATTTTCCCAAGTCAGGCTTATCCATTTGACTAAATTGGACGCCTATGGATGTCAACGGCAGCTCACGAGTTCATAAATCCCTTTGAAATCCCAAATGAATTGGATTCCTATTTCTAATTTACTTTGATCAGGGAAAATGTCCATCTCGACTGAAATATGATTTGTTGTCCTGTTAGTAGGAGTGTCCTCCACACCACATTCAACCCCCCCTTCTCTTCCCCATTGCATCCCACGCGTGGACGCGCTGCGCGGCCACACTCTCAGCTCGGCGTCGGCGGTGGTGGTGGCGGAGAACGCCTCGATGAACAGCAGCGCGACGTGACGTGACCGCAAGAAAAATCCTCGCAGCAGAAGCCCCAAAGACACGCAGGAGCGTTTTTTTTTCTTTCTGAACCCCAATTGGATCCTCCATGGTCGAGTTATCGGAGCGGTGGATTGTTCCTCGAGTGTCCGGACGCACCGCACCGGGCTCCGGCTGACTCGGTGGCGGTTGGCCGCTCTTCCTCGTCACCCGGGCGGACTGGAGGCGGTGGCGGTGGCGGCGGTGGGTCGCAGGCGGTGGAGGAGGAGGTAAGAGCAGACCGAGACCCTCTTATTACTCATTTTCCCTCTTATTTTAGTCATTCATGTTCCATTTTGTTTGCGCGTAGACGTCATTTTGGTCGTTGTCATCTTGCCCAATTCCCAATGTATCCGTTATTGAAACGGCATGATGGCATATGTGCCCTCCGTCCTTCCTTGTCGCAGCATGGATGTCACGCTGTTTTCTTACATAACGTTTTTATGTGCATTTTTTCAAATTTTTTTATGGCTCTGAGCAATGATTTCATGCAAACATATTGTCGCAGTCCTTCCTCGTGGGAGGGAAGGGCAGAAGGGGGGCATGTTTCAGTCTCATTTGCAGCTGGACAAAAAAATAGCAGCTTAATAGAGCCTTAAAAAAGAAAAGAAAATATTCCCCCACTCCCTGTTCTGAATGATGCTTTTGCGAGGTTTGTCTGTCAGTTTTGTGACGTTTAAAATAAAAAAGAAGCCGCACACCTTCCATTTTTTAACGGTGACACCACGCACTAAATGCAAGTCATTCGCTGCCCTGCCTTCGGTAATTTCTACATTTTATTCTGTCGTCACTAGTCTCAAACTATTTCTGGCGTTTTTTTCTCAGAATTGTATTGTCAATGAAGTAGTCAATGTCCATTTATCGAGGGAATTCCTCCCAAAACCGCACGAAAAAGGCCACACTTCGTGTTAGCTATCTTAAAGTTAAGCTAGCTTCAATTAAGTAAACACCTGTCATTGATGATGAATTGAAACTGGGATCACTGGTTTTGAATTCTTATGTTTCCATGCCGTTGATGGTGCGAGATGCCTAATGTCTAACGTCAATGGCAACAAGAAACGGAATTCACTTTAATAAAGGGTTATATTCCACACTAGTGTTCACGTTAGCTTAAAATTTGAGCGACGTAGCCTTCAAAAATGTGTTGTCTTTAATGAATTTGTTGCCTGCCATTTCCATTGAATTTAAACTGGGAACACCAACTGTGTCAAAACCATTGAAGGTGCTTAACATCCAATCATTTTGACCAGCCCTCCCAGTCTAAATGCATTTGGGCACATAGCCAATGCGTTAAAACTCAATTTGTTAAAACTCAATTTATTCCAATTTCAAATCATCAGATTTTTCAATGCACGTTATGATTTTAAAAGTGTCCATTGTTGCTCTTATTTTCATTTTTTTGCCCGATTTCATGCCTGAATTGGAATTGAGTTGATTGGTTACGTGGTGAAAACGTCACACGCTAGCATAAAATCTGAGCGACCTAGTTTACAAACATGTGTTGGCTTTATTCATCGCATTGATTTTAAACTGGAATGACTGACCGAATGCTCATCTTTCAAGACCATTCACGGTGCTTGACGTCCAATCCAATTTGAATGGGGGGGGGAATCTGCTGACTTTCCATACGATATGTTGTGATGTTTTGGCTCGCCGAGTCGTTTCCTGTCGGTCGGCTCGCATTGTGACACTTGAGCGAGTTCACCGACAAGTTGGAACTGGCAGTCTTGTCCAGACGCTCCCCCCTCGGGTCTGAGATCTGACCGAGCATGTGCGAGGTGGCCAAAGGAGATTGAAATTTGGAGGAAAAAAAACCCACCCTCGTTCCCCTCGCCTTTTTTTGAGTAAAATATGTCCACCATGTCTCTTTTGGTGTAGCAGGATGACTTGATTTGACTTAATAATCACATACTTCTGTCTCGGTTGTCTTAAAATCAATTTATGCTCGACAGACAGACTGGGTCAGATTGGAATATTCCGCAAAAATGTTTCAAATATTTTTACAAACTCTTTTAAATCACCGGTGTCAAACTCTTGGCCAGTCACGTCTTTTTTTGTGGCCCGCAAAAGTAAATCATGGGCTTTGACGTTTTGTTTCTTGCTTGAATAAAATTGGAATTTTTAGTTGTTGTTGAAAAAACAAGCTACTGCCCCTTCTTTTTTAAAAATGTAATATATAAAAATGAATAAACTTTAAAAAAAGACTTGCATCTTTATCCCCTTTTCAATAAAAAAGAAACAACATATTGCAAAAAAGTAAAAAATACAATATTTAATTTTTTATTTACTGAAAAAAAAGTTATAAATTAGGTCCAGGTGAGGTTTGTTTGGCCCAAAAATCATGTGCTTCGAATTCAAGTTTTTTGCTTGAATAAAATTTGAAAATGTAATATTTAAAATAAGTTATTTACTGTTTCCTCCCCTTGAAAAATAAAATAAAAACATGTATCTATATTATAGGATATTTACAGTTTATCCCCCCATTGTCTTTTTTTTATTACTAAAAATATATTAGAAAATTGCTATTATAAAATTCTAAATGAGGATTTGGACACTTTTTACATTTTGAAATGAATGTGTAAGAGTGGCCTAATTCATTTTTAACAAACATTGCTGAAAATTGACATTCATTTGCTGCTGCCACCCTCCCACTTCAAATGGATTGGACGTCGAGCATGGTAATGGCAGCCAGTGAGTGAGAAACGCACTCTTTAAAACTTAACACTGTTAAAGGAAACAAGATGGCGGCCACGAAGGTGAATCGGCGTTGAGTCAATGCAAGCCTTTGACTGTTTATTTTCCCGTCCCAGAAGAGGCCGCATTCATCTGGTGGATAGCAAAGCGCTCATGAATCGTGAATGACTTTTTGATTTTGTTTGTTTATGTAGTTTAGGAAAAGAAAAATGGCGTCTTGATGTTGGGGCTGCCTCAATAAATAGGTCACAAAGTCATTGACTAATGTTGGGCGACTTGATGAGTCACTTAGAGACATTATCGACCCGAAACATTTTCCAAATCTGTTTGTAAATATTCTATTATTAATATTGTGTAGTTATTATTCGTCTGGCTTTTTTTAAATACCAAAAAACTAAGGATAAGCAAACAGCAATGCTATTTTTTTAATGGAAGAAAACTTAAAATCAGATAAAAACAAATCCTGATTGTCAACATTTTCCAGCTAGAAATAATCATCAGTCTTAGTTGTGATGTCACAACCAGAATAGCTGAAAAAGTGGGTGCTCCCTAACCCCGTTTTGGATGGAATAACCATCAAATGTGGTCAGATTGGAGTACAAAATTCAATTTTATTCCATTATGTGTCATCTTTAATCCGGTGTGAATGATTCAAGATGAATGTTGGTGCGAGTGGCGCCGTCCCGGGAGGGATTTTAACGTAGATGCCGGGGCGCGTGCCTCCACTGCTGCTGTGCGACTGAATCCATTTGCGGCCCAGCTGCAGCTGTCAGAAAAATGCGCTCAACGGGCTTCTCGGAGGCGGCGCTACTTACGTAACGAGCTCAATGAAACGTTAACGTCAGCAAAGATGACGGCGCAGCGAGGGGTTTCTCAAGAGAAAACCGGAGCCCAACAGCCCCCGCAAAGACGAGTCTGTCGCGTTTTCACGTCGTCAACTATTGACGGTGCTAGACGTCCAATCCATTTTGACTGGGAGGGGTGAATGAACGTTGTTAATATCAATGATACTGAAAGATGAGCATCCAAAGCCAGTTTAAGTGATTTGGACCTCTATTGTTGTCAATGGCGGGCAGTAAGTCCATTTTTTTGTCACTTCCTTGTCATTTTAGGGTACTTATAGGTCACTTCCTGTAAATTTCGGCTCATTTCCTATTGATTTGGATTGACTAGTTTGTGTGTAGGTCACTTTCTGTTGATTTTTGGCCATTTCCAGGTTACTTAATGTTGATTTTGGGGTCTTTTAAGATACCTTGTTAGCTCATTGGCTCGCATTGACGGCAGGGGGCGGATCAACAAATTGCGATAGTGCGCGCACCCAATCACAGAAATCACCAAATTCTAGTTTTACAGCGTCCATGTCCAAAAATAAAGCATTTACATTATCAGCTCTACCTACGACATGCTTGAGGTACGATGAAAATTTCGATCGAATAATTCGCCCTAGATACGGTCAAAATTTCGAGATGCGACCAAGCCAGGTGGCCATGACATGAGGCTGTTTATCATTGTAGCGCACTGTCTTTTTTTGCCGCATCTCTTTCGTGTATAACAGATATCTACGAGCTCTGAACGATTTGTTCACACTAGTTTCTTCTACGCATCGACCAGAAAACGCACAACGCGCATGCGCGGGCAAAAAGAGGGCTTTCTGGGTAATGAAGTATACTTGTGCACACAACACCGATTGCCAATGGAACCCTTTCTCAGAATAAAACTTCATTACCCACAATCAATACGTGAGTAGGCTGTTATTCCTTCCTTAGCCTGTTAGCGCCCGCGATCGCTCATTCGAGACTACTTCTCATTAGCAAGTGGTCGTGCGTTATCCTATTGTGAGGACATTTGTGTGCATCGTTTTCGGAATATTTTGAAGGGAATACAACAGCAAACAGGCCATCGATAGCCAACGTGAGGGTGGAGGCGTGGCAAACAACTAACTAATAACTAATAAAAAAGATTAAAACTAAATTAGTATTCAGTTTTATGTAAAGTTACATTAAACGTATGTTTGAGTGTGTCTGTATATATTAATCCAAGTTAATTTAAATTTGTTTGTTCGTTTACGAGTGCGTTGTTGCCATGGATAAATACCCCCCGAACACCTCGCCTCCTGCCTGCCTCTAATATTAAACCACTAGTTATGTGTTACTTTGTTAATAGATGGCGAATTAGAAGAAATAGAACATTTTTTTCCAATCTAATATCCTGTTTTTTGTGTTTTTTCAGAGGGTTGGAACGAATTAATTTGTTTTTAGTTCATTTCAATGGGAAACGTCTGCGCAAGTTACGAAAAGCTCGACATACGATCTCAGTTCCGGAACGGATTAAGATCATATGTTGAGGTACCACTGTAATTGTGTGTGTACAGTATGAATGAGCTACAAAGTTGGGCAGAGCACCCCCGCGTGCTGTACGTTTGACACCACTGGTGTAAGCCAGCCCCAGGATGAAGTCAACGCTTCACATACCGTGTCTGCCTGTTATGTTATGTATCTCTCAGCAAGTGTATTTATAGAGCCGCACAATGGCAGGGGGGCGGAGCCATCTTAAATAGCATCCGTCATTGTCCGACGGAAAAGAAAAAAATAACAAAAAAATGTCGCTTTCGTTCAGCGTCAGGTTCCCTTCTTCTTTTCCTCTTTCATGTTCTCAAACTAAACACGCTACAACATTGTTTCCACTTCCTTTTACATGCAATTAGTGTTTCCCACAATGCACTTTACACGCGCTGGATTTGTCATCTTTCCCCCAAGTTGTGGCTTTCTTTGTCAAAACTTTCCTTCTGGACAAAAAAAAACCAAAGAATGCAGCAAATTCAGATTTGGGTTTGGTTTGGACACCCGCGTTTTGGTCCTTTTTGACAGCTTTCGCGGTTGTGCTCTATACATTGGCTATCTAAAAACAGCGCAACGCGATATGGGAAAATAACGCCACGGTTGCCGATTAAAGCCGAGTGTCTGGGGACAATAAAAAGCTTTGTAGCGCCTGAGTGGCGGCAGTCAGATGATCAACATCTTTGGGTCTACTGACACTCGCAATTAAATCACATTTATTGGCATCCGTGTGCAAAGTTCCACTTTTTAGTTGGACTGGAAGCAGTTTAGCGCACGTTCAACGTTGTTGCTTTTGGAAACAACATTTTCCCCATAGGAAATCCTATAAATTGGAATAACACGTACGCCTTATAAAACTTTTTTAACGTACAGGCCATGTTTTAACGTCGGGGTAGTATGGAAAATGGAATTTGGTATGGCGTCTGTACAAATATTTGTGGGTTTTTATTGGCATTGTAGAATTAAACAACAATGATGTGGTAGGAGCATGACATTTATGCATGAATTGAAATTCAATTCAAAATACTTTAAAGGGATTGGGCCGCCATTGACGGCATTCAAGGTCCAATCAATTCGGCACACTTCAGCGCATTGGATTGGATTGGATAACTTTATTCATCCCGTATTCGGGAAATTTCGTTGTCACAGTAGCAAGAGGGTGAGGATGCAGAAATAGGAAAGGCATTTTGGACAAATACAATAATTAAATACATGAATAAATATATAAATAAATAAACGTGTTGCTGGAGGAAAATATATATATATATATACATACACACATATATAAGCACGTATATATACATACATACATACATACATACATACATACATACATACATACATACATACATACATACATACATACATACATACATACATACATACATACATACATACATACATACATACATACATACATACATACATACATACATACATACATACATACACATAGATGTACATACGAGCTTCCCTGTCAGTGCGACAGTAGCTAGCGCTAAGCTAATTGTGCGGCTCAGTTTGACAGGCCTGAAAAAGCGGGTCGCCAGAGAATCTTTCTTCGCCTTCTCGCAATTAGCGGCGTCATTTCTGGCCTCGGCGCTGACGCGTCTTGTTTGTCTCTGCGGCTCTGCCCTTAAATGTCTATTTTCTGCTCCAGAGGATTTCAACTGTGGCTTTTGGATTCGGGCTAAATTATGTTGTCAATGTTCTATTGACCAACTTGTGGTGCCTTGGCTATTTGGCTTGATTTTGATGGAAACTCAGTGCTCACTCAGTGAGGAAATAGTAAAGATTGTGTATTTTGGGGACTGTAAATTCTCATCGTTCATCCCCCAAATAATGTTTTTACTCCTTTTTTGCACTTTAGTTGTGAGCAGTTGAACATCATTAGATTTTTTAATACGTCTTAGGTAGTGAAGGATTACTGAAGCCCTGCTAATGTATAGATTTTAGTGCCGACTAAGATATTTTAGCACAATTATCGCTCTGAACATGATGTTTTGTTAGTCTTATAACTTCTTTAAAGCCCCCAAAACTGGGGCCCGCGCCCTTGGCACCCCCCTTGAACTCCGCCCCTGAACGCACCCTTAGCTTTATTACTACTGAAAAGGCAACCAAAACGGCGAATGATCGCTCCCAATCCAATCGGATTGGACACCTATCGTCGTTAATGGCGTTGAAACATTTCAAAATGAACACCCGCCTTCGTGTTGTAACCCCGGAGCCATTTCCAAATCATTTGGTGCAATGTACACCTTTTAGTGCCTTGATCAAGAAGGCGCTGAACGTAGCGCTCTGATTGGCCGGCCCCAACGAAAGCAAAGGAGCGATTGGCTCGGAGTGCCCGCTGTTGTCATGGTGCGTATTTGTGGTCAAGGTGATCAAAGTGGTCTTAATGAATTCAAATGAATGCAGAAGCGCAAGTACACGTGTTTAATTCCCCGTTTAATCCTTCCTTTAGGACACCGTCTCATCACACTCAATTCCAATGTTCTTCGGCATTAATAATAATTGTCATCGCGATAATATTAAAGATGAATCGAGGTAATGTAGATTTTATTATTTCAATTGTTTTTATTCCATTTTAGGGGGGGGTGAAGGTTCTTAAAGGTACAGGAGCTTATTTTTTTAAGGGTGATGACGACGTGCTCTGTTCAGTTGGAGAGCAGCTGCTTTTTTGGGGATGGAATGGCCATACGCGAACATACAAATACACCAATAGTGGCCGCTAAGTGGATTTGGTGGCTGGAAGAAGGCGGGGGGGAAGGGCGGCGGCATCTGCACACGTCTTGCGCGCTCTTTGTAGGTCTTTTGTCTGCAGGACACCAATGAGTGTTTGTGTGTCTTTGTGCCACATAAAGGACAGGTGCCTGTTTTTTTATGTGTGGTTATGATGACATCTTAATCATGGCTTCCCGGAAATCAGGCTTTTAGTAAAATGGGCAGAAATTATTTGTATTTTTGAAATGAACTTTTTCAGGGCTTCCCTAAATGAAAACATTTTAAATGAGTTTATCAGTCGTAGACATCCGATCCATTTGGAGTGGGAGGTTGGCAGCGAAAACATTTTTAGATTAGATTAGATAACTTTATTCATCCCGTATTCGGGAAATTTCATTTTAGACCAGAATACAACGAAAGTTAAAAATAAATAAATCTGGAGCTCTCATTGGCTGCTGTTGATGGCGCTATAGATGTCCAATTCATTTGGAATGGGATAATAAACATTGCTGAAAATGGACATTAGAATGAGCTATGCTAACTTGTTATGATTAATGATAATAAAAAATATTCTGCCTAAAAATTTAGCCCTAAAAAAACTGTACTCTAAAAAAATTGTACTCTAAAAAAATTGTACTCTGAACAATTGTACTCTAAAAAATTGTACTCTAAAAAATTGTACTCTAAAAAATTGTACTCTAAAAAATTGTACTCTAAAAAATTGTACTCTAAAAAATTGTACTCTAAAAAATTGTACTCTAAAAAAATTGTACTCTCAAAAATTGTACTCTCAAAAATTGTACTCTCAAAAATTGTACTCTCAAAAATTGTACTCTCAAAAATTGTACTCTCAAAAATTGTACTCTCAAAAATTGTACTCTCAAAAATTGTACTCTCAAAAATTGTACTCTCAAAAATTGTACTCTCAAAAATTGTACTCTCAAAAATTGTACTCTCAAAAATTGTACTCTCAAAAATTGTACTCTCAAAAATTGTACTCTCAAAAATTGTACTCTCAAAAATTGTACTCTCAAAAATTGTACTCTCAAAAATTGTACTCTCAAAAATTGTACTCTCAAAAATTGTACTCTCAAAAATTGTACTCTCAAAAATTGTACTCTCAAAAATTGTACTCTAAAAAATTCCGCCTAAAAATTCTACTGTAAAAAAATCTACGTTGACCCTTAACGACACTTGATCACTCGGCGCCACATTTTAAGCTCATCATTTATGAATGAGAAGTCATGTTAATTGGTGCCAAGTTTACAAACAGATGCCCGTCCATCACGGAAATGACACGACGTCCTTTCAAACATGCCCCGAGGCTCACGCGTGTCCTAATGGACGCATTCTCAGAACTAAATTGGGTGCACCTAATCCACGTCATTGATACTCTTTCCTGCCTCCGTCACAAAAACGCACTCACGCGCCGATGCTAACAATCCAGTCATAGAAATATTTTTCCACCACGTGGCCTCATCAAAACATTCAAACGCAAACGTCTTGCGCGGTATTGTAGCCGTTGTAATTCGGCACCCCTTCCCTTCCGATTCTTCTCCCGGCGTCGGGAGGAGTTCCAAAATCTCCCGCCTTGTTTTCCGGAGAAAAAAAGGACGAGGGAGTCTGTTGCTATGGTGACCGAGATGAGGATGAGGATTGGCCAAGCGGTCTGAGATGTGAGGGAGCTCAAAAAATGAGAAGTAAGCGATAGGCCTGTCGCCATAACACATTTTGGTTGTTAATACGCGGGTTAATATAAAAAAATCAATAAATACGAGAACTTTAACCACTATTGTAGTGACAATATATCCGAATAACCCAACGATTTAAATGCTGACTCTATAGACATTCATTTTCCGAACAAGGGTCGCAGGGGGTGCTGGAGCCTAACCAAGAGGGACACCCTGATTTGGTGGTCAGCCAATCGTAGGACACATAGAGACAGACAATCATTCACACTCGTAGCTAAGGACAATCTAGCCTACAATTAGCTTAGCATGCATGTTTTGGGATGTGGGAGGAAACCGGTGGACCGAACTAGCGAAAGCCACTTAGGAATGTCGGCACCCACCGGGGATTGAACTCTCGACCTCAGAATTGTGAGGCTGATGCGCTAACCACTCGTCACCGGGGCTTGACTTTCGAAAAAGTCTTTCGAATTGACTCAAATGATGGAGAAGTGAAACCTTGGGTCACTTCAAGTAACCTGCGCAGGAAGTGAAAGTGACTACTAAGAGGACACTTGATTCCTAGAAATCCAATTTTGAATCAAAATTGCTATGTAACATATCTTCGTTAACCTATCCGTGAAGTTCAGATTTGTACTCTTGTTGAAATCTAATCAAATTTAATCTAAACAAAGTTAACTCTCATACAATTCATAAAATAAATAGAAGAATAAACGTAAAAATGTGCAAATGGCGACTTGGCAGGCAGCCTGCCCCGTATCCCCCCAATGTAGACCACCGTGATGTTATAACTGCTATTTCCTTGCACTTGTACAAAGACAATAAAGTTATCCTTTCCATTCCATCCAAAAGCTAGGTTTCCATAATCAAATGACTTAAACGAAATCTTAGCAATTCCCCTCATGTTCGCGTCGCTCTTAAAGGAACGCTGCCTCAAATTGATTTAAATCAAGGGCGGAGCGGTAACCATGGGAACAGATGCCCCCTTGGCGGCCCGTTGAGCCGGATGCACGGCGCTCTTAAATCAATACCAGCCATTTTCACGAGGCTGATGTCATCCTAAAATGCGACGCCATTCGCGAGCGGGGAAATTAGCATGCGAGCCGCCTATGCATGATGGTAAATATCGAGAAACAACCGCGCTCCGTCACCCTGCTCGCGTTTGCTCGGTCTGTTTTTGGTTGTAATTTCTCCACGGATGTCTAGCCTTGTCATGTTAGCTAAAATGAGCTAACTGTAAATTCTTCTACCAGTCCAAGTTTGGGCCCAGGCAGGGAAACGCGCTTCCTGTGTCAAAAGATTTGTAGTCCGCTGCGTGTATGTTTACATACGTGTGTGTGTGTGTTTGTGTGTTGAGGAATTCTGAGGTTTGGTGTTTATTGCTGTTACACTGGTGAGAAAGTCAGAAAGAATGAAGGCGGGTAGAAAAAGAATGACAATCATTTCGACCGGAACTGGTTTGTTTAGAAATCAAACTTGCGGTGTGAAAAGGAAAAAAAAACTGATTCCAGATTAAATGGCCTGCCATTGACGGGGAAGCATGTTTTGTTCATTTTAACTGGGAGGAGCTGGAAAG
Organism: Stigmatopora argus; assembly: GCF_051989625.1. Taxonomy (NCBI): domain Eukaryota; kingdom Metazoa; phylum Chordata; class Actinopteri; order Syngnathiformes; family Syngnathidae; genus Stigmatopora; species Stigmatopora argus. The sequence goes on along the minus strand of NC_135389.1, from coordinate 18,916,694 downwards.
GATTGTTCAATTTTTTTGGTGCAATTTTGCGAAAAAATGGCAGGGGAGTTCAATGTGACTTGATTTGGTGACTTTTTCAGATCTTTTTTTTAAATGAAGTGAACTGGAGAATAAAGTAGGGTGATTCGCAATGTCATTATGTTTAGATCTTTGTTTGAAATTTATATGGATTTTTTTGTTACAAAAATTGGCATACCCAAAAATTTGACAAAAATATGAATATTACATGTTAAGTTGCAAATATGGATTTTTTTGGTTAAAAAAATTGGCATACCCAAAAATTTGACAAAAATATGAATATTACATGTTAAGTTGCAAATATGGATTTTTTTGTTTAAAAAATTGGCATACCCAAAAATTTGACAAAAATATGAATATTACATGTCAAGTTGCAAATATGGATTTTTTTGTTAAAAAAATTGGCATACCCAAAAAATTGGCAAAAACATGAATATTACATGTTAAGTTGCAAATATGGATTTTTTTTGTAAAAAAAAATGGCATACCCAAAAATTGGACAAAAAATATGAATATTACATGTTAAGTTGCAAAGCATCATTACAATATTAAAAAAAGAAAAAGCATGATCGTCTCACTAAGAATCGTTTAAGACCCCCGACCCCGTTTCCTAAAAAATAAACCATTACTCGACGTCGGGATTTAGCTTTAGCGATCGTTAATCTGTAATATCCTATTTTTTTCCCATAAAGGGCTTCTGCATTTTTTTTAATGGCTTCCTCTCCAAAAATTCCCTGTAAACAATGCTACACATTTTTTTAATGGATTATTCTATCATATTGATTCACTCAATAATGATATTTAAACATTTTCCAAGGCTGGCATTTGAACTGAATGAAACGCTTGTTGGTTTCTTAGGTCATCTTGTTAGTCTTCCATTTTCTTCCTTTTGGTTGGGAATAAAGTGCTACTTGTTGTGGCTTTCACTTGCCCCGTCTATCTTTTTTTGGACTCCAGCCTCGTCCGTCGTCTGCTCGGTCACAGTCGACGTCTTTGTTTGCCACTGCGCGCTTCCGCTACGGTTGGCGGTGGAATTTTGGACATGGATGCTGGTTTTTAGCCCTTTAAGTGACATGGATCACTGCAGTGGACATCTATTTAAAAGTTAGCATTAGCTTAACTCGTTCACATCCAAGAAACAGCAAATCCGAAACAAATCTAAAAAAATATATACAAAGTGTACACTTAAAATTGCTCATTTAAAACTTAACAAAATTATATGTTGATTATTTTTTCTGCTAGCTTCATGCTAACGCATAGAAAGTTGGAAAAATGTGAGGAATCATTGCTAAGTGCAACAAACTAGCCAAAAAGCAGAAGGTGCGAAATATATATTCACCAGAAACGATGCAAATTACTCACTATGTTCTTTATAATCACATTCATTTGAAGTTAACTTTTAAAACCACACCCGAAATTAAAATGAACCACAAATATATCCAAACAAACCACTTGACTAAAATTTGGCTAGCCTAACGCTAACTCACAATGCAAAACGATCTATATTTGCTAACATAGCTAGCATTGACGTTGCTGTAGTTGTGGTCACTTCATTAATTCAACTCAAAACCACTGTACATTTCACTTCAATTTTATTTTGAATAATAGTGCAGTGAAAGCAACAACCAAGTAGGAAAGAGGAAGTTTTCAGAATTTCGGAACTGGAAATTTAAAAAGTGACATGATTTTTTTGGGCTGTGTGAAAGTCATTTTAAATCTGAAGTCCATTAAATGATGTCGCTAGCTTTTCCCTTTTGGATGTTGTAACCCGCACAGTTTATTGTCTTGTGATTAGCCACTGTCCTCGTCGGCATCAATTAACCTTTGTGTGAGCGATTGAATGAATGCGAGCCGGCTATCGGTGTCCACTATAGACCAGGAAGTGAGCGGTGAATTAGTCCATTGTTTCGCTCATTAGAGCCACTTTTGTGCGGGCGGTGGCTGCTGTTAATCTTAGCACTTGGCTTCTGGCCTGTCACATGATCACACACGGGCGCACAAACACTCGCGCTATGTGCTTATATAGCCGGGATACGTTGCTCATACATAAAGTATCTTCTTGTTCTCCTTTGGTCACATGTTTTGTCTATCTTGTTGCTTCCAGCAGGGAAGTTCCCCCTCGATTAAACCTGAATTCGGGTTGCGCCAATTCAATTTTTTTTTTAAACTCCCATTGCTGATACTGTAATGTTATTACATCTTTTGTTTAATGTGGTATCAAGCCTGCTACTTGTATTAAGTACACAGACAGTGCTATTATACCACATTAGCTTATCTAATTTGCTAATCACTTATGCTAGCAGAGGACACTAGTTCACGAGGCTGCTTTTTCCAGTTTTCCCTCCTAGTTAAGCTAACATCTTTATCCAAGGGTGTCAGACTCGGGTTGGTTCGCGGGCCGCGTTAACGTCAACTCGGTTTCATGTGGGCTGGACCATTTTAGATATAATATTTAGATTTTTTTAATATAAATGGATTAAAGGAACTTCATTAAAAGCCCTAAATATTATTTTTTTTATAGATTATTTGAGCTTTTTTTCTTAGTAAGAGAAAATCATTTATTTAATAATTGGTTTTCATTTCAAAAGGAAACCATTTTTTATTATGTTCCATATTAAAGTGGAAAACAGAAAATATTTTTATATTTTTTTTAGATTTTGCAAGATTGATTTTTGACCTAAAAACACATAAAAAATGGATTAAACAATTACAATTATTGATTTAAAAGGGGGGAAATCAGGAAATGTAATATACATCTATACTCCATATAAATGGATTAAAAGAACTGGATTAAAATCCCTGAATATTCAGTTTTTTATAGATCTAAAACAATGTTTATTTTAGCTTTTTTAAAATATATTTTTAGATTTTACAAAATGATTTTTGAACTAAAAACAAATTGATTAAAAAATTACAATGATTGATTTAAAAGGGGGAAAAATCAGGAAATGTAATATACATCTATACTCTTCATTTTAATTTGATCCTAAAACAGAAAGTCGGCACTCATGATTTACTTTCCCGGGCCACACAAAATGATGCGGCGGGCCAGATTTGGCCCCCGGGCCGCCACTTTGACACGTGTCTTTATCGCTCATGTCAATATGAGCGTTCATAAAACTTCCAATTCTGGCTGATGTTATCGTACATGTCCCGTCCCGGCGTCCATTTGACGGCGGTCTTTTTTTTTTTTCCTCACCCAGGCTGGCATGTCCTGAGTCGACCCCGGCGGGCCCGGAGAGAGCGCTGTGCTAATGGGAGCGGCTGCACCACCATGAGCTACCAAGATGGCGGCTGCAGCCACGCCAGCAGCGCCGAGCGGCGGCGCCTGGAGGACCAGGAGTTCAACCTACGCGTGTACCCTGGCCCCCTGGCCGAGGGCACCATCTACTGCCCGGTGGGCGCCCGCAAGAACACCTCGGCGGCCGAGGCCATCGAGCGCCTCATCCAGCGGCTGCGTCTGGACCGCACCAAATGCTACGTGCTGGCCGAGGTCAAGGAGTTCGGCGGCGAGGAGTGGATCCTCAACCCGGGCGACTGCCCCGTGCAGCGCATGATGCTGTGGCCCCGGAGCGCCCTGGAGAACCGCGCCGGCCTGGGCAGCGGCGACGACTACCGCTTCCTGCTGCGGGAGAAGAACCTGGACGGCTCCATCCACTACGGCGGCAGCCTGCAGATGTGGCTGCGGGTGACGGAGGAGCGGCGCCGCATGGTGGAGCGGGGCTTCCTCCCGCAGCCGGCGGGCAGCGACCCCCCCACCGACCTGTGCGCCCTGCCCGAGCTGACCGAGCGTGCCCTCCTGGAGAGCCTGCGGGCGCGTTTCCGCCAGGAGAAGATCTACACTTACGTGGGGAGCATCCTCATCGTGGTCAACCCCTTCCAGTTCCTGCCCATCTACAACCCCAAGTACGTCAAACTGTACGACAACCACGCGCTGGGCAAGCTGGAGCCGCACATCTACGCCGTGGCCGACGTGGCCTACCACGCCATGCTGCAGCGCCGGCGCAACCAGTGCATCGTCATCTCGGGGGAGAGCGGCTCCGGGAAGACGCAGAGCACCAACTTTCTCATTCACCACCTGACCGCGCTCAGCCAGAAGGGCTTCGCCAGCGGCGTGGAGCAGATCATCCTGGGGGCGGGGCCCGTGCTGGAGGTAAGACACCAAGTCTTTACCCGCCGAGTGTGGCATATGATTTAGTTTTTTTGTCTTTGGATAAGCAATTCAAGGTGTTCAGTTGATTGCCGGGGAACATTGAGCGCACCCGATTATAAGTCGCACCACTCCAATTTCAAACTCCTTAAGGAGAAGGAAAAAAAAATGGCACCACCCATATTATAAAACCAATAGTTTATTTTTATAAGCGCAAAAGCCCACTTCAGAAGAGCCACTACCCAAATAAAATTATTAAAAAAAACTACACACACTTACTTAGACACCACTGCCCAAATTTCATAACATTTGAAGTACCCAAATAAATTGCATCACCCAACTTGAATAAAACCCAAGAAAAATGACACATGAACCGCACTTGACTATAAACCACACCACACAAATGTCATAAAATTGAGGAAAATGAGAATAGAATAAAATCAAACCCCAAAAAACCTTACGACCCCAAAACACGCTCCACCAATGTCATAAAATGACAGATAAAAATAACATAATCCTCTTTTTTTTATATAAACAGCTACGCCCACATTTAAGATAAAAACATCCACTGTCAACAGTAAATGTTTTGAACCATGAATAGTTGAACATTAAAAGACCATATGTGTATATTCTTTAACCTCATCAGAAAAATATCGTAACTTGCTTTAGTCTGGGTATCCCAGCAATCCTTAGCACGCAGCCGCTTCCCTCTCGTATGCTCCAAATTAGACGCGGAAGTGACAAAAGCCCCGTTAAAATCCAAAGAGAAGGCTTGGGGTTATTCTTTTGGCCTCGGATTGCCTGACTGAGCTCATGAGTGAAAAGCATGAAACCGATTAGAAACATCCCGCGTTCTATATTTAGCACGTAGGATACGCGTATACGTAGCGGCGATGTGTGACGTGACCTAGAAAACCCACTTTGCTCCATCTCTGTATTGATGGAAAAAAAATAAAATCTCATAAAATGTTGCCTAATCCGCCCTGGATTACAAAATCAATAATGGATGATGGATTATGGAATTTCATTGGGGAATGTTTGCCTCTAAATGACTTAGATTTGTGGCATTCGCAGATGGACAGATGTGAGTGACCTAGTAAACTCGGGACAATTTTTCCATTTTTTTTTTCTTCTAAATTCCCCGTGGCGATTGCCGAGTGGTCCGGTATGCGACATCCTGTCAGGATGCACGCGGATGTCTTGTCCAAATGCAGCTGTGGATTTTAACTCGCGGGCCGTTTGTTGGCTTCGTCATCTGGAAAACGCAGATGACGAGCGCAGCTGTGCTTCGGCGGTTCCGGGCAGAAAATTGGCGAAAATGTTAGCGATCGAAAGCGCAAATTTGACGATAAACGAAAGACTGATGCATTTGAACTCGGGCTATCGGCAGTGAATAATAATGTTCCAACACGATATATAAATTGGCTAAATCATGATCCAAAGAAAAATCTATAGAAACACAAAACGTTGTTCAACATGGCCGTCTTTTACATCGTGTGTGGTCGATTGGTCGCCAGTCTCCGGTCTTTTGGTCGCCGGTCTTTTGGTCGCGGTCTTTTGGTCGCCCCGACCGCGGCAACGGGCGACCAAAAGACCGGCGACCAAAAGACCGACGACCAAAAGACCGGCGACAAAACAAGGTAAAACAACACGGTCTACGCATCAATAAAAGCCAACAATGGCCATGAGCAGTTTCACTGAGTGGACGTGTGAGTGTAGAAGAGTTTGTATGTACATACGTTGTCCCTTTAAGATGCTACGTCAGTTCAGTCAGGGTCTTAACAAGTTCTCCAACAAAAAACAATAAAAGTCCGGGAAATGTGGAGCTTTTCTTTAGCCTAATAATTAATAGGGCATTAAGTATGACTAAATAGTAATTTGCAGTTTGTATTTAGGGCGACTAAAAGACCGGCGACCAATCGACCGTGTACCCTTTTACATACGTGTGTGTATTAGTTACATTATTGTGCTTATTTTTTTGTTACCTGAACCAGAAATTGTTTGACGAAAGGTCTGCATGACCACAGAATGACATTTTGCGTGAAAATTTAAAGTGCTCTCTCTATTCTTTTTATGTTATTAAGCTTGGTTTCCATGGTCGTTGCTATTCTTTTTGCTAAAGCTAGAAATTTTAGCTTCCTAGCATTCGTCTTCAGGGCTAACATGTAAACAAAGAGGGCAAAAAAGATACTTAACCAACCCCACCTCATAAACACAGACAAAAACTCGCCAAGCAGAAGCTACAATTCTGGGGTCTAAATGGAGGACAAGGGACGGGCGTCGTAAAGTCCAAACGTCGTAGGTCGAGGACATTGTAACCCGAGCACTTGATAATAGCGGGAATTTATGAGGACACGTAATTGTTTTGGAGACACTTCCTGGTTCTCCACCAATGGGCATTGGCTCCAGAAGGACAATCTGTTTGCGGTCTTGTTTTGAAGACCAACTAGACCAAACCAGATGCTTTCCATCCAGATGTCCCGGGCCCCCCCCCCCCCCCCCCGAGGGACGCGACCTGTCTCCTGTGGCTGATGGATGGTTCCAGGTAGTGCCTGGGCCCTCCTCTCTTAAATGTCTCTTTTAAAAGACTTGGTGCCTTTAGTGTGCTTGGGCTTGGGAAGGTGTTGTAGCTGGCCCCAAATAGCCAGGGATGCAAGACAGGCCCTCGCTTTAAAACTGTCAATCTGGAGCCCGGGTGTACAGTTACAGTACCGCAGAGGTGAACCCGCTCAACTGAAACAAAAGCAAAGCACTTTTGCAGCCACCCTCCGTCCCTTTTGTGTCTTTCCATCTGCTTTTACCAAAGGAACATTGTCTTCTCTCAGCTAGCAAATGGTGCCATTTATACTCTTATACTTTTTTTGGGGAGATCTGACCACTCTGTCAGATGTTAGCTAGCTAGCTAGCTCCCACCGATGCACTAGGCCTGGCGAGTTGCCGTTAGCGCTTCCACGCCGGTAAATCCGTGTCCTCCGGGCAAGCCGGCATTCTTCCGTGATCTCCCAAACATCTGTTTGCCGGATTACGGTCCTCACATTCTGTCCTTCTCGGGCGCATTCCTGCTCTCCTTTCTCGGGAGCGAGCCGAGGACATTTTGCAGTTTTGTCTGCGGACAGCTGCAGCAGTGGACTCGCCTCGTTGGCCCGCACACGCTTCCAAATTTTTAGATTCTCGCAGGGTTTGGTGCCGACGCGAGTGTAGAGTTGAACGCGTCGGACTCTGGATTTCTCATATTTAACGCTGCGGATGTCAGATAAGATTTTAATTCTGGTGTAGATTTTGGGGGGGGGGGTTCCTAATATTTTCCAGGGCCGTGTACTTTTCATCAGTCACGCTTGCGTTCATCCTACTCAATGATTTGACTGTTTTTGTTCTGCCTAAAATGGAATTTCCCCATTTTGAGACTGATAAGGTCCTTATTCTTTTCTCTATGTTGTGAGGTCAGATTGATGAATAGAATTCATTTTGCTCTTGTAAGAGGATTAAGTCCAAAGATGCTAAACAGGGGACACATCACTCAATCCCCAAAAAGTCAAAACGCTCTCAGGGCCGTAAAAAAAACAATAATGTCGCAAGTTGACATTGAAAAAGACTTATTATTAGACGTCTTTTCACGACTATAAGGCGCACATAAAAGTCTTAAATTTTCTCCAAAATAGACAGGGCGCCTTATAATCCAGTGCGCTTTATATATGGACCAATATTAAAATTGTTATCACGATAAAATAAATCAGTCGATAGGGTAGACCATCCTCTACAACAACGGCAAGCAGCCCCCGACTCTACTATTTTTCCCGTAGAAAAAGTACTGCGCAGTGACTGCTGGGATATATAGTTCTTTTGTCAATATACCCAATGGATTGTGGCCTGGCAATCGGGTTCAACACAGCTTTACGAAGCATGGACGCTCGCTACTAGCTAGCTACTATTTGCGAATGGATTGTGGCCTGGCGATCGGCATCAACACAGCTTTACGAAGCAACTTTGATGGATTTGTGGGTGATGATGACATGAGTACATTGTAAAATGGCTAAATGAAGTACAAACGAACTCAGTTTTGCCTCTGTTGCCTTTTTAAAAACGTGTTTTTAGCGTGTGGGTGTAGCGTGTATGTTTAAGCTGGTGTATGTTTTGCCCTGCCTGGCTGCGTCTATAAAAACGGTGCGTCCTTTGTGTGTGTAAAATACAGAAATAGCATTCGTTATTGACACTGCGGCTAAAAATACGATGCGCCGTATAGTCGTGAAAATACGGTATGTGGCAGTTTTTTTTCCCTTTTAATTTTTTTTAACAACTGTTCCATTTCCCTCCAGTCCACCTTTAAAGCTAAAAGCGCATTTCCTGGAACATCTAACACGGTCGCTATTGTTCCAAAGCCGCCCGGTAACCGTACACGGGTCGTAAAAAAAAGCCCCCCCCCCAAAAAAAGGTTCCAAAATGTGACGCTTGTTGCAAAACACAGCTGGAAGTCCTGGAATTGTGCTCAGATCTTGTGAGCAAAGAAGGAAAAAAATAAGCTTTCATCTTTGCGTCGTCCTCCCCCAAGGACTTATTTCATGTTTTATGTTACACGCCGTCATTTGCGCAGCCAACTCCGCTTTAAACACTAATTTGAAGTCACATTTTGCAAATAAAAAGTGAAAAATCACCTAATCTAAGCAACAAATGACAGGAAATAAATCAGGAAAAAAGCTTCAATCGTTTGGAAGAAACAACTGATCAATTATATTCTACTTTTTATTCAAACTATAAAACTTTTCCATGGATAATGATTTAAAGAAATGTCCTGAAATTTGTCTTGATAAGATCATTGAAAATAATTTTATTGTGATTGAAATGAACTGCGTCTAAATAAGTGATTTTTTCATGTTTTATTGGAATGTTTCTGATTTTAAGGGGGATAAATGTGTCAGAAATATTGTTAATGGAGGAATAAAAAATAGTTTGAATCATTATTGATTTGAGCCGTTTTAAAAAGACATCTTGACATATTTTTAAATTTGTCGTAATACTTCGATGGTCCAAATGGGCCTTATTCAATAAAAGCGTCTGAACACGACACGGATGCGATTAGCAACGTTAGCTCCAAAGAGGCCATCTGGGCTAATTGCGCTAACTCAATATACCCAAGCGGCCTCCAGAACGCCGCGCGTCGCCCGATCCAACGTCAAACCCCGCGGCTTGGAAACCAAGCCTTTGTTGACTTCTTTTAAGACGGCCATTTGTTTGTGACTTTCTGGCTTTTTAAAAAAAAAAAGTGCCTCGAGCGCAATGCTAGCCGCAGTTTCACGACAGCTGCAAGAAACACGAGGATTGGAAAAATAGGACTTGTAAATGAGCACAAATGTCATTAAACCTTCATACTTATAACAAGTAATATATATGAATATTTTTTTGCAAACATAAAAAATTGAGACACGCCGCTCATTATATTTTAATCCGATTTGAACACAAACAGTGCTGCAACATGTGTAGAGAGACGATATAGCGACATATATTGTGTATATTCCTTATACGGCGGCCCGATGGGGAAGTGGTTAACACGTTGGCCTCAGTTCTGAGATCCAGGGTTCGATCCTTCCTGTGTGGAGTTTCTTCCTTGGGCTTGCGTGGGTTTTTTCCGGGTACTCTGGTTTCTTCCCACACTCCAAAAAACATGAATGTGAAGCTAATTGTACACTAAATTATCCATAGGTAGGAGTGTGCCTGTGATTGGCTGCCCACCAATTCGGGGCCTGCTGCCCATACTTGGCTGGGATAGTCACCGGCACCCTCCGCGACCCTTGTGAGGATAACTGATACAGACAATGAAGGAATAGTTCTTATTTTTTGCTAAAAGACAACCAATAGTATTCCACTTTGGCGATTCACTTAAAGTGACATTGTGCCATTTAGCATTTTTTTGGGGGGTGGAAAAAAGAGTTTGCACACCCCTAGTTTACAAGGTGGCCGTGAGGAAAACGCCAGTGCGGTGTAGGTGTTTCTTGAGTCGCCATTAGCCACCTCCTCGCCATCTTGCGTAGGCAAAAGTAGGGCACTGGGTTGGGGAAAATGTCTCCATTGAGTTGTCCTCGCTTGCCTTTGAGGATTATGCCGTTCTCTCATGTTCTTGCTCTTCTCTTTTTTTTTCTGGCCCTCTAGGGGGAGATGATAGTGGAAGGATGTGCGAAATTAAAAAATGAAGTGCTTTCATCTCGTGGGCGCAGGCTTGTAGCATTGGGAGGATAGCACAGGGCTCATTTTGATGCTGTTAACAGGCTGGCGGTGCTCAGTGGCGCCCCCTGGAAGTGCTATTTCTGACTCATTGATAGTGTTAGAGTTCGTTTTTTTCATTAAATTTGGGTGGTGCGGATTGTTGTTGAGTTTAGTTTGTGGTTTTTTGTTGGATTTTTGTGAAATTTGGGTGGTAGGCTTCATCATAGTCAAATGTGTAGGTATTATTTATTTTTTAAGTAAGCCGTTATCACTAGCCAGTTGGCCTAACACCTCTTGGCCATCGTACATTTTCAAATGGAAATGTACATTTAAAATAGACTGGAAAATGAGGAAGGTTTAAATAAGGCGATTAAATTATTAAATGATTAACTTCATGCTGCTCCACAACAGTGTTTATGTGTGTGTGTGTGTGTGTGTGGCACATATGAAGATTAAGCCGCTTTGAATTTCAAACAGAAGCCAAAACAGTTGCCTATCTTTTCCAGCAGGAGGATTTTGCGTGATTATCATGAGGCCAGCGTGCACACAAAGGCCCGAGGACACGGAAACAAGAACATTTGCACACGCACATGCACACACACACACACACACACACACCCCTACTTGGGCATTGTGTGAATAATTCTCAAGGAAATAACAACGCTTAGGTAGAACAGAGGTAGAGTAAGACTTTAACGCTCTCAGTGCCGTAGACCGTGATTGACATCCCATGCGGCCAAAATCCATTTTTTCAGCCCATCCTGATTGAAACCAGATTCATTTTTTATAGTCTAAACCAAATGTGTCAAAGTGGCGGCCCGGGGGCCAAATCTGGCCCGCCGCATCATTTTGTGTGGCCCGGGAAAGTAAATCATGAGTGCCAACTTTATGTTTTCGAATCCAATTAAAATGAAGAGTATAGATGTATATTACATTTCCTGATTTTCCCCCTTTCAAATCAATAATTGTCATTTTTTAATCCATTTTTTTTCTGTTTTTAGTTCAAAAATCATTTTGTAAAATCTAAAAATATATAAAAAATCTAAAATAAACATTGTTTTAGATCTATAAAAAACTGAATATTCAGGTCTTTTAATCCAGTTCTTTTAATCCATTTATAAAAAAAAAAATCTAAATATTATATCTAAAATGGTCCGGCCCACATGAAACCGAGTTGACGTTAATGCGGCCCGCGAACCAACCAGAGTCTGACACCCTTGATCCAAACTACATATTGGATATATATTTGCTGCACTGTTTTTATATTAAAAAAAGTCAATTGATTTGCCCAGTTTTGATTGAATTGGACATGAATGAATTTGACAGCCACCACCGTCAATGGCAACCAGTGATGCAAAAGTTTTGTGTTGCGGAATACGTAGCAGGTCAAATACTATTTAAAAAAAAAAAAATACTCGGCATTTGCGAAATAAACACAGTGGATTTACTGGGATTTTGGCCGCTAAATCCACTTTCCAGTTTGGCCATGTGGTCGTGTCCAAAAAATCTCCTCGTCCACGTCCAAAGCAAATAGCTGCAGCTTGGTTGGAGAGTCTGGCGCAGGGTTCATAACTCAGCGCACAAAAGCCAAAATGGAAGGACTCGTGGAATTATGTCTCAGCGCGCGGATGCTCGCCATGTTGGAAGGGTGACGGTGAATTATGGGAACTATAGGAAGAGGGATTTTTAATAGCCGTTTAATAAAGACACAAGTATTTCCTTTCGTCTAAGATGACAGTCGAGGTGGAACATTGGCACGACATTCGTGATTTCAGTCTTTACATTCTCATTTTTTTGGCTCTCCTTTTCTCCCTGCTCTGTTTTAACTCAGAAAAATGGCAAAAAAGGTCTGTTTCGACTCCACTGACCTGCAATAGCACAGAACAACCAGTAGGGGTAAAATTGAGGCAGCACTAAGTAGCTTAATTTTTAAAATGACGGTAAAAATAGCTTGAATGTCAACAAAAATACATTCCGCTTACTCTCACAAGGCTCGCTGGGGGTGCTGGACCCTAAAGCAATAAATAAATAAATAAAAACACAAAATAATTAAATAAATAAAAATACTAAATAATTAAATAAATAAAAACACAATAATTAAATAATTAAAAATACAAAAGAAATAAATAACAAAAAAATTCTAAATAAATAAATAAAAATACAAAAGAAATACATAACTAAAAAATATAAAATAAATAGATAACTAAAAATAAATAAATAAAAAAAAAAAAAAATAAATAAATAAAAATTAAGGATAAACACTCACTATTTTTCCCATATTTTTAAAACAAATTTATTTTTCTCATGCTTTTCAAACATCTTCCCAAAAACATTTAAATTTGATCATCTCCCACATTCATTCCTTCAGTCATTTATAAATTATGCAAATACATGTTTACCCTGTCTACAAAGTAAATAGTGTCAAAGTACTTTGAGTTCCTTGAAGGTAGAAAAGCATGATAAGTGATTATTTAGAAATTATTGAAATATTAATTTAAAAAACTCTCTATAAACAACCTTATTTTTTGCACTATAAATTGGACCAGCCAAAAAATACAAAATGAATAGGGAAAAATACAAAGAAATTTTGATTTGATCAGAAAGCAATAACAAAAAATATGTCCAAATAACAATAGTGATAGAACAGCAGGATAAAAATATGTTGACATAAGTTTTTCAGATAACTAACCTAAAAACAATCAAAAGATAGAAAGCGAAAAAAAAAACAATTAAAAAAGTGACTTATAGGCCAGAAACTACGGTAGATACAACTTCCCAGTCTTTTGGGGGTTGCCATAGCGACAGTGAGATCCTGTTTAGTTGTCATCTATATCATTTTATGACGTGCAAACGTGTCGTACGAGCCGTCAGCTGAGAACCGATCACGGCGGGGGCCAGAATCCCCCGTGTGGTGGACGATTTCGTCTTGACGGGACGTCCTAATGACCCCGCCGCTGCTTGACAGCCTTGAAATGCTCGTCACGTTAGGTTTTTTTCCCCCGTCCAGTTTGACTTTTTTAACCACAAGCCGAGACGGTCAGACTGTGGTTGCCTCTGATGGACACAACTGCCAAGTTAAAAGCTTTCTTTTATTTGCTATAGCAAAGCTTGGCGCTTGAAACAAAAATGTTTTTTGACAAAGTGTTCGCGGTGTTTTTGCTTCCTCCCAACAATTGCCGTAATAAGCCACAATTGGAGGAAGGAAAATGGCTGATTGTTCTCCTTCTGGGAAGTCGAGTCGTGTATGTTTAGCCATTTGCAAGTCGATTAAAGCAGTATCAATACATTTATCTGTATTTATCGACACATTGTTATATCCAAATAACATATTTGATTGCAAAAATAGAGTGCATACAGATATTAATGATCAATTGCATTCAATTTAAAAATACAACTTAAATTAGAAACATTAACAAATTCCTTTTTTCTGTTTTTTTTTTATTAAAAATATATTTTTTTATTTTGAAAAAAAGTCTAAATTTACTTTTGTTTATTTTTCTGACTTCAATTTTAAATGACCTCAATTTTCCATCTAATGTTCCCCTTTAGCATTTTTGTTGTAAAATTATTTGCATTCATTCATCTTCCTTTCCGCTTCTCCTCACGAGGGTGCTAGAGCCTATCCCAGCTGACTATACGCAGGAAGTCAATATCAGTACTATTTTTAATCATACATGTACTTGTCCAAATGTAAATTCATGCATCAAGAGGTGAACGGAGTTCCTCAGGGAATCGTTTTAGGTCCCGCCCCTTTTTAATGTCATTTCAACACTTCTGGAAAAAACTTTTCTTTATTTTTTTGTTTAGTTTTTTTTTACCCAAAAGACGCATCCCAAACCTCAAAAGCAGATTGTAGTCTAGCTGTAATGTTTAGGAACAACCTTCCATTTATTTTTCTGTTCCCTCCCTTATGTCTCATGTCTGTCTGCTATATAATTAGAGTCCAAACATGCCGACAAACTCCTCCCACACAAATGAATCACACAGCATACACACTTACGTCGGATCCCCCGAGGGGATTAGCACTCGGCCGCGGGATTTTCCCACACCGCCTCTGCCCGTCAAGTTTTACGTCGGCTGGCGTACGCTCGTCAGCAGTTTAGTTGGTTCGAGCGTTCGGAATCGCGTGAACCGCAATCGCCAATCGGTGCCAAGGCGTCCCGTTTAAAAGAAGGCCCTGCCGACGTTTACGGTGCTAGACGTCCAATCCGCTTGAAGCGGGAGGGTTGGCAGGGAATGAACGAACGTAAACTAATTAGTGGGATGGTGCAGTTTGGCCAGAAGAATATTTTTTATTTTTTTAAAACTGATTGGCTGTCATTTAAATTGCTTGATGTCCAATTCATTTGAAGTGGGAGGGATGGCAGGGAATGGACAAAGGGTGGCGAGGTCCGTTCAGTCGCTGCCAACCCTCCCAGTTCTACTGGTTTGGACGTGTTTGAGTGATAAATAATTGAATGGGCTTGGCCAGAGGATGTTTTTTTAATTTTATTTTTATTTTTTTATAGATTGGCTGCCAATCCATTTGAAATGGAAGGGTTGGCAGCAAATCAATGCGCTTTCATTCGATGCCACTCTTCCAGTTGAAATGGATTGGACGTGTATGTTATAATGATTGGGCAACCACTTGCTTTAAAAGTGGCTATTTTGGAAATAATATTTTAATTATTTTCACCCTTGTTTTGTCATTTAATCGTTCCAATTTGTTGTGTAATGATCATAAAAATAATAACGCCAAATTACTCAGTCGCTCCATCTGACGAGGTGTTTTTTTCTCGGCCGTGGTGGTTTCAATTAAATCGAATGAGTGGCACAAGTCGGCGCCACAGTGGGCTATTTTGCTCCATTTCATTCCCGGATATGTTCTACTTTCTCTTGACATCATGTTAATAATGGACTTATATGATTCCAGAATACATTACAAACCTAAGTAGGCTACAAGCTTGCCTTCTAATAATCAAAATACAATTATTCTTTCAACAGCGCCGGCCGGGTGAGTCATATTGGCGCGTTGTGAGCTCTTTTTTTTTCACTGTGGAATGCAAATCGACTTGTAAAAAAAGGAGGTTTACCTTCTGACTCGCGCTAAATAAGTCAAGGAAAGTCTTTCTAGCAAATTGCTAGAATCAACAAGATACATTTTTTTTTGCTATTCCAATTTCTATTCCCATATTTGGACGGCAAACAGAGCAATCCGTGCTATAATGCAGTTAAAAAGGCTTGGAATGCATTAAAAGAAGCAGTCATCATAAATTTCATCACGATCATAAATGTTTTTTCAAATGATATAATCACATGTTCATTCACTGCCATCCCTCCCACTTCAAATGAGTGGTAGTCAATGCGTTAATTTCATTTTTTGGCATTTCCTGTTCATTTTTTGCTCACTTTCTATTGATTTGTAGCTATTTCTGAGTCACACCTTATTGATCTTGTGGCAAATAGATCACTTCCTGTTGATTCCGGGTCACTGAACAGGAAGTGACACGGGGATGTCCCTGAACTAACAAGAAGGGACTTATAAATCCGCCCAATGGCAGCCAACTTATAGTCCGCACAATACGTAGTTATTCATAGACTTATTGTTTCCCACTGAAATATTTTTTTAAATTTAATTCTAGTGAAAATGAGCCACACTTGGGATTCATTCTGTTCTGGCGGCCCTCTCAGTTCAAATGGATTGGAAGTCTAGCGCTGTCAATAGCAGCCAACTTAAATTCAGGTGCCACTTATAGTCCGCACAATACGTAGTTGTTCATAGACTTATTGTTTCCCACTGAAATCATTTTTTTATTTAATTCTAGTGAAACAATGAGCCACACTTGTGATTCATTCTGTTCTGCCGTCCCTCTCAGTTCAATTGGATTGGACGCCTAGCGCTGTCAATGGTAGCCAACTTAAATTCAGGTGCGACTTATAGTCCGCACAATACGTAGTTGTTCATAGACTTATTGTTTCCCACCCAAATATTTTTTTTATTTAATTCTCGTGAAATACTGAGCCACACTTCATTGTGTTCTGCCAACCCTCTCAGTTCAAATGGATTGGACGTCTATCGCCGTCAATTGGACTAACACTCGGGAATCAGTCATTTTTTTTTGTAAAAGACGGACAAACGTGTCACGTTGTAAAAGTGGTGGTTGCCTTTGCCAGTTGTAAAGAAAGACAGTGAATCACACTTTTTAAGGGTGCGGTGCAGCTTGATGACCATTTATTTATTTTTAAGTTTATTGCCTTCTTCTTTTTCCACCATTCCTTTCCCACGTTGGGCTCGAGTTCTTCCATTCCAAACCGATGCACACCTAACTTTGACAGACTTTTTTTTTCTGGAATGGCGAGCTAACGACGTCAACCGAAAACGAAGCTTTGATTTCTAACGTAAAGGATCGAACGACCGCCCGGCTTTTAATCGGCGGAGGAAAAATTAGCCGAACGGTTTGCGAGAAAGTGTTTAACGACGGCACTGAATGTTCAGCCAGTAAAGCAGGTCAAAGGCAGGCTGACATTTTTTTTAAAGTGGGGAAAAAGTAAGGAGTGGTTTGGAAGAAAGGAAGTGCAGTTATATTTGAATTTGTGCCTATTGGGTTTGATTCAGGGGATAACCAAACATTTAATGAGCTCATTTCCTCGGCTTGTATTTTATTCCCAAGTTGGATCATCTTCATATTTTTGCGAGTTCTTCAGCGTCTAAATTATGTAAACTATGAGGAACTTAAGTAAATGTTTTTAAATTAGCATAAATGTATCTGTTTACCCACTGTGAGCTAATTTGACCTCCCCCATTGACGATTGTATTTCCATGCTAATTAGCAACCACATCCAACTCAAACATGCTTTATTAATTTACTCTGGCAATAGCTTATCTAACAAAATAATTCTTACAATTTAGCAACATTAGTTCATAATACTACAAATATTTCTCCAGCTGAGTATTGGATAGCAAACATTCAGTATATCCCGAGGAGCTACATAATAAAGCTAGCATCCTTAATAACTAGTGAAATGATTCACTCATATGAACCAAATGAATGAAACCGACATGCTAAGCTAACCGTGGCCTATTTGGCACGCTTCCACTGGTGTTTCCGAATGTAGGTCACCAAAAGGTTTTCGCTAGCTCGTGGGAAAACGCTGCTAGAAGAAGCTAATAGAGTTTTTTTGGCTATTTGAGATGATTTTTACCCCCTGCTAACAGGAAGACCCTGACATGCTAATTAAGCGGGTAGCCCCCTCCACACGTGCTTTCTGCCTAACAAACTAAATCCTGTTGCGGAAATAGCTACATTGCTTGTTTCCGCTTAGCTTCATGTAATTATGACGCCGTGTAAATACCCGGGGGAAGCTATATTAGCATAATGTCGCTTCTTAGCTAGTGCTGGGCTGAACATTAGCATGGATGGACACAGGGTTTTAACTGCTGTTGTCACGATACTAAAATGTTCAACTTGATATCTATACGGAAAAAAAATAATGCCATAATTCACGTAGCTCTCCCCCCCCAAAAAATACATATATGTAACGTTTGTTCGCTCGCAGTTTCAAATCAATCAAATCAAAAGCCTTTATTGTCATCATACACAGCTGCGTATAACGAAATTGGTGGTGCTACTCCACAGTGCGTTTTCCCAGTTAAAAAAACATAAATAAGTAATATAAAAATATAAAACGTCACATCCTGGCAAGGTAAAATCTAAGATACAATCAAATTGGGCACACGATGAATTAATTTGGGGGCTTTTCTGGGTCATTATATATCCCAAATGAACAGGAAGTGACTCAAAAGCAACAGGAAGTTGACCTAAGCAATTGAGTGACTTGTGGTTGCTCCGTGTACATGGTTATGTCAATTTCAGTTTTCCAGTGTGCCTGTTTTTTTTTTTTTGGTCTCAAACATGTTGGCTTTTCTTTTTCTTTCCCTCCTCACCTCACCTCACCTCACATGACCACAGCGCCACGTGCGCACGTCGTAATCCCCCCATTTTTTCCCGCGTGGCGCTCACAGCAGGAGTTGACCACAAAGCAGCGTTTCCCCTCTAAATCAGCTCCAGTTTGCGAGCCCGCTCATTAATCTCACGCAGACCGTTCATAGAAAGCAGCGCAGGCACCAGCGTACATTATTAGCTGTCATGTGCGTGCGTAATTTATGATATTATAAAATCTGTTTTATTGCTTTGGTTTTAACCATTTAAAGGGCCGTCATTTTTTTTCACTGACTGCCATTCAGTGTGATAGATCCATCTTGACTGGGAAACTGACAACAAATTAGGGCAAGTACGTGTACTTGTACTATAACTACGTGTACACGTATGTACTTGTAGCCCACGTAAGTGTATCTGTACCCCTATCACGTTTACTTTTGTGTACTTATACCCCCGACATGGGTACTTGCATGTACTTTAAACCTGCCGTTGACCTATGGGGACATTGCATTTTGGGAAATGTAGGCCAAACCTGTATACCACGTGTCAAAGTGGCGGCCTGGGGGCCAAATCTGGCCCGCCGCATCATTTTGTGTGGCCCGGGAAAGTAAATCATGAGTGCTGACTTTCTGTTTTAGGATCAAATTAAAATGAAGAGTAGAGATGTATATTAAATTTCCTGATTTTCCCCCTTTTAAATCAATAATTGTCATTTTTAATCCATTTTTCTGTGTTTTTAGTTCAAAAATCATTTTGTAAAATCTAAAAATATATTTAAAAAAAAAAGCTAAAATAAACATGGTTTTAGATCTATTAAAAACTGAATATTCAGGGCTTTTAATCCAGTTCCTTTAATCATTTATAAATAAAATCTAAATATTATATCTAAAATGGCCCACGTGAAATCGAGTTGACGTTAACGCGGTCCGCCGAGTCTGACACCCCTGCTGTATACCAAAAGTTCAGATTTTGCCGAGTTTTTTCCCCCCCCAACTGACCAAAAATAGTACTTTGCCCTAAAAAAACCCCCCAAAAAGGAATAAATCAACAATGTCTGTGGTTCCTTTCCACCACGCATGTGCTCTTCATCATCTTCACTCTTTTATTTTTCCTTCCTCTTGTCTCATCTCGAGTAACATCAATCCTCTCGGCACTCTTCTCACCTCGCCGTTGTGTGCCTGGCGGCCCTATTGGTTCTTCCTCCTCCTGTCTCTTGTCATCTCCCCTGTCCTGTCATCTCCTTCTTTAATCTCCCGGTGAGGGCCCCCCAACGCACCCCTAATGAGAACCTGCATGCACCCTCTTGAGGCCCCTAATGACGGATGTGTGCGTTTCTGTGCGAGAAGCTTTCATGAATAGTGGCGGGTTCGTTGTGAACCCATGACCACGTGACCTCATTGCTATAAGCCAAAAAAAAAAAGTCTTCCTTCCTTTTGGTATTCGCAATTCGGGTGACAGCGTCATAAAAACAAATGAAATGAAAGGCCTGCTTGTTAAATTTCACACATTGATGGTGGCGTTCTTCTTCTTCTCTCGCTGCAGGCCTTCGGGAACGCCAAGACGGCGCACAACAACAACTCCAGCCGCTTTGGCAAGTTCATCCAAGTCAACTACCAAGCCAGTGGCACCGTCAGAGGGTAAGACAAGAAATTCCGTAATTACTCGCATATAAGCCGCATTGGTTGGGCTTATACGCGCATAAAAAGACAACATGCACGAAACTGCAAGGTGACAAAGGTGACAATGCCATAACGCAAGACAATGTTTTTTCAGGGCCTACGTGGAAAAGTACTTGCTAGAAAAGTCGCGGCTCGTCTACCAGGAGCACAATGAAAGGTAAGAGTGAACGATCCGTTGAGGATTTGACTCACTGTGTCATTGACGGCATTAGACGTCCAAGTGGAAGAGGGTAAAATTCGGTTTCTTCGTCAGTCCAAAAAGGTTCCAATTGTGATGCCATTTTGTTTTGTTGTAAAAAAAATTAACTCTAGTCCACATAACTTTTTTCAGTCACTTTAAGGCAAGGGTGTAAGACTCAGGTTGGTTTGCGGGCCACATTAACGTCAACTTGATTTCATCTGGGCCGGACCATTTTAGATATATTTAGATTATTTTTTTAAATAAATGGATTAAAAGAACTGGATTAAAATCCCTGAATATTCAGTTTTTTTTATAGATCTAAAACTGTTTATTTTAGCTTTTTTAAAAATATATTTTTAGCTTTTATAAAATGATTTTTGAACTAAAAACACAGAAAAAATGGATTAAAAAATTACAATTATTGATTTAAAAGGGGGAAAAATCGGGAACTTAATATACATCTATTCTCCATTTTAATTTGATCCTAAAACAGAAAGTCGGCACTCATGATTTACTTTCCCGGGCCACACAAAATGATGCGGCGGGCCAGATTTGGCCCCCGGGCCGCCACTTTGACACATGTGATCTAAACTCATTGCATTAGACGTCTTAATGAATTGGACGTCTTTCGCCGTCAATGGCAACCAACGACGTGATTACTGTGTATTTCGCAGTTTTGTCCAAATTTGCCGCAGATTTCTTTTAGTATTTTGAATGCAGCATTAAAAAAATTCAAAGTTGGCTTCATTTTCATTCTTTGAAGGCCACATTTTTGTTTCAACTCTTGAAATTCATAAGAAGATATGCTGCATTCATAAATCACGCCAAGAGGAAATCCGAGCCGTCCGCTTTGGTGTGTCGGAGATGAAATGTCAGCTCTGAATTTCTTTGAAAAAGAAACTCAATCTTGAAAAGAAATCCATTTCCTCCACATGGGCCATTGGATCTCTTGCCCGCCTGCAGGCAAGAAACTAAGCTACTTTTTGCTCTTATATCGATTTTTTTTGGTGGGAAGAATAATTGGCAGTCGTGTCAAAATATGATCAGGAAAAATACTGCATGTATTTGTGTGTTTTTCACTGATAAAAGCAATTTTCAAATGCGAAATGGAAATTCAAGCAATGATAAAACACGGAGAAAAGTCGAGAAAAAAATTTCTTCGAATTAGTGAAAAAGTAGATGATAGTAAAGTTTGAAAATTGACAGAATAAATATTTTTAAAAGTACAGATGGAAAAATTATACTAAACTGGAATATAGTGATAGTTACATTACAGATTTTGTTTACGTTTCTTTATTAATTAGATAAATAATAATATAATAATTTTACAATTATTTTTGGGTCAAAGCAGACAGTCTTTGTCTGAAATATAGCTGACTATCTTTGATATCAATTTTTCAGGATGTTTGTAATATTAATCGCAAGAGGTTATGATATTTTGGGATGGTGAGGTCAAAGGTCACAAATTCAGAAGTATGTTTGAGGTCCAAAAACGCAAGATCGAAAAAAAATCATTAGATTTAAACTTGGGGGATATGTTTACATGATGAAAGGTCAAAGGTCACAGGAGTGAGAAAATAATTTTGCAATAACCAGCTAACGGATAAAAAACCTATTTAGTAACTTAAAATGAGTTTCTTTTGTGTTTAGGAACTACCACGTCTTTTACTACCTTCTGGCCGGAGCCAGCGAAGAAGAAAGGGAGTCCTTCCACCTGCTCAAACCCGAGGAATACCACTACCTCAACCAGGTCAGTCTATGTCATGAACTCATTGGCTGCCATTGACGGGGATAGATGTCCAATCCATAATAGATGGGGGAGTGGCAAATGAACTCCATCCCCGTCAATGACAGCCAATGAGTTCATCACTATTTCCTTCCTTCCTTCCTGTCTTACTCAGCACATCCATCCCAGATTTATGTATTTATCAACTGGAACGCAGTCGATTGCGTCCGCAAAATCATTCTAAAGCCTCCAGTCGGCCACGCCGTATTCCAATTGGACGTGGCCGCACGCAGCGTTTCCGCCCCCAAAAAGTATCAATTTCTCCATCCTCCTCAGCCAATCTTGTTACTATTCACTACTGTTTCCAAGGTAACGGAATAACTGAGCTCGCGTGCCGCCGGCCGCTTGTTTCAAACACGCCATATTTAGCTTGTTCCTCCTAGATTTGGGTGCCAGATTGTTGGTGTGATTCCCTCGCAGTCCATCTGTCTCAGGTTTCCAACCCAAATATGTATTTAGGTATATTTTTACTTCATTACATAAAATACGTTGCCTGTCTGGTGAGTTGACTCAGTGAGTTGCACATAGTGGACAGTCTGTATTTTTTCGACTGTAAAACGCATTTGAGTATAAGTTGCACTAGCCAAAAAATGCATTACGAAAGGTGGATAATATTATGGTGCATTTTTAGATTTAGAAAATTCATTCATGGAAATGCAAAATTAAATTAAAGCTGTTCGGAGTATTCTGCCTCGGACAAAATCACTATAGCAAAGCCAACTTAATGTACAAATTCAATAAACTAAATGTTTTAAAAATAAATAAGACTAAGTAAAAATAAATAAAAGTAAATATTCGTTTTTGATGAATGTTAATAATATGTTTATGTGGGAATTTTCTTTGCAATGTCGTGCTAATTTTTGTTAATACTTGAATGGCTACTTCCATTGTGTACATATTAGCATTAAGCTAGCTGGCGAAATAAGAAATGTGTTTTTTCAATTTAGTGTACAATTGACCTCACCTTGAAAAAAAAAAGTAATAAAAAGTAAAAATTAAATGTATATTATTGTTATTATTATAAGGTACTTGTGTGTAATATCCACTTAAAGGGGATGGGAATTTTTATTGCCACTTCATTAGCCCCTTTTTATTTCATATTAGCATGAAGCTAGCGTGGCAAAAACAAAATTTATATTGTAAATTGGTGCACAAAACCAACAATTTTCTTTTTGTGTTTAGCTTTACAGTTGACATCACCTGTAGTGTAACAAACCGCATTTTAAGGAACACTTCAAAATCTGCCAAACTAGTCTAGCTAGCTAGCTAGCTAGCTATCAGCTTCCAAATGCATAAGTTTGATTCAAGGCCCCAAGATTAAGCTCATATTTTTTCAAATTTTGACCAATGACTTAAATGACCCAGCTTTGATTGCGTGATGTCGAAACAAAGCTAACGCACTGACGTGTGCCTCACTTGCAGATGACCAAGAAATCGCAAAAACTCCAGTGGGAAAATTACTATGAGAGCAAGCTGGTCAGTATAGAACACCGAAATGGTCGTGCGTGCACGCGGCTGTGGGTGTGCTGGCCCCGCCCATCCCACCTGCTCGCGCTTTTATATGCTGCAGCCACTTCAAGAAATGTTTTAATCATTTAATACCATCCTTCATTATTTCAACATCAGAGGATGATGAGCTAATTTGGCCCGAAACATGATGTCATTGTTAATAATGCCACTTTAAATGGAAAATCCAAGTGGTTATTTTTTTTTTCCACTTAAATCAAACTTGAAGTGCTCTGTTATTAGGTTGCTGATTCAATTACCATTAGTTGCCGTCTTAAAGGGGAAGGTTCAGGACATTTTGCTTCAAAACTCCACTCGGGTTGCATTTAGTGAAATTTAGGACGATTGTTTTATTTAAGGATCTGTCCTGAACCCTACTCCTAGTGTTTGCTCCAATTTTTTTGCCCAAATCCTTCCATTATGCTTCAATGTTTGCTCTTGGATCCATGTTTATACTATATTAGATTTGTATAGTTTTTTTTTTCCCCAATGCGAACAAATGACATTTTGTAGTTTCAGTGCTAGGGCTCACTTTCAATTATCCGTCCATGTTTGGGGTCAAACGAAGACCTCACAGGTCGTGACCCCGCAGTCCAGAGAGATGATGTCATTGCCCCGCGCCATACACACAGCAAGCGCTCATCAAAAAGAGCAAACATTGGTTGGCTGTCCGTACTATTTACGTTTGGTTGTCTTTGCTGTCGGCTTGAGTGGAATGTCTAGGCAGTGTGCTATGTGTTATTTTTATTTTATTCTTTTTTTTAGCGTTGTTGTCAAGTGGCTGCTTTAATTAGAGCGTAAGTCACGATGAAGTTTCCACTAAGTAGTCTCGCTGGGAAAAGTACAGTAGATTCAGATTTTTTTAGCAAAATATACACAAACCCTACTTATTTGAATTGGTCTTCTTTAAATTGAATGTATGGCATTTTTTTTAAAGAATTGTTTTTCACTGTTTATTGATATTTTCAGAATTAGATTGGACAGGAAAGGATGGCAGTAAATGCTACTAAATTAAAAAAAAAACATTTTTGTTTCTATGTTTATTCCAAATTGAATTGAATGCCTTTATTGTCATTATAGGGTTAAAGCTTCACCTTGAATTGCACACATAATAAAAAGGCATAAAAAATTCTATACAGTAGAATATTGCGGTTATTTATTAATTATTTTTTTTTGGTAAGTTCATAAAATGTGAAAATGCTACTAGGACTCAGCACTGAAGTAAAAAAAAATACAAAATAAAATAAATTATTATTATTATTTTATTTTAAATCGAGGTGATCCTGCTTTGCAGTTTTTCGTTTGTCTGGTCTACATTAACCGCGATAATCGAGGGATTACTGTACTCTAAAAATGAAAGGAGGGGGGAAAAAAAGGGACTATAGTGGTTAGCATCACATTAATCTATTAAGAGTTAAATGGCACTCTTTGGTGGAAACTGACTCCCAGCTAATAACTAGCAAATGCATCATTGCATTGTCAGCAAAACCCAGACTGAAAGAAGTCTTTGTTTCAAACAAGTCAAAAAAAAAAAGAAAGCGTTTCTTAATTACGCGCTCGCTCGACAAAACTTTGTTTGCCCGATGGTTGCTTTGACCAAAATATTGGCAAACAAACATGAATGGGAACGTATCGTCTTGTGTAGTTTGGCGCCTAGCTTTAGCCTTCCATTTGGAAAGTGGCCATGCAGAAAAGAAGGAAATTTGAACATGACTTTCATCTGCTTGCTCTAAACAACACTTTGTGTCCACTAATACCTCGTTTATCGCAGTTAATAAGGTTCCAAGAACTGCCGCAATGTAGAGACAGTGTTTTTATGGCATCTTTTTAATATTATTTGGACTTTTCAAACCCTTTCTGTTCTATTATTTAACTCCCAAAGGTAGACACTTCCCTTTATTGGCCTGTGAAATGATCTCCAATTGTGATTTGCCTCTTTTCCCCTATTTCATGTCGTATTATTTAACTCCCAAAGTTTAACACGGGCAGTAAAATAATGTCCAATTGTGATTTGCAATCGTTTTCGACATGGAAAGTGACATTATTGCAGTCCTTTTCAATTTTTTTTAGGTCGGCTATCACCGTCGACAGCAATCGTTCATCTGACAGATATTCTTTCTGGCATGTGTTTGTTCCATCAGCAGGACTGCTTCAGCGTGGAGGGCGAAGACCTCAAACACGACTTTGAACGTCTGCAGCTAGCCATGGAAATGGTGGGCTTTCTCCCCCCAACGCGCAAACGGTAAGACGCTGATGAAATATGTCGCTAGCAAACCGCAACATTATTGTGTGCTGGGGGTGCCAGAGGAAGCTGCAGATGTTTAGCCTCCAAAAGATTTTTGTGGTAACGTATTACGAGCTCAGCATAAAGTGGTAACGGCTACGATGACAGTACGCCGTCGGAAAACAATCTTCATGTTTATGCCTTATAGCCACGCTGTCCAAACTGTGGCCCACTACGCATTTTTTTTATTGGCCCACAGCAAATTATGAAAAGAGCCCACAATTTTTTTTAATTCAGTTAGTCTTGAACCCAGGACCCCAGAGCTGCGAGGCCGACGCGCTAACCACTGACTCCACCGTGTTACATTTTTCAAATTTACCTATAGATGGAGTCACCTAAATATAAATGCGTTTTAATATGGCTAACTTTTCCCCGCCAGGATTTTCTCGCTGCTGTCGGCCATTTTGCACCTGGGCAACATCCGCTATAAGAAGAAGACGTACAGGGATGACTCCATTGATATCTGCAATCCAGAAGTTCTTCCCATTGTCTCGGAGCTGCTGGCGGTGAGTGCTTGTTCTAGCCCACAGGTGTCAAAGTGGCGGCCCGGGGGCCAAATCTGGCCCGCCGCATCATTTTGTGCGGCCCGGGAAAGTAAATCATGAGTGATGACTTTCTGTTTTAGGATCAAATTAAAACGAAGAGTATAGATGTATATTAAATATCCTGATTTTTCCCCCCTTTTAAATCAATAATTGTCATTTTTTAATCCATTTTTTCTGTGTTTTTAGTTCGAAAATCATTTTGTAAAATCTAAAAATATGTAAAAAAAAATCTAAAATAAACATTGTTTTAGATCTATAAAAAACAGAATATTCAGGCCATTTAATCCAGTTCATTTAATCCATTTATTTAAAAAAAAAAATCTAAATATTATATCTAAAATGGTCCAGCCCACGTGAAATTGAGTTGACGTTAAAGCGGCTCGCGAACCAACCCGGGTCTGACACCCTTGTTCTAGCCAATAGGAGGTTGTTGAAATTTTGGGAGCCAATGAGAAAGCAACTCCTTAAAAAATATGTTTTTATGTTTCAGTGATGTTTGAAATTTCACAAAATTGTATCGTGAGAGAATTTTTTTCCCACAGAGACTGTTCCGTAACCTTAATATTTTGTATGTAGAAGCATTTGTAAGTAGAGGTAACACAAAAATACAAGAGAATATTTTCTTTTAAGACGGTCAAAAAACAGGATCTGGACACATTTCAATGTTTATAAATCTAAAAAAAAAAATGCTGTCAATTCAAGAATCGATTATTTTGCCGTCCAAGTACCGAACGGAAGCATAACGATGACATAGCCCGTGACAGTTGGACATCCCTGCCTAAAGTATTCAATTAGAACCGTAAAATGATAAAACTATTAAAATGATCCTTTTTAAAAATGCACACATCTTTAAATACGCTTTCCTTAAAACCTTTGTGACCGGATTGATTACATGGCATTGCATTGTCGTATTAGCAGTCGTCTGACAACTACACTTCATAATGAATAAGAATAGAATAGCAAAATGCTAATCGGATGCGCTTGTCATACATCACCACCGCTGACCTTGGATCAGTTTTGACAAGCGTGTGTTTATTAAGGGATTAGCGCCGTGATCTGTATTACCAAGCAACTAACGCACGCGAATATCAACCAATTGCCTCGCCGCATCCAGAGTGGTCTCTGCTCCTTGCGCAGGGATTAGCCCACAGTGTGAAATGAAGTCTGATAATTCCCCGGCCCTCGCACACCCACGTTTGGGTCGCACTATTCGTCCCGGTCTGCTAATCCCGCTGGATGGGTCTGACATCTGTTTCTGGTACCGCCGCCTCGTCATCCTCGGCTGGTCCACCGCCAAGTTTGGTCTGCGGGTTAAGTGGGCGCGCGCCAGGAATACTTGAGTCTCAAGGCAGGAAGTAGTTTCCTTGCTTGGTTATGGATGAGTAACTGTGGCTCATAGCAAAAAAATAAAAAATAAAATAAAAAAAACCTCCATGGACGTTAATAAAAAAGACACAATTTTTAAAATGTATTTTCTAAGTCGTACTTTGGAAATTGGCACAGAAACATAAACATTCGCATTCGTCCTAAAATTAAAATAATTCTATTTTTAACAATGGCAGCCGATGATTGAAAAGTAAATCATCTTTTACAAACTAACATGTCTACATCTTGATTTTGTCGCCCCCTGTAGGTGAAAGAGGAGATGCTGCTAGAGGCACTGACCACCAGGAAGACCGTGACCGTTGGGGAAAGGCTTGTCGTGCCCTACAAACTTGCAGAGGTCATACATATCTTCCTTACAATTTTATTTTGAAGCTATTTTTTTGTGTCAAGAGTCACAATGAAAATGTTTACTTCCTACTACTTGGTTTTCTCCCAAAAAAGGGTCTAATGGACCAAATTTGGGCCGCCACGTACTGCGTTTGAATTTTGTTAGCGTGTATTAGGCCAGTCATATGATCTCCATTGACCAATCTTGATCGTAATCTAAAGAGACTCCATGGCGTGTCGCATTTTGGCGCGGTGGCCCAATCACAAGTCGTTTTGTGGGATAAAGCCTTCGGCGTAACGCCGCGCTTCCTCAAACTGCTCCGAGGGAGTTTTTCAATACGGCCTCAACCGCCACCGTGCAAACTCTTCGACTTCCCCAGTGCAACTTCCCGTTTCCTGTCATGCCAAGCGCCCGTAAACTGCGTGATACCGGCCGGGCCCACTTGCCACGGGTTCACCCAAAAGTACTCGACGACCGCGTGGAATTTAATTTGGCACCCGGCTTCCTGCTGGCGGCCGCGGGGCTTTTTGTCCGGGAAGGAAATACTACACGCAAACACTTGGCGGACAGACCAAACACCCACACGTCACATCTGATCTCGGCACTCACAATAGTTGCTCACGAGCTTCCCCTCCTCCATCTTTGCAGTCCGCTCTCGTCTGAGGAATGTGCAGCCTCCCTCCACTGGAATATGGCGCAGCCTTCAACTCTGACTGTCCCTTGACTTTATTGGCAGATTGCTATCGTCAAGCGACGACGTGTCCAATTTCACGTGACAATTCTGGATGAAATAGTACATCTTAGGAAGCGCGACGCGACTCGCGCTGGTCCGACTCGACGACCCCCACAAAGCACACATCATTTCCTCTGGTCGGCGCTTGCACCTCATCTCAATCTTAACGCAGTGAACCCTGACCCGCAGTTGCATCATGGGAGTTCACCCAGGGTCCTACCTTGGTCGTTCTCAAAAAGGGGGGTTGGACAAAGCAGATTCGACGCTGTAAAAAGTCAATTAGACCCACTAATGTAAGATTTTTTTTTAAAAAACGTTTTAAGTTCTCTAACCTTTTTTTTAGGATAAGTGACTATTTTTTGATTATTAAAAAAAACTCCTTCCAGTACTTCGCAATTCCTGGCGTTATAACCAAGTTGCGTTGAATGATTTCACCACTAAAGTCTAAATTTACATCAAACACTTCATCAATCAAAAGTTTAAAATAAATGAAAAAGACAAGATGCTGTTACACTCCAAATTCAAAATCGGACAAAACCAACAAGACGTAAGTAAACACAAAAGAAAACCAATCCAATACCATTGCAGTAATCCCTCATTTATCGCAGATAATATGTTCCATGACCCGCCGCCATTGGTGAATAATCGCCATGTTGGAACAGTGCTTTTAAGGTGTGTATTTACTATTATTTGGACTTTTAAAGCCCTCTCTGCACTATTATTTAACTCCCGAAGGTAGACACTGCCTCTTAGTGGCTAGCAAAATATTCTACAATTCTGACTCCACCCCCCCTTTCATGTTTGTATTATTGTTAG